>NW_027491685.1:0-600000 GCF_021521415.1 Bidens hawaiensis | reverse complement strand
AGAACCGGTTTGGTCGGTTTAACCGAAAACCGGTTAATAGAAAAACCGGTTATTAAAAAACCGGTTAGACCGGTTATTGAACCGCCGGTTAGCACTTCGGTTACTCATTCGTGGACAAAAACCGGTTATTGAACCGGTTAGTAAAAAAACCGGTTAAATTTAAAAACCGGTTATTAAAAAACCGGTTAACCTAAAAACCGGTTAACCGGTTAACGGTCAAAAACCGGTTAACCTTAACCGGTTTTTAGGTTAACCGGTTTTTGACCGTTATAAAACGGCCATATGACCGTTTGGGTCCTTTTTTGCCCGTTTTTTCTTGATTTCTAGCCGTTTTTTTTAACATTTTACCCCCACAAACAACTATATATAGTTTAGGTTGGGTAGGTTAGCTCACACTCGATTATACAACTCTACTAGCTCTAAACGTTTATTTCATACGCGATTATTTTGTTATCTCACACTCAATTATACCACATTACCACTCCATACGCTCTTATTTCGTAGTCGTTTATTTCATACTCGTACTCGTTTATTTCATACTCGATTATACGCTCTTATTATCATGGCCTCCCAAAGTGCTGCTTCATCCGTCAACATGGGTGCCTCGAACACAGACATAACGGTCGTTCGGATCATCCCCACGAAACGAAACCAAGATGTGTGGCAACATTTCGACCTATGCGAACTGTCTAACGGTCGCCAAAAAGCTCGATGCAAGCACTGTTTGAAGTTCTATGCCAAAGATGCAAACTCCACTTTAAAAGCGCATATACAACAGCGCTTTTGCAAGGCCTTGAAGGACGAAGCGGGAAGTAGTTCGCAGCCGGAGATGACGAATCAAGGAGGGGTGTTTACGTACGACGTTGAAGCGGTACGTCAACAGTTTTCAAACTTTGTGATTCAACAAACACTTCCTTTCAACCACTTCGACAACCCTCAATTCACGAAGATGATGCAAAACTATGTTCAACCACGCTACCAACACGTAAGTCGTTCGACCCTTAGAAGAGATTGTCTTAAAGCATGGAAAAACGCTAAATCCGAACTAATTTCATACTTTTCAAACTTACAAACTGGTGTAAACTTAACAACGGATGTTTGGTCGGTACCTCATGGTTCGCCCGACTCATACATTTGTGTGACGGCTCATTGGGTTGACCCCGAGTCGTGGCAAATGATGAAACGAACCGTTGCGTTTCAATTGTTTGATTACCCGCACACGGGTAGAAATATTTTTCAAATCTTGGATAAAGTCATTCGACAATACAAAATTGAAGATAAAATCTTTTCAATTTCGTTTGATAACGCGTCCAACAATACGGCCGCGGTTGGCCATTTAAAATTAAAGTATAAACCTATTTGTGATGGAGCGTTTTTTCATAGCCGATGCATTGCACATATTATCAACTTGGTCGTGCAAGATGGGTTAAACGTGATCGAAACGCAAAGAAATAGTTTTAAAAGAATGTTACGAGATGTTTTTAGCAACAATAAGACATTTTCAAGATACAAAAAATTTTGTGTAGAAGCTAATTGTCAATGGTTGGGGCCAAATTGGGATTGTCCAACAAGATGGAACTCGACTTGTAATATGTTTGAGAAAGCCATCCAACAAAAAGAATCATTAATTGCGTTTCATCAAATTTTGTCAAGTAGGGGTAAATGTGCACCATATGATCCTAGAAACTGGTTATTGATTGAGATCGTTACGGAGGTCCTTCAAATTTTTAAATCTTGCACAACTAGTTTATCCGGGGTTTACTATCCAACAAGCCCCATTGCTTTACCAAAAATTTCTGTCATGTGCACAAAGTTGAGTGAACTTGACTGTAGGGGTGCACCTTATTTTGATATGGGTGTAAAAATGAAAGAAAAATTTAGAAAATATTTTCAACAACTACCCGCTGTTTTGACAGAAGAACCATCTTGCCGGACATAACCCTCGTGGGAAACATCAGAAGAACCATCTCACGGTATCTGTATTGCAGGTCATCAGAAGAACCATCTTGCCGGACATAACCCTCGTGGGAAACATCTATTTAACCCCCAGATTATCCATAATCTGCTCGGGGTCACTTAGTGTTTCTTCAAAAGGTTTTGCACTTACACCAATACTCTAAAATTTGAGTTTCAAAAGGTAGGAAGGGCACGTCAGTATCACGTGGTTGGACGCTAGTGACAGTCACAAGTTGGGTGACCGGCACCGGTAACGGATTGGCACAGAGAAATCAGGTTGACTCCCTTTTCGTCATCGTTTCTCCACATTATTATTCATTGTTTAAAAACCATTAGGTCCATTATTTAAAAAAAAAAAAATCTTGAACTACACAAAACCTTGATGGAAGCTTTGGTTCAATTAAATGATTGATTTTTTCCAATTTAGTGGCTCAAAGTAAACCAGCTTGGGTTTGATGCATCATTTGACTTCAATGTCACAAAGTTTTGGAAATTTCATTTTTTCCGATCTTTTGAAAATGTATATTATATAATAAATAAATATTAATTTAATATATACTTGAAAAGACAAAGCAAAGATCAACGCAATTATGCTACATTTAGTTAAGGTACAAAGACAACCTCCTTGGCATTTGTCGAATCCAGTGTACTTGTTTGCTTGTCGATTGTTTTTGTTTTCTTTAATTTCATGATTACATTATGTCTTTGTTGAACTTTTATTAGCTCTTCTATTTTATTTTAACAAAAAATGAAAATGTTATTTTTTTTCTTATGAATGAACGCAAAAAAATTATTTTCAAAATTATTAACATGTGGTTCCATTCTAAATCTCTATCAAGTAACAGAAATATTAATTCACAAAACTTATATCTTAAAAATGAAATTTATATTATGAACAAAATTCGTATTAAAACTGCGTTAGACGCATATATTATTCACCCGCTACAACTGAGCTCACATAACTATTTGACTGAGTCAAACCACGGAACATCATCCACTAACATTGGGCTAATTTGCAACTATGATATTAGTTTTTTGGATATAGTATTCTTCTAGCTCGATTTTTATAAGCTTCACATCTAAATCATCACCCAAGAAAAATAGGTGCTCTATTAAAAGCACCCACGACCTGGTAACGTGGCCCGAGATGGGTGATGTGATAAATGTGCAAACTTGTGGCGATGCACTTTCCTTGTTGTGGAGGAAGTTTGTCGAAGTAAAGTCTGCAGAAGCAAACGAGTCCACGGACTTGAGGTAGCTCCACACACTCTCTCTCTCCCTCTCTCTCTCTCTCTCTCTCTTTCAACCCCCCCAATATATATATATGATTGGGTTCATTTCATAATTGTTTTTAGTGCGAGAAGAGATTCTGGACAATCATAAGTTTTCTTTTTAATTTCAGATTATTTAATTGTAAAACCATATTAGAAAAAAGTTTAGGAGTTTATTTTGATAATTAATACTAACTAATGTTAAGTTACAAATGATTATACATTTATTTGGTTTTGCGATTCAAAAGGGGTAGCGACGCAGCTTGTTGCCCGCTTGCCTTCTGTTTCGATGTAATCCAATAAACAATCAAATTTATTGCTTTATTATTCTTTATATCAAACTAAGTCTGTACATCGAGGCAAATCATACACACGTGGGCCGTATTATATGAAGATTTAATCTTTAAATAATTCATAAAACAAAACCATCATACTCATACTATAAAAAATATAAATATATTAACCATCATAAAAACAAATACCTACACAAATCATAATATTAGCCTACACATACAAAAACTAGTTCATGTTATCACTTACACAAATCACAATATTTATATATATCCACATAACTAGTTTATGTTAACCTACACAAATCACAATAATAACCTAAATGTATAAATTTACTTCATGTTATTGCCTACCCATTTGTTTTTACCTACACATATCAGAATATTAACCTATACAAACAAACCTTGTTCATGATATCACATACAATTAATAGTATTAACCTAAACTTGTAAAATATTCGCAATGTAGGAACACATCATATTTTTTTTATATAATTTTAGTTATTTTATAATCTATCTTTTATGTGTAGGCAAATACAAGTTTTGTGTAGATGAATATTATTTATATATATGTGAAAATAAAATGAACTAGTAAGATGTGTAGGTGAATACGATATATGTGTAGTTAAATATTAGTTATGTGTTGGTGAAAAATAAAAGAAACAAAATTAGTGTTGGAGAAAATAAGTTGTGTTGGTAAATACGAGTTATATCCTGATAAAAAATAAAAGTAACTAACAATTTGTATAATTGAATATGAGCTACGTGTAGATTATTATGTTACTTGTGTAGGTGCTCAATTTACACTTTTTTATATGTAGGTAATAGATAATTCAAATATGTAACCTTCTACAAAAATTAATATGGAGAATATTTTAGGAGTAATTAGAGGAATTAATGCATTGAGCAAATAAGAGATAATCAATGGTTGAGATTAACTTCTCGTACTTCTCGCTATAATATCCCTTCTCGCATGATCCATCCCCTATATATATATATATATATATATATATATATATATATATATATATATATATTAGGGATGGCAATGGGTCGGGTTTAGGCATTCCCAAACCCATACCCGGTTATAAAAGTCCATACAAACCCGTCAGGTTGCGGGTTTTCCCATCGGGTTTCGGGTTTCCTATCGGATTTTGATAAAACCCGTCGGGTATACCCGGCTCAAAACCCGTCGGGTTTCTACCGGGTCTTGACAAAATATAACTAATTGATTACAAAGATGGTTACCATAAAGGTAAAATATCTCAAATAATTGGCATAAACAAGTTTCGACAAATAATGGATTTGGAATATAGTATATATATAATGTAATAAGCTATATCGGGTACATCGGGGTATATAATCGGGTAAATGAGTCTATGTTATCGGGTATTCGGGTCGGGTAATCGGATATATTAGAAATCCCAAACCCGTCCCAAACCCTTAAAAAATTTCAAAGCTAATCCCAAACCCTAATAGGTTGGGTATTACCCGTCTCATTTATGTCGGGCTTTAGGTTTCATTGCCATCTCTAATATATATGTTCAAATGACAACTTTAAATTTTAACCAGAAATCAATCAACTTTGGATTGCCACCCTTCAATTCTTTTAACTCGTGATTGTAAATTAAAGGGTTAGGAGAGGTGGTGACAACCACGACTATTTTGCCATAACAAAGACCGTCGAATCCCTAAAAATATAGGGCCTAGAGCAAGTAAAAAGTGTCCCCCCCCCCTCTTTAAAATATAAGCATAGCAACTCATGCATAATTTAAGTAACAGTGTAGAAGGATCTATATTCGTTGCTCTCTTTAATTCAATAAAAAAATATAACACCAGAAATTTACATGCGTAATCTATGGGACAAAAGCAAGTATGTTTGGGTTGATCAATAGTCACTCTCATACTCTAAATTTGTCATCTATGATCCGCCTGCAAGAATATGTTACTCGCATATTCATTATCAAATCACTCTAGCTCTCTTTGGACTATTGCCACCCTAGAGACTGAGACGGTGTCCTTACAAGACAAAAACCGAGCCCGTCTACAACATCCATGTATATAAATGGCATCTACATTCATCTAAACAGAAAATGGTATGATATGATCCAAATTCGTAAGGAAACAAAACGGCTTGTGGTTGGACATTTCCCAAATATGAACCAAAATCATTCCCATTTCTAAACGACAAGATTGCTAAGTATCATAAAGAATTCCTTATTCAACCTTTTGATGTGATAGCTTAACTATTGCCAATCATTAAATGACACCTATGCAAAACTTGGTTTGTAGCTTAAAAGTGTTTAATCAACCATCTCTTTGCCTAATAAATCCAAATTTAATTTTTTTTCATACTTTATTGACAAATATTGAAAGATATTTACTTGGCAAGTTGGTGATGGCGGCATCTTATTATAATTTATGAATTTATAATGCAACCTATATTTGTCAAATGAAAGATAGCGCTAGACTTATGTAAGACTTTGTGTTGTCGTTGAAGCCGGACTCTGTATTCATACAATAATATTGTGTCATGCAGTGCTGTTTAGATGCTGACTGCACAATCGCTGAAGACACTGCTGAAGCCGCCTGAGCCTGTTGTGGTTCAGGCGAGCGGTGGCTTCAACGAATTATCTAATTTTTATTTCTTTAATATAACATAATAATATAACTAAAAAAACTAGTTTATATAATAAAAAAACATTAAGCGTCCTAATAACATAAAAAATACAAATAAAAAAAATAAAAAACATTTTGGGCTCGTTTGCCCTTGGTGGCCTCTTTACGAACCTCTTGTGTCTCCGAAACAAAAAAGTAGGGAGACGGTGGTGGCATTTGACTCAAGTTTTGTTCCATCTCGGTGGCGCCAAACACGTTATCGTCATCTTAACCAAAAGGCATTTCCGGTCGGTCACAACCACCCTATTGATCCATACTTTGTAAAAAAATATAGATGTGTAATATGGAATATATTTTTTCTGAAGTAGTGTAGAGAGAATTGAGAGCGCGGGTAGTTTTTTAAAGGTAATGGTGGAGTTTATATAGGTAAAAAATAAAAAAAAACAAAAAAAAAACTTTTTTTTTTTGTTTAAACCCAAGCCCAACGGTCAAATAACGAATCTCCATGACCAACGTTCTCTTCAGCCACCGCGACTCCACTCGCGAAAGACCGTTGTGGTGTTCACTACCGACGTGGCTAGCGCCGCCCACTCGCGGCTCCTATGGCGGCACCATAATGCAAAGTCTAACATAATAGCTTCTTTTTTTAACGAATAACGAATAAAGGGTCCAGCTACCTCACAAGCTCGCAATCGCAGATAGCATTGGGTAGCCCAAACCCACCATCTCATCAAACGGGAAACCGAAAACCCGAAGGTCCGCTACGTTCAAACCCCTCGAACTTAAGACCTTGCGTTCGTCGAATCTTTATTTCCCCTCCAATACCAGTTGAGTTAAATTTCATTAGCATCTACCTACATATTAAAGCAACACAATTTTTCCACTTGTCATTCAATTAGACCCTCCACATTGTCACACCCCAACCTAAGGTGGAAATGCCGGGGCGTGATCCGATTGCTCACAGCTCGAAGATACTATCATAAATATAAATGACAATATCTAATTAATTATTTTGTTTAAATAACACACACAATAATCAAATACAATGATACAACTCAAATAAATAACTACAACCATTTAAATTCAAGTTTGTCTTCATTATAATCCTAAGGTCTTTCTAAATGTCCAAACTCCAATCTTCAATCAACCTGTATATGCGTAGAAAATGGAGTTTGATCAACAACACATGTTGAGTGAGATGATCACCAATTTTGAAACAACAAATAATATATATATATATATATATATATATATATATATATATATATATATATATATATATATAGATAATTGAGAAATGATAAATGATAAATGCGCAAACCAATATATGTGGTAATAATCAATCAAACCTTAACAAACCAAGATCAAGTTATACTCGTGTGCCAATGAATCGTTGCCAAGCGAATCGGGCATTGATTACAACGACTAAATTGTCGGTTTACCTTCGCCAAGCGAATCGGGCTCCGGTTACTAAGACGGTCGTATGATCATACTAATGAGAACCCTATACAAAAGGGGATATGTTGGACCTCTTCGAAACGTTATCAATTAAACATGTAGCAATTAGCAAATAGCATTCAACTGATATTCACACAATAATTATGTTTGCGATTTTGAGTATATATATGGCATAGAAAATATGAGTAAGTATGCATATGTCCCCAAAACGTTAGAAAACAGTGTATAAAAAGGGGAATGATTGCTCACCTTAGATTAAAGGCAAGTGAGTATAATTAAGAATAAAAGAGTCAACGGATAAGCGAGTCGTCCAATACGCGTCAAACGAGATAAATGATCAGAACCTGAAACTTTGTGTTATGATACTATAAATAAAAATGAACTTAATTCCACTAGAATCAATCCAAACGAATGAGTAGAACTCTAGTTATGTTGAGTTAAATGTTTAAGCGAGCTGGTACTGATCAGAATCCGAACAGCGAGTCGGAAGTCGGGTTTTGGGAAGTAGCCTTAAAATTATGTTACGAGAATAAAATTCTTCTGGACCGAACGTTGAATCCGACCAGAAGTATGAGAAAATGTAAAATCAAACTTGTTGACTGTTTTACCCTTTATCGGATTTTAAAGCAATTGACCAGTCAACACCCTTCAACCACCAAAATTGATTGAAGGTTATTGACTAGGGAATATGTATGAACGATTTTACAGTTTACAACTTACCCGGAAAGTGAAAGGAATGATGAGAAACGGAAGTCGAAGATCCTAAAGCAAGCAAAATCAACGAACAAGTCTTGAATCTTTAACGAATATGCAAAAACTGAAGGGTTGGAGGATGAACAGAGGTAGGTGACGGCTGTAGGAGATGTATTAGGGTTAGATTAAAGTTTACAGCAGGGAATTATGATGTGTTTATATAGGAAAACATAAACCGAACTAATTATAGGCTTTTTGGGCCGTTTAAGCAAGTAAATACGTTTTAAGGAAAGAATCATCGATTTATTCATAAAGATCTGATCTTGGGAAGGGGTAAACAAATTGGGAATGATATTTTAATTGTATGATGTTTACTTGGTCTTTACTTCTCTCAAACATACCTAAAATAAATGATTTTTTTTATCATAAACGAACCTAGAAACGAAATCGAGTTAACGAATCTGCCCAGCTCCCTCCCCACGCCGTGCGGCCACCATGGAGCCTCCCAACGCGCGGCGCTCCGGCCATCATGAGGTGGGAGTTTGGTTTTTGACGATTATGGCCCTTGAAGTTTGATGTTTGGTTACTCATTGAACTTTTTATGCATAAATTAAGAATCAAAGTATATGTAAAGTATAATGGGCTTAATATGAACACAAGAAAACTTAATTACTTATAATTATTTGATTTCAATAATAATAAAGGTCAAAAATGTTTCCGGGTCGGGTTATACACAAACGAATACGGGTTTGAAAAATCCGAGATGTTACACACATAGGTCTTAAGTGTACAAGTTTCCATTTTTACAATTTTTCTTTCATGAATGATAAAATGAAAAATATGTTGTTGGTGGTAATTGAACTCAATACCTTACTTTTAAAATGTTTATGGCTTACTAACTCAACTAAGATTAATTCATATTAGTCTTCTCTTTTTCTTAATTGGTATAAATTCACAACCTTCCATTTTTTACTTTTAAAATACAAATACAAATACAAATTATTTTTACTAATCTATGTATTTTAGTAAATTATTTATATCTTATGAATTCATAAGATATGTTAATATGTATATTATTAAATATAACTTTTTTATTTTACTTTTTAACAACTCGTGCATCACACGAGCTCCATCCTAGTTTAATATAATAGTTTTTAGGGCAACCCAAAAATATATTTCCTATAAAATACTATTGACACTATTTAAGATAAATGATAAAATTATATTCCACGAGCGGCGTGGTCCTAATAATTATTGAACCATGATTAAAACTACTAAGGGTCATTATTTAGTCTTTACCGACTAAAAAATAACTCACCTAATTATGATGTGAATACATAATTGAAAACACAAAATTAAACTGCGTTACAACTAGCAAAATAATTAAGCTATATGTAGGTTTTAAAATTATTGAGGTTGCAATTTGGTCACGAAGTTTACTAGTTTTATCCATGAAATTATACTGGTGATGGACTCATAACTTATATGAGTTGAAGTAGGGGTGATCAATTTAACCGTCATAACCGTTTAATCGAAACATAATCAACATAACCGAACCGATTTTAACCGATAACCGACATAACCGGTGGGTCGGTTTAATAAATTTTTAAAACCGCAAAATACGGATCGGTTTTGGTTAAAGATAATTTCAAAACCGTCATAACCGAACCGACCTATTTATTTAACCAACAATATATTTGTGATTAACTTCCCCCGAGCATGTTGTTTGATTATATCATTTTGATGTTTTTGGTTCAACATTTGTTATCAAATTAAGTTGAATTTCCTTGTTGGATTATATAATGTCATTTTTTTTTGAATATTTGGTATTAACATTAACGATTATATACTTTGGTATATAATGTCATGTCGTTTTTTGTAATAATTGGTACCAAACTTTTAAACCCAATTATATTTTCTTGATTACGGTTAACCGATTCACTATAATCTACAAAACCGAATAACCAATTAACTATAACCGCCATAACAGGTCGTTTATGATTGTGGTTATGGGTTTAGCTCAAAACCTATCCTAAACCGACCTATACACACCCCTAACTTGAAGGGTCTAACATGGTTGGTGGTGTTTTGGTCTTAGTTAAACAAAAATATATATTAAACAACAAATAGAAAGTGAAAGGTAAAAAAATAAATGGAAAAGGACGAGTGACCATGCATAGAAGAGCGTAACGGCCATTTATAAAAGGCTCGAAAATCTATGTTGCCTCCCACAAGTCACTACGTTGTTTCTGGCTGTAAATACTCCCACGTTAACCGGGTAAAGATTATAAACTTAATAGCTCCAAGGTTAGGTTCATTAAATATGTTAGAACCAGATATTTTAGAACGTGACATGTGACATATTCAAAAGAAGAGGCCAGAAGATAAAAAGTACCATAATCTTTTGATTAGAAAAGAGGGTAAGACATAATATCTTAAGACATTGTATATAGTATGTCTGGTCGGGTTAGGTCAAAGTGGGTTCTATCAAAATCAGCTCGTTTCAAATGAGTTCAGTCAAAATGGATATTTTTAAAATACATCAATTTAGTCGGGTTAAAACGGATTGTTTTCGAAAGAAACATCAGGCAAGGGTTGTTTTTATAACAAGATAACATTTTCGTCAGGTCAAAACGAGCTCTATTCAATTGCACCGTATAGTGATGGTCGGTGTTGACGGGGTGGATAGTGGTGGCGGGAACAAGGATGGTGAAGATGGTTGTTGAGTGTTGACATGCAACACTATTATAAGAGGGTTCAATTTAATTCACAGGATTTTTGTTGGGTTGTGGTAATATCATAGATGGCGATGGTGGAAAGCAACGACGAGGCAATGAATAAAATTCTATAGTATGGAGTTGAATACATGGTGAAAAAGCTAGATAATCATCTTCATGTGGAGAAGAGCAATTAGTACGAATTCTTAAACCAAAACTCAAGTTTATGAGTTGATTAAGATTTTTTGAAGTAATGTGGTTAAATTATGGAAATTTTAGTTTATACGGTTTGTAAATAAGTTACATGAGTGATGAACTTGGCTAGAATCCTCAAAACTCCATTAATGTTAAACATGCTATGTGTGAATTCGTGGAGGTTTTGGGTAATGTAGTGGGTTATGTTATAAACTTGCAAGGGGTAATCTTAGTGTGTTTGGAAAAATAAAGAAAATCATTAGATGTATGGTTTAGTTCGAATGTTTGTATGTGTTCTATAAATAAGTTTTAAGGTTTTCATTATGCGTCTAGGCGAGTATCGAAAAATGAGCCTATGATAAGAAAGGTTTTAATTAACCAATCAAGGATGGAAATTGAAAAGGACATCTCTCATAAATCACGTTTGATTCAAAGTATGGTTACTGAGGGCTTAAATACTAGGTGTAGATGAAATACCCTTTTAAGGTCATTTACTTGACTTATAAGTTGCTAAATGGTCTTTCATTAACTTAATAGGGTTATGTTGAACTTTAATAGTGAAGCTCACTTAACTATACGAGTGTAACATGCTAAGAGTGTGTTTTGAGGTGCTTGGATTTGACTTTTTGTACATCATATGAGTCAAGGATAAGGATTAAACGCTAAAATACAAGCCTAGGTGTTTAGTGTTTGCATATTAAATATAAATCCTAATAACCTTTATATACATGTATTAGAATTTAGAAGTTGTTCATGGATTAGGTTAGTGGAAATGATTAACAATACCAGAATTTGTGTAATTTAAATAGTCAGGTATATGTTATGCGTATGTTATATTAACTACATATATGTAGATAAATATTTCAAAATAATAAATAAATAAAATAGTTTGTTAGTACTTTATGTACATAGGCGAAGGTCATGGGACCGAGGGTGACTTTCGCTGCTACCATTTTTTGGTTAATAGGGTAAATTTTGCGATTTTTGTCCGAAAATTTTTATAGGTATTGAGCGCAGTCAACCCCGAGGTATTTCTCCAAAAAGCTACTGGTCACCACTGAATTTTTATTTTTTTAATAATATCTCATCGTTTGATTTTTTTTATATAAAAAGCCTCGTATTTTTATAAACAAATATTAGTTGAATACTAAAGCTTTGTTTTTATAAAATTAAAAACTTGAAGGGTCTATTTATAATAGTGATAAACTTGTTTAAATAAAAACAAAAAAAAAACACAAAAAAAAACCCAACGGGATTGCTATTGGGTTAGGATTTGAAAACCATCTACCATTCATTCGGTTAAGAACTCAAAGTCATTGCCTTACTGAGTCACTGGAGACCACCGGGCATCACTAGGCACACACCGTTGTCGGCCGCTGTCAGCCACCATCATGGGGACCACCACACACCGGACAACACCTTCAACCTTGGAGACATCACACATGCTGCAGCATCGAGTAATCGCACCCTTCCTCTCAGATTATCATGAATATTTTAGGTATTTGTTGGTTTAAAAAAATTATCTAGTTTATTTTATTTATTTATTTTTTATATTGTGAGAACAATCATTTGAATGAAGGAAAAAAAAATTAGATATTTAGATTTCATATTGCTTGACCCAACCCGAACCGGATCGCTGACCTAAACCAAATTACCGACCCGAACCGAATCACCGAACCAAAACTTTTTAGGTTTGTGACTTGGGTCACCGTCGTGACTAAGCCCAAGCTTCGCCAACTGTATATGTACATGAGTATAAGCAACCTATATACGAAAGAAATATAAAATTTTTAAAGTATTATACATTAAAAATAAAATAATAAATGGTTTAATTTAATTCATGTTATACACTTAATAGAAAAGATATTTCTGTCCATCAAGTCACCAACAAACTTAAACCTGTTTTTATCTTCTTTTGGTATATGCTTGAAAATGATTAGTATAAGTTGCCTAACAAAGGAAATCAAATTAAACTTCAAAATCACTAATAACTTCCAAAATCATTTGACAATGACAAACTCAATGATATTGGTTTGCAATCATAAAAAAAAGAGATGATTAAATTCACAATATAATTAAACTATAAATACATGATGAAAACTCCATATTTCTTTTCATCTATTTCTCTTTATTTACTAGACAAATATGTAATACTTACAAAATTTTCTCAACACACTATATATTATCATAGTAAAGTATTTTGTTTTGATTTACATAAATATTTAAGTTATCAATACCAACTTATTAAAACTTTTAGCTATGTTTGGGAAAAAAAACATAACTCGTTTAAAAAAATAAAATAAAAGGATAATCTAAATAAGGCATCCATGTGATTGCTCACTCGTATTTTATCGCTAATAAAACTTCAATACATAAAATGCCTACATAGTCTACTAGTAAGTATAACTTTATTCTTCATTCATTCATTCAAAATCACAAGCTAATTACCATGGTAATCTCTTATAAATCTTGCTTTCAAATTTGATATCAACTTTTAAAAACCCACACGTATAATCTTAATCGTTTTTACTTATTCATCAATCACCGTACTTTTATTCTTAGTAACAAACTAACGATTAGACCATTGGTTGTGCTCCAAAGCCACCAATAGTATCATCACCACCACCTCCGATGTTATATGATGCCATGAAAAACAAGAGGGCAGCAGGGGGGGGACCCCAAATTTCCCTTTCCCATCAACCGATGAAGGCATAAAAGGTGGGATCCATCTTCGTTGACAACCAATCACATTTTTTTAATAAAAAAAAATCTATTTAAATCTAGTTAGTCCTCAACGTTTAAATTAACAGGTGGCTAGTTATTGTCCCACAGCCTACGTGACAATGACGTGATGCAATAACTAGCTCTTACAAGTCATTTGACAACACAAAACCTTATATCAGTCAGGAACCCGAACTCTATGCATGGTTCATTTTTTAACGACCAACATAGCTCGGCTACCTAAGTATACCCATTGACAAAAGGTCACCCACACCTATGATCGCAAACATTACTAGTGACCTGGTCTGTCACCAATTTCACTAGAAACCCATCCATAGACCTATTATGCTAAAACCCTTGACTAACATACAACATTTTATCACGAGCGTGACTCAACCCGATAACGTTCTCTAAAAACCGTCACCGACCGAAGTACCCATATAAGGTATTGCTCCTCCGGTCGTATGCATGGTTGATGGTTCGTATAAAAAGAAACTAATCAGTATTTCAAAAATTTATTAAAATAGTACGTAATTTTTTTTTGAACGACCAACTAAGTAACGCTGGGTACTCCGTACACAGCCCCTATTGGCTAAAGGTAGCCCGAGCTGGCCACGAGTCCTGACGGACGGAGCCCCTAGCGGTCCATCTATTGAGGGATTCCCCGGATAAAACCCGACCCCCACGCTGGCCAAACCGCACGACAGCGAGGAGCCGATAAAACCGGGTGAGATCAGGACTCGAACCCTAGCAAGCCAGAGTCATCCCTGATATCTCCCATATAAATTGACGATAATGAGATTTGAACCCTCTACCTCCCATATACGTAATTAGTTTGAGTAAAAAAAAAAGACAATATATAAATAAAAATATTAGAGATATTTAGAAAGTGAAAGGTAAGGGTGGCAGGATCCTATAAAAAAGCAAGCAGTGGATACCATTTCCCATTTCCGTCTTCATTTCATCTTCATCTTCCCCATTTCTCTTTCTGTCTCACCGGAAAAACATTTCACATCTCATCGGAATTACACTCCTCCTCTTTTAATATATTCCCTCAACCTTTTACCGCCAAAAAGGAGATTGATTTCTTCTTTCTTCCCCTTCTTTATTATCAACAACTCTCTCTCTTCTTTTCTTGCACCTTTTAATCTTCTCTCTCGCACGAACCAAACCCCTTTTATTTATTCCTCTATCGTCATCGAATCTCCTCATCTTCCTCCTTTAAATGTCTATTTGATTTCATATCTTAATAATATTATTATCAATGGAGAACACCAAGTTCACTGAACACAAAACCCACATTACAATGCACACCAAAACCCACTCACCTAAACTCGTCAGAATATCACTCACCGACGCCTACGCCACAGACTCTTCCGACGACGACGAACCTGCCACGTGTAGGAGAGTCAAGAAGTATGTTCACGAGGTTACAATCGAAAGCAATGGGAATAAAAACAAGGGTTTAGTTAGGGTTCCGGTTAACCGGAGGAAGAACACGGCGGTTAAGGTCAAACATGACGTGGCGGCGGTCAACAAGCGGCTGAAGGTTACCTCCGGGAAGAAGTTTCGCGGCGTACGGCAGCGGCCGTGGGGGAAATGGGCTGCGGAGATCCGTGACCCGACCCGGAGGATCCGGTTGTGGCTTGGGACTTACGATACTGCTGAAGAGGCGGCAATGGTGTACGATCACGCGGCTATTCAGTTGCGTGGGCCTCACGCGCAGACTAACTTCACGGTTCCTGTTACACCTCCGTTGCCGGAGAACAAACTCTCCGGTTGCAACTCCGGCTATAACTCCGGCGAAGAGTCTCGTAATAATAATAATAATGTTTCGTCGCCGAAATCCGTTTTGGGGTTTTCAACGTCTTCTAATGACGAGTTTGTCACTGAGTCGACTCAGCACAGTCCTTTAAACGACGTCGTTGAGAATTTAACTGATTTTTTGCCATTTGAGTCATTTGACGACCATTTATCCACGTCAGATCTTTTTAATTTTCCGGATTTCGTTCCGGACATTTTCGACCCGGATACCATATTTGAAGGATCCGATCCATCGGAAACATTTCTCGGGTTGACAAATACAAATGACTTCGGGAACGGGTTCGGATCCTCACGTTGGGATGCAGATGATTATCTTCAAGATTTTGGTGATATATTCGGGTCGGATCCTCTCGTTGCTCTTTAAAAAATATGGATACGGGGATACGGATTACCTGCTGATGATGTGTTAATTATTCAGCAACTTTTTGTACGGAAATATTATATTATTTTTGTTATTATTATTGGTTTAATGTATAAATAGTAAAAGGTTATGGACGTGTTGAGAGTTTGAAAAAATGAAAGTGTAATGCAAGGCACGTGTTGGAACACGTGACCGGCAAATGTTAAACTGCTATGAAATTAGGTGAAGAAATGAGTTTGAAATGAATGCTACATGTTTTATCATGCATCTTTTTGCTACGTCTATTAAATGTTTAGAATTTTGTACCATATTTATTGCTTGTAGTACAATACTTATTTTCTCAGTGACACCACAGTAACTCTTATTTTTTCAATACATCTAATATGTATTATTTTTGTATTAACAAACACTTCTAAAATATACTTTTAAATTTCACTTATTGTTCACATTACAGAATTTAAAAATGTCACTTTGATGGAGATAAACATATGGTGTCAAATAGGGCAAGATGCTGTCAGAATTTACATATAATATTAAATTCATTAAGTAAATGGAAAAGATTTTAAAACGGTTTACTATTTTGTGTATGCTTAATTGTCGTGCACACGTACATGTACATAGTGTATTATCCGAATTTATATAATGAAACCGAGTTAAGCTAAACTTAAAAGGATTTGTATGGTGTTAATGACGTCTTAATGTAATATCGAGGCTGAACACAAACATTTGATTGAGCTATTTGAACTAACTCATCTTTGATTCAAGAGTTTCTCAACAAGATATGATTCAATGGGTGGCTTTAAAATAAATAAAAAAGGATATAGATAAGGGCTAATATTGGTTAGAGTCGCATACATGGTACATGGTCCGCCATATCTAGGTATATTTCACAAGACAAGGGTGGTCCTCTTATGTGGTGGTGTTGTTTGGTTGGTTTCATGATCACACGGCAGGAACACCACTTGACAAACCCAAGTTCTATTTTTGGTATTTTTTACCCCAAATTTTGTGACATTATTTTTTTTAAAAAAATTTCTTGAAGGTAATTTTATTTCCTATTTAAGGCTTTTCCATTCTATATTTTCCAGAAGGTAAGATCTTGTCATAAGAAATCTTTTTGGGTATCTACATAAACGCTATAATTGTTCCCATATATATAGAATTTAATTTGAATTCTGGATTTTGATTTTAACTACTCATGTTAATATGTGGAATTCTAGTTGACTATCTGTTCGATGCTCTTAGTATATATTTGATTGATGATTCATTCAAATATTTAACTGAACTTAAAATCAAAGTTTACTATAGACGCGCTAATAAATCATTATAATTAAAATATTATATATTTACTAACGTGTAAACATGTTGTGCAAGTTTTCATCTTTTGATGCAAGCATGTATGTCAGGGTCGTCTTTGAGAATTCAAACGTCAAAGACAGGTACTAATAAATAGCCCTTCTATTTTTCAAAACTGATTGTCCGTTACTAGTTTACTTCATTAATAATCTTAGACCCAATAATATTTTATTATATTGTTTAATGTTTAATGAGCTTGTTCAGATTTTTTTGACGCTTGTTGGTGTTTCTTATCTTTCAACCTAATTCAGTAATAACAGTTAAAAAAAGATTTATTATTTACAATTTTTTAAGGAAAAAAAATCATGCCCTTATTGAGAACGCGCCCTAGACGGTGACCGAGCCTTGTATGGTGTTTAAGACGACCATGATGTATGTGATGTAACAATGGTAATAAAATTTCATTTAAGGGAAGCGAAATTAAGATGTTTTGGACATATGAAAGAAGACAGGTGATGACTCCCGTTAAATCAATATAAAACATTACTATAAAATAAATGATGGAGTAAAGAAAGAACCAAATTGAGTTAGGATGAAACAATTAAACATAGCTTTGATAGAAATTCATCATTATAAGGATAAAGTTGATAATATAACATCTTGTAGACGGGTAAATGACTTTTAGGAGGGAATATATAGTTTTGGTAGAAATATGCCTTGGTCATAACTTTACTTCCTTTATTCTTTTCTTTTATTATTAATATTATTATTATTTTATTTATTTTTACTTAAATTTCTTTGTAAGTATTAAATATCAAACTACTGTAATATATGATTCTATATTTTATTTGTTTTTTATTTTGATTTTTCAAGAGCAAAAAGTTTTGCTTTAAGCAATCTCTTTATCCTCAAGAATAGAGGTAAGGTTTATCTATATTCTATGCTTTTTAGATTATTAATAGCTTTGGTTATTTGTGATATTTAATGGGCATATGGTTGTTTTAAATGTAGGATATAGATATAATTATGCCATTTAATCAAGTTTAATTACATTAATATTTTACGAAATATTTTGATAGATTCTCATCTAGGCATGTGGATGTGTAACATAAACTAGTTCCAAAATATTGTACCCCTTCTTGGTCAAGCTAGCTTCCCGTTGGAATTTTTCTAATAAATAGAAAGAACACATCCAAACTTAGAGCTATGCTAGCTTATCAAATTCATGTTTATAGAGGTAGCGATGTAGAAAGATTCAAAAAGCCAAGTAAAGATATCTGCAGGTTATTCACAGTACTTGCGGGAGATACCCGCAGATCTTTCATGATACTTGCGGGAGACACCCGCGGATCATTCATAATATCAGCGGGAGCCATTCACAAAGGAACGAAAGTCCAGACACCCTCTTAAGGGGCGCATACACTTCCTGCACAAGAAAGAAACAATAAAGGACCGCACACTCGTTAAAGAAGATATTTATAACGAATGCCCTTCTAGAAGATTGGTGAAAATATTCCCTAACAAGACCTTTACCTCCCAAAAGAGAGCACGTGATGGCACGACCAATCGAGAGAGGCTAGCTAGATATTTTGTAACAACCCTACACATGGCTAGCTGTCGTCTCCTATCAAAACGAGCCACGTGTCAATTCAGGTACAAGGAAGCTTCTTCCAAGATAGTGACAACTTTACCAATCACACCCCCACCCCTAGCTATAAATACCTTCTTAATCATCATAAGGTATTAATTCACAACTCCAATATTACATCAATTACTTAGTACTTCTTCTCACTAAAGAACGGTACTTATTCTCACGCTAGAGGGTGGTTACGGAAAGACCCCCCAACTTGTCCTTCCCGCAACGAGACTCACGATGATTTGTTTTGTAGGCATAGATCCGGATTTAGCTTGATTATTGACTCCTATTGACCTTGATTCCTTTTATAACCCTTACCCGGTAGAAATATTGATCCGATCTTAATTGTGGATTTGTGTTTCTTTAATGTCTCTTTGACATCTTTATTTAAATTTAAAATTTGAAATATAGCAGCAAACCCATTTATGTTTTAGGGTATCAAAACAAACGATTATATATTATAATCCTATGTTAATACACAAAGAAATATTAAATATGCTATTTAGATGTTGACATTTCCTTCCTTTGTACTTTCACAGAATAAATTTACTTTTTATGTTTGTACCTAGTTTTCTAGACCAATTTATTTGTTGTGTCCCTAAAGCGAATTGAAATCAACAGTATAGTTATTATATAGATGCCATTATTATTTACAGCAATAACGTGGTGAAAGTTCTATACAATTGTTTTAAATAAATTCATTTACAAAGACTTGTAAGTTGTCACTTGTCAAGCTGGTGGTTCACTTGGCACACTCTCGTACCATTATTAGCATCTTGCTGTTTCTTTTGAGTTATATTTGAATACAAATTATTGCCGTTTAAAAATAAAAGTTTTAGTCATTAAAGAATATTTGCAAACTTTTAAGCCCCATGTAGTATTCAATTTCTTTTCTTTCTAAGAAGATTTCATTTTAAGTTTTTAATGTAAATACACTTGTAACCATTTGAGTTTACACGCTAAGATCATCCTTCAACCGTGACCGTGGTCACTGACAACACCTCATAGCTAGGCTCATGATGCTCCAACCATACATAGTGCACACAAACTAAAGGCAAAAACCATTCTCCTCAATGGCTCAAGCTCTAAACTAGGTTCATTCATACTTACTCTCGCCATTACTCTCTTACACACATACCCTCAAGTCTGAGTTTGATCACATAGAGAAATCCCCTATCACTATAACAACACTAATATTGTGTTGTGCAAATTCAACCGAAATCGTTCCAGCCTGACATTTTGTTTCAAGAGTCGGGGAGAGGTGGAGAAAAAGAGCTTTTATTATTATTATTATTATTTTGAACAACTAAATATGTTGTACGTTATAGGAATCGAACCCTTTGACCATCAAATTCACATCCAAATTACCTTACCACCCTACCAAAGTGGGAATGATAAAAGAGCTTTTATTATACTTCTTATTCTCATATAACAAAAGTTTATTTAGATTTTTTATGAATAAGAAGTGTTTAAATGTAATTTACCGGTAAATGAAAAAAAAAAAACTATTTACAGTAATGTTTTTGTCAGCTATTACAAGTGTAGAAGCATTGAATAGCTCCAAATATAACCAATTGCAAATGACTAATGAGACAAGATGCTAGCTAAGGGAAAAAAGATTTGCATGCAGAACAAGTGGGCAATTTCAACTCTTCCCTTTTATACTTTGCTTGACATAAACTAGCCAGCTACATGGTTACAAGTGTCACCTGGTCACACACTATTCTGGGTGGCTTTGAGAAGAGATCCTTTTGGAGTGCATGGTCCCCTGGTTCACAGGACACACAACCAGCTCACCCAACCACTGGTGCGGGTCCGGGGCCTGAACCAGCCTTTCAGATGTTGTATTGGGCGTTTAGCTATTTTAGAAACCATTCATGTTGTAGTGTAAAAAGTAGAAACCTATATATGTTAGGGTGTCTCAGTTATATATTCAAAACTAAAAAACTTATGTTAAATCATTAATTCTCACTTTCTAAGGTCTAAAGCTGTTTGTTTTGGACCCCCCCCCCCCCAAAAAACCCCCAACCTTTTTCAAATGAAAGGTTTTGATTTGTTGCCACACTTGCCATTCGTGTTGTAGGTACATACCGGTTTTTAAAATACCGCTTTTGGTCAACTCGGTCACAACTAGTTTGGTCAAGACGGGTTAACCGGTACTTAATAAAAAAAGCCGAAAATCCGGTTTATGAAAAACCTGTTACGAACCATCGGGTAATATCAGGTTGGAACCGGTTTTGGAATCGGGTAGAAACCGGTTTCTGTTAATAACCGGTTCCGGTTCAAGGAACATGCTCTTTTGTGCTGTCATATCACCTCTCCCTTTTGGGCTCATTCACTCGCGCCTCACCTTTGGCGTCCAAAAGGTGATGATATGGTGGTGGGTGTTAACCTACAATGCATGGTCTTATGTCTTATAAAAAATGTCATGTCATGATTTATAGTTGAGAGAGTCTTTGAGAAAAAAGCCCACTTTAAGGGGTATATAGCCATATAGGAACCGTATATCAAAATAGTTATAACTACCTCCCGCACACTAAATTATTAATTTGTAATGATTAATTGTTAATTTTTTTTACGAAGGAGTTGTGGTCGAGTGTTCTAGTTTTGTAATAGATATTATTGATGCAGCTTTAGAAATAAAAAACAAAGGTGACTTACGATCATAAAATTTTAAAAACTAAACAATAAAATTCATGTGAAATTATAAAATGCCAATAGTTTGTGTTGGCGTTTCGGGGACATAGGTGACATATTGATTTCTTTACACATATCATCATTTCTTCGAGTAACTTATGAAACAAACCTTAATTTTAGTATTATTTTTATTATTTTTCTTTTTTTTTCTTCTTGTTATTATTATTATTATTATTAATATTATTATAAATAATACTAAATGTAATTTTTTATAACATCTGCTCATAAAGTATAAAGAAAAAACTTTTCTTTTTCACATTGACTCATGTACATTCATGCAGAAGTTACTCGCGCCATTATAAAAATTTTCAGCTTTTTTAACAAAAATATTGTAATTTATTTTGTACATTAAACTGATTGACTATGCAGAGTCAAATATTTGAAGGACAGTGTCACGAATATACGAAGGGGAGGATTAAATGCATCGTCTATTGCTAAATATGAGCCTATGATTTTTTTAAACAACAAATTTATTAAAAACAACTAGCTAGATGCTAAAACCAAACAACCAAGAAAATATTACAACTAGAAGTTGCATCCATCAGTCCATCTAATATATTTGAAAGGAGAGCGGTTTTTGATCCATATATAACCTAATATATAATATATAACCAATGATTAGAAAAGCAAACCGGTTTGTTAGAATAGATGAGTTCATTTCTAGCCTTTCAAATACGTTAACAAGCGTTGAGAATGATACTATACAGCGTGTTACTTTTACGATGATCCAAATTACTTGTTTCATGAATTTTGAGTAAGTCGGATACCGAAAAAGCATACCTAGGAAGAATATGACACCAAGTGAACACTCATTGTCAAACTACCGTGGCAAAGTAGCAAGATGAAAGAGATGATCACTAGTTTCGTCATGTTTCCTACGTAATCTACACACTGTGGAACCCACCTCGATATTTCTTTTGGAAAGCGTCTTAAGAGGCGAGGCCTTATCCATTTCCACCCTACAAGCAAATATGTTTACTTTTTTGCACCCAAATTTTCCACTTCGTGACAAGCGAGACGACAGATAGACACATCAGTCAACAATTTCTTCATATACGCTACTGAAAATATTCCGAAAGGGTCACTTGTCCACACCCATCAGTCTGGACGATTTTTCACATTTGCCAATGAATTACTCCCCATGCCAATATTAAACTTTTAATAGCCATCGGTTGGAAGTTTATTACAATAAAGTTTGCACCTTGCATATTAAAAGCTGCAACATATATATTTGCATGAATTTTTAACAGTAAATGCTCGGACACCCAGAGTCATCCCTAGCAGTGGCAAATATACCACACTTCTACTCGAAGAACAAACATGGTGATCCAGCCACCCACACAGGAGGAAATCCATAACAGGGAAAACCCCTTGCTCGAACACGAAACAAATTGGTTCTGTTCACACTCGAACCCACAAACTCCTATAAAAAAAGTCATGAAGCTACCGCTGGACCCATTGGTATTTTTGGTCATTAAAGTTGTAAGTAATACTTAAAAATGTGTAATACATATTAATTATACTCTTTTTTAACAATACAAATACATCCTATCTAATGCATTAACCAAAAGTCGACAATTTTATTTTATTTTATTTTTATAACATGTATGCATATGATATTTTTGTCATAACTTGGATGGTATATAACTCAGTGATTGTTCATATTCATTTACATTTTTTTGGGTTCGTTTAAAACACTACTGGCAAACATAAAACACACTTATTTTCTCAAGAAACCACTAAACAAACAAAAAGATCGATACCTTTTAAGTGATTTATTATTCGTTGGTTTATGCCCAGTAAATACCAAGTCTGAAATGATGACTCTTTTGCCCACATCGCACAGTCACCATCATCACCACCAACTAGAATGGTCGAGGCTTTAGGACCAGACAAAATTCTCCTATGGTTCCGTTATGGCCCACCACAGGAATGATAGCATTGGAAAGCCAAAAAAAAGAAACTTACTTGAAAATGAGTGTGATTTTGTAGGGTTATTTTTTATTTGTAATTTATTATGACATAATTTTTCCCCCTTAATTGTGCTTTTGAGTTTGAGGTAAAAGATTCGTATTAATTATTATATATAATAATTTAAAACTTTGGTGCCGCAAAGTCATCACGGGGCCACTTTGCGGCACCTTATTTGTTATATTTTTGTTTTTTTTTAATTCAAGTCCGTAAAGTAAGTAACAAAAATCGATCGAAAAAAATTTTGTTTTTGTTTTGTTTTAGTTATGGTATCGTAATAAACTTGCTGTAAACCGACCGGATTCGTGTAAACTCACAGTGTTTTGTTTTAGTTCTAGTACCTTAACTAACGTAACGAAAACCAACAGAATGCTAATTTTTGTTAGTCTTGGTACCGTAACGAACATGACGGAAACCGACCGAATTCGCGTAGACTAGCTGTCTCAACGCTAGGGATACCAACGATCGAGTTTTATCGACCGACTCCACCTCATTGGTCCACCTCAAGATTTATTGTTTTTTTGTTTTAATTCCAGTACAATAACACACGTAACCGAAACCGACCGAATTCGTGTTGACTTACTGTGTCAACGCTTGAGACCGACAACCCTTGTGTTTACCACCGCCCGAAATTTTCCAACCTGCCCCGAGCCAACGCGCTGGGTAACATACTAGTTAATAATAATTATAAATAAAAGAAACAAAGTACTGATCTCATTTTTTTAGAGTGTCACAGCCCCCGACCCCTATACCCCGGGAGGGGAGCCGTGAACGTTGAGCGGTGGTTTCGATGTTTATTAAAATAATTTGCAGCGGAATATTTCATCAGAACCGTAGTTAGGAAAATTAATTAGAGTTATAAAAACACCATAATTCTTATTTCATAAACTGGGATAAAAACCCATTTTTATACAAACATAAGTTTTATAGGGATAATCCCTAATTTACAAAATACGTTTCTTTATTCTGGTGACAAGCCACTTATTTAAGCTGGAAGCCCGCAGGCATCATTCATTTGTCTCTAACAAGTCACCTGAAACATGTTTAAAAATATTTGATCAGCAGGAAATACTGGTGACTACATTCATTTATAAAAGACACATTTTACAGTTACAACATTAAGATGTTTTTACATCTGCCTGCTTACAAATTACCGAAAGGTACTTGTCACTCGACCGTATCTGTGACTGTGGTCATATTACTTATTGGCTAACACTTGTCCAATAAGTAACGTGTAATAGCCCAGTAGGCAAACCTTGTATACAAAACCTCACAATACCAGTAGTAACCATCCCGTAAGTCTACAGAGACTTAATCACCGTAATGTATTTAAAATCATTTGAAAATATTTGGACTATCTGTCATGAGTTTAATGGATTTAGAAAAACATCATGACAGCATTGGAAAATCAGCTGTCTCACGCAAATGTGAGTTGTGCAAAAATTCGAATGTCTCACCTTGCAAGTTTATATTTAACAAGCCTTCTGGTGTTAAGCACCTAGATTAAACACAATGTAGTATATCTATATTAGTATAAACCCATAATTATAACGATAATCACGAGACATGAAACTTTACACGATGGCACAATGTCGTATCTTGTTAAGGTTTGGATTCGTGTATAAGTTCCTTTCGATCGGAGAGGTACCGTTACAACTACTCGGGTATAATATCAACCTTATATAAGAAATATGAGAGAAAGTATGATTTTTGGGACGAGTTTGTGAAATCCAGATTGCTGCCCTATTTATGCTTGAATTTGAGCATCTTCGCGTATCGCGAAGCTGCAGTAGGGTTGCCGAGTCAGCCCTAGCTATGCCACGTGCGAAGTGCAAAGTGCAAAGCTAGAGGGATTTGCCATCCTAACTTACTATGTCGAACGTAGAACTCACATACCATTCGTGTACCTGTATATACATACTTCACATATACAATAATTACATTATAGCATAAGAACACTCTAGGCGTTATTTACATCCTTCATTTAACAACCATACCCCTTGTCGTTACGTGCAATATCCGAAGATCGTTCACACCCCGACAAGTATTCATTTGTAATATTCATACATCTTCGATATATAATATTCGTACCTTTATTTTTAACCTGACAGTACGCGCAATATCCGAAGATCGTTCGCGTACCGACAAGCAATCATTCATATCCATCACATATATCACATATGGCATACACTTATCACTTAGGATAAATGTATTAATAACACATCGAGTATGCACACAGCCCCGAAAACATAACAAGGAATGGGGCTAGAAACTCACCTGAACTCTGCTTCTTCCTCCGATAGTTGTAAATCCCTTCTTTAACTGAGCTCGGCCGACTGTATAAGTTACACGTATCAATACTCGCCTGATCTAATCTGGTGGCCTAGTATTAGCTTACTTTTACTTATCGTTTTTAATCTATTTTCTAATCGAACTTGACTTTAGGCGAAGTTAAAACTTAGGCGAACTTGGCTTTAGGCGAAGTTGTCATCAGGCGAACTTGGCTTTAGGCGAAGTTGTCATCAGGCGAACTTGGCTTTAGGCGAAGTTGTCATCAGGCGAACTTAGCTTTAGGCGAAGTTGTCATCAGGCGAACTTAGCTTTGCAGGCGAAGTTGTCATCAGGCGAACTTAGCTTTGCAGGCGAAGTTCATCAGGCGAGCTTAGCTTGCAGGCGAAGTTGTCGGCTGCAGCTACTGTTCGTTCTTAAATCCTTCGTTTCTTAACCAAATAACTCGATTTAGGTATCCACGGAATCGTCTGACCAGCGCCTACAAACCCCAACCATCAAATCGACCTAACATCGATGTTTAAAGGGTGCGATTTAGGCATATAGGTTACGGGTTCTTTTATCAATCAATTAACCCTTCAAATCATAACCATTTTCAGTAAGTTTAGCTTTGTTGGATTCGTTTTTTACCATACAAACACAGATCTATCATTTCTATACTAATCCAAACCTAAACGAACAAGTTCTCGATATAAACGTACCGTAAATGAGTCGAACTACGAACACGAGCTGGTCTTGTTGCTTTGGTTCGTCGCGACGATCTAGCACCAACAAGCTCGGGTCCTCGCCTTTGGATCTTGGTTCGGGTTGTGTGTGTTTTGGGTGTGTGTAGAGATTAGGATGGATAAATGGATGGAATGGAAAGGATTGGGGGTTTAAGGGGGTATTTATACTCCCTCAAGCCCATGGACCGAAGGCCCATATTTCCTTTTGGTCCATATCCAATCCCATCTAATTATCCTACTAAGTCTTCATATTATGCTGTTCCACTAACTCGTTTATTTCACCCGACAAAATAATATATTTAAATATTACTTTAGAAATTTCGGGATGTTACATCTTCCATGGGAAGTTTATCGATGGGTTGTGTTGGAGGGGGTTGTGGTTCAGTTGGTGGTTGAATTTGTGGTTGTGGTTTTGGTTTTGGTACTAGAATCATAACTTTTCTTTTTTGTTTTCTCATTCTTTTCCTCCAGTCCATATATCGTTTTCTTCTTTTTGGTTGATTTGGGGTTGAAGTCGAGGACTGGGCAGTGAATACCATTGGTTCATTTGGTTTTTCTTCAGTTGTTGGATTTACTGTCTCCATCTCTTCCGTACTAACCGATATGTTCTCAAAAGCCTCTATAAGCTCACTCATGCTGTTTAATCAAAAACAATAAAACAACGACTTCCAAAAGAAAATCATATTATTTATATTTATGTGAAATTAAAATTTCATCCATAAAGTTAACACATAGGTTAATACATTTATTTTCTAACACTTAATTAGGTATTGTTAAAATACCTATGTTGCTTAAACCAGTGGCTCTGATACCACTTCAGCTGTCATAGCCCCCGACCCCTATACCCCGGGAGGGGAGCCGTGAACGTTGAGCGGTGGTTTCGATGTTTATTAAAATAATTTGCAGCGGAATATTTCATCAGAACCGTAGTTAGGAAAATTAATCAGAGTTATAACAATACCATAATTCTTATTTCATAAACTGGGATAAAAACCCATTTTTATACAAACATAAGTTTTATAGGGATAATCCCTAATTTACAAAACACGTTTCTTTATTCTGGTGACAAGCCACTTATTTAAGCTGGAAGCCCGCAGGCATCATTCATTTGTCTCTAACAAGTCACCTGAAACATGTTTAAAAATATTTGATCAGCAGGAAATACTGGTGACTACATTCATTTATAAACGACACATTTTACAGTTACAACATTAAGATGTTTTTACATCTGCCTGCTTACAAATTACCGAAAGGTACTTGTCACTCGACCGTATCTGTGACTGTGGTCATATTACTTATTGGCTAACACTTGTCCAATAAGTAACGTGTAATAGCCCAGTAGGCAAACCTTGTATACAAAACCTCACAATACCAGTAGTAACCATCCCGTAAGTCTACAGAGACTTAATCACCGTAATGTATTTAAAATCATTTGAAAATATTTGGACTATCTGTCATGAGTTTAATGGATTTAGAAAAACATCATGACAACATTGGAAAATCAGCTGTCTCACGCAAATGTGAGTTGTGCAAAAATTCGAATGTCTCACCTTGCAAGTTTATATTTAACAAGCCTTCTGGTGTTAAGCACCTAGATTAAACACAATGTAGTATATCTATATTAGTATAAACCCATAATTATAACGATAATCACGAGACATGAAACTTTACACGATGGCACAATGTCGTATCTTGTTAAGGTTTGGATTCGTGTATAAGTTCCTTTCGATCGGAGAGGTACCGTTACAACTACTCGGGTATAATATCAACCTTATATAAGAAATATGAGAGAAAGTATGATTTTTGGGACGAGTTTGTGAAATCCAGATTGCTGCCCTATTTATGCTTGAATTTGAGCATCTTCGCGTATCGCGAAGCTGCAGTAGGGTTGCCGAGTCAGCCCTAGCTATGCCACGTGCGAAGTGCAAAGTGCGCCATCAAAGCGCCCATCGCACTTCGCCCGTGCTCGAGCCCGTCGGGTGCTTCGCACCCTCCGCTAGGACTACTGGGTGTGATTTGGCACATAAGAATATTATCATGTAAACTCTCTTCCTTATAATGAGCTTACAAGTTTTGTAATCTAGCGATGTGGGACAAGAGTTAGAAATCCTATTTATACCATGGTGAAAGCCTTCCATTTTCTTTCCTCCACCAATGTGAGATGAAATTTTCCTTTATATTTTCCATTCTTTCTTTTACGTCTTCTCTTTTCTTTCTCATTTCTTCATTTCTTTCTTTGATTATTTTATTCTTTATTATGGATCATTATAGTCTCCCCTCCTTATTTTAAATCTCGTCCTCGAGATCTATTGAAATAGGTGTGGGTACTTCTGCTTCATTTCTGATTCTAATTCCCAAGTATATTCTGTTCCACGTTTTGAATCCCATTTTACTTTGACCAGAATTATTCTTTTATGCTTGAGATTCTTGATCTTCCTATCTTCAATTTGTAATGGTTTCTCAACGAATTTCAATTTTTCATTTACCTTTATATCTTGAAGGGGTACTTTTAATGATTATTCAGCTAGGCATTTTCTTAGGTTTCTTACATGAAATACATCATGTATACCGGCCATTTCTTCTGGTAACTCCAGCTGATAGGCTACTGGTCCAATTCTTTTAATAATTTGGAATGGTCCAACAAACCTTGGACTTAACTTTTCTTTCTTACCAAATCAGACTACTCCTTTCCATGGAGATACCTTTAGTAGCATTTTATCTCCAACTTGAAATTCTAATGGTTTGCGTCGATGATCTGCATAACTCTTCTAACGATCTTGTGCGGTCTTTAATCTTTCCTTGACTTGAATTATCTTGTCAGTAGTTTCTTGTATGATTTCAGGACCTGATAGTTGTTTTCCTCCTATTTCTACCCAACACACTGGTGTTCTGCACTTTCGTCCGTAAAGTGCTTCAAATGGGGCAGCATTAATACTTGTATGATAACTGTTGTTGTAAGAGAATTCTATTAGTGGTAAATGGTCGTCCCAATTTCCACCAAAATCTATCACACAAGCTCTTAGCATGTCTTCCAACGTTTGTATGGTCCTTTCACTTTGACCGTCAGTCTGTGGATGGTATGCTGTGCTCAAGTTTAACCTTGTTCCCATGGCTATTTGTAAACTCTTCAAAAATGAGAAGTAAAACGACTATCCCGATCAGATTCGATGGATACTGGAACTCCATGTAATGAGACAACCTTGTCTACATACAGTTTAGCTAGTTGTTCCATTTTAAAAGTTTCCTTCATTGGTATGAAATGAGCTGACTTTGTTAATCTATCTACAATCACTCAGATTGTGTCATTACCTCTTCTCGTTGTAGGTAATTTAGTAACAAAATCCATTGTTATTAATTCCCATTTCCATTCTGGCATTTCTAATTGTTGAAGTAATCCTGATGGTTTTTTATGTTTAGCTTTAACTTGCGAACAAGTTATACATTTCGAAACATAATTAGCTACGTCCTTTTTCATTCCTATCCACCAATAGGTTTTCTTTAAATCTTGATACATTTTATCTTTTCCGGGATGCATCGTATACTTGGATTTATAAGTTTCTTCGAGAATCCTTTCTTGTAAATTTCCAATGATTGGTATCCAAATTCTATTCCCCATTTGGAGGATCTCATCATTTCCTTTTGTCAGTTGGTCAATTGTACCATTTCTTTTTTCATCAGCAATGTTATTTCCTTCCATTGCTTGTTTTTGAGCATTTTTCACTTCATCAATTAAATTGATTTGAAGTTCTAATCTTAGAGCTCGTACTCTTTTAGGTTTTTCGTGCTCTTTTCTGCTTAACGCATCGGCTACTACATTCTCCTTTCCTTCGCGATATTGGATTTCACAATCATAGTCGCTAAGAATTTCCATCCAGCGTCTTTGCCTCATGTTAAGATCCTTTTGCCTAAATACATACTTTAAACTTTTATGATCTATGAATACAGTAGGCTTACTGCCATACAAATAATGTCTCCAGATTTTTAGGGCAAAAATTATTGCTTCCAATTCTAAATCATGTGTTGTGTAATTCTCTTCATGCTTCTTTAATTGTCTGGATGCATAAGCAATAACTTTTTCACGTCGCATTAATACACATCGCAATCCTGACTTAAAAGCATCACAACAAACTGTGAAATCTTCAGTTCCTTCTGGTAATGCAAGTATTGGGGCATTTGTTAATTTTTGTTTCAAAGTTCCAAAATCTTCTTCTTGCTTATATCCCCATTCGAACTTAACATTTTTATATGTTAGCTTTGTTAATGGAACTGCTATTCGGGAAAGTTTTGAATGAAGCGTCTATAATATCCTGCTAATCCTAAGAAACTTCGAACTTCTGTAGGAGTTTTAGGAATTTCCCATTTAATGATTGCTTCTATTTTGGCAGGGTCAACATGAATACCTTCCTGATTAATCAAGTGACATAGAAATTGCACTTCTTGTAACCAAAACTCACACTTTGAGAATTTAGCATAAAGCTTCTCTTTTCTCAATAGTGTTAAAAGTGTATGAAGATGTTTGACATGATCATCACTAGTTTTGGAATTAATAAGTATATCGTCTATAAAAACGATCACAAATTTATCCAAATACGGTTTACATATCCGATTCATCATATCCATGAATGCAGCTGGTGCATTGGTGATATGCGTCGGATAACCCTATAATAATGACCCTCACAACTAAGCTTTAAATATAAAACGAAAATCCTAAAACCACACACAACCGGCAAGTGTACCGATCGCAAGTAGTATAGACCTCGGAAGTCCGAGTATTGAACACGTGGACACGTAAGACGCTAACGATTACTAACCCTAGACAAGACCAACCTTAGAATAATATTTAATTGATTTTTATTTCTTTTAACTTAATTGAACTAACTAGACTGACCGACAAAAGTTACCTAAAATAGAAAACTTAACAGGGAACTAACTGTGTTAACTTAGGATGGAGAAAAACGTCTACCTAGGTCTGAATCAAATTGTAGGCCTAACAAGCTAATGGATTGGATGACTTCAAGACACTGGTCCCTAAAGATGACACGATTAAGGATCGCTCGGGCTCACTGGATCACTTCTCGGTCTCACTCAACAAGCCTAAACTACTCAATCGCCTAAAACGACCAAACCGGGAAACAATTGCTAACGTGTTCTAATGATGGATCACCTCTCGGTCTCACCAACACTCGACCCTAATGGCAATGAATACTACACAACCAAGGATAGAGGAACAATTCAACTTAAACCAAAATAGATCAACTAGTCGCTCAAAACACCTAAACCTGACAAGAAACAAACTCGCTCTCCCGCAATTCTTATTCTAGCATGCAAAGGTAATGAGATGACCCTAACTTCCTATTACCTCTCGGTCTCAAGGAAGGTTCCTAACCGCTGTACTTTAACCTCAAATTCACACAACAAAACCCTACGGTTGTACCTACCGCAAACAAACCCTAAACACAAAGTCTAGAATCAAACAATGCACCGATCAATCAACACGAAACTAATCAATCAACACACGGGATTCATGCAATGAATTAACCAATATTCTAGCCCTTAAACACAACTTATTTCATGCCTAAATCAAACTTTACAATAACAATATAAGTCTATCAATCAAACAATCCATAAAACCTATCAAAACCTAACAATTATCATCATTCCCAGGTAGAACCGACAAGATTAGCCAAGCATATTATTTGGATAGTAGCAAATACTCAATAAAAACACCAAATAACTCATATCAATCATCTTAAAAATCATTCAACAATCAATCCTACTCATAAACACTTCAATCTTTCAATCAATTGCAAAACTTGTAATCAATTGAACAAGTAAATAATATGAAGAACAATGTAAAAGATGGAAGGATATAGATGAATTTCGGGTTGTTCTTGGCTGCTACAACTGATGAGAAACGTTCCCGAGGCTTGGTTCCGTGAATACAGTAGGCTTACTGCCATACAAATAATGTCTCCAGATTTTTAGGGCAAAAATTATTGCTCCCAATTCTAAATCATGTGTTGTGTAATTCTCTTCATGCTTTTTTAATTGTCTGGATGCATAAGCAATAACTTTTTCACGTCGCATTAATACACATCCCAATCCTGACTTGGAAGCATCACAATAAACTGTGAAATCTTCAGTTCCTTCTGGTAATGCAAGTATTGGGGCATTTGTTAATTTTTGTTTAAAAGTTCCAAAAGCTTCTTCTTGCTTATATCCCCATTCGAACTTAACATTTTTACATGTTAGCTTTGTTAATGGAACTGCTATTCGGGAAAGTTTTGAATGAAGCGTCTACAATATCCTGCTAATCCTAAGAAACTTCGAATTTCTGTAGGAGTTTTAGGAATTTCCCATTTAATGATTGCTTCTATTTTGGCAGGGTCAACATGAATACCTTCCTGATTAATCAAGTGACATAGAAATTATACTTCTTGTAACCAAAACTCACACTTTGAGAATTTAGCATAAAGCTTCTCTTTTCTCAATAGTGTTAAAAGTGTATGAAGATGTTTGACACGATCATCACTAGTTTTGGAATAAATAAGTATATCGTCTATAAAACGATCACAAATTTATCCAAATACGGTTTACATATCTGATTCATCATATCCATGAATGCAGCTGGTGCATTGGTTAAACCAAACGACATAACTGTAAACTCGTAGTGACCATATCTGGTTCTAAAAGCAGTTTTAGGAATGTCTTCTTCCTGTACCTTTAATTGATGGTATCCTGAGCCTAAATCGATCTTTGAAAAATATCGAGCTCCTTGAAATTGATCAAATAGATCATCCATTCTCGGTAAGGGATACCGATTCTTAATTGTGACCTTGTTTAATTCTCTATAATCGATACACATACGCATCGATCCATCTTTCTTTTTAACAAACAGCACTGGTGCTCCCTAGGGTGATGAGCTTGGTTGTATAAAACCTTTTTCAAGCAAATCGTCTAATTGCCTTTTCAATTCTAACATTTCTGTTGGCGCTAAGCGATACGGCGCTTTAGCAATTGGTGATGTTCCTGGGATCAATTGAATTTTGAATTCTACTTCACGATCAGGTGGTTGTCCCGGTAAATCTTCTGGAAAGATATCAGAATATTCTGATACTACCGGAATTTCTTTTAGCTCCCTTCCTTTGGCGCTAATGATGACATAAATCATATATACTATGCCCTGCTTTCTTAAAAAAATTGCCGCTTTCATTATCGATATAAACTTTGTAGGTCTAAGAACTTTGTCTCCTTGAATTGTAATAATCTCTCCTGTTGGCGTGCGAATCTCAACAGAATTCTTATTACATAGGATTCGAGCATGATTGGCTGTTAGCCAGTCCATTCCTAATATAACATCGAATCCGACCAAATTCGTTGGAAGCAAATTTGCTTTAAACTTGTGACCTAATAAATCTATATTTTCTCCTTGAAGTACTTCATGAATATAAGTGGAATTTCTGTCGGCTGTTTCTACTATGCAAACTTGTTTAAGTTTGGTTAATGGTTGGTTTAGGACTTGACAAAAATTCTTGTTTATGAAACTTTGATTTGCTCTGGAATCAAATAGTACTTTAGCGTAAACGTCATTAATAAGAAACGTACCCGCAATGACGTCCGGAATCATTGCTGCCTCTTGTGCAGTAAGCTGAAAAGCTCGTGCGTTCCTCTTAGGTCCATCTGTATTCTTAGCTTTGCTGTCAGGCACCTTTATCAACTTGGGACATTCTGGACGGATGTGGCCAGATTATCCGCAATTATAGCAAACACGGGTTTCTTTTCTTCTACACTCTTCATCTGTATGACCAGCCATCTTGCAGTAGTTGCAGAATTTGGTCTTTTTAAATGCACATCTTCCTGAATGCCTCTTTTTGCAGACCTTACAGAAAGGCTGAGCATAGGATTGCCCTGTCCTTTTCTTTCGGAATTCTTGAGAAATTTTTTGGGCTAAATCCTTCCTTTTGTTTTCTTCCTATGTTCGGATTAATCCGTCTGTCATGGTATTGGCTAGTTCAACTGCTTCCTCAATAGTCTGAGGTCTAGCCGATTTTACCATATCACAGATTTCACTTACTAATCCCCAAATATAACGAGAAGTTAGTACTGTTTCTGGCGAAGCCAGAGCCAGTACCATTCTTGCATATTCAAAGAATTTTGTCGTATACTCACGACATTTCACACCTTCCATCTTGTGGTTCAAGAACATAGTAGCAATCTTTTCTCTTTCATGTGGAGGACAAAATTTTCTTTCTACTATTTCTTTGAATTCACCCCGGGTCATAATGTAAACTATGTTGCTTCCTTTTGCCTGGAGGATTGTATTCCACCATTCTAATGCTTCATTAATAAAGAGATTAGAAGCATATAATATATTATATTCTTCTTCAGCACATTTACCAATTCTTATAACAGCTTCTGTCTTTTCTAACCAGCGTAGTGCTGAATAGCTCCTTCATTTCCAGAAATTTCGGTTGGCTTACAGGCCAAGAAATCTTTGTAAGTACAACCATTAGTTTTTAACTTTTTAGGTTTTTATTTTTATTTGCTCCATTCACACTATTACTAGCTTCAGTGTCGGATTTCCGTTTATTGCTCTCGGTTTTATCTCTAATGACAGTTACTGGTTGTCTAATAGCTGCAGCAATTTGTGGGATTGCTTTAGCAATTCTTTGAGCTATCATATCGTCAATAACATTCATATTCAGAGCATTTTCTTGATTGGAATTTTCATGATTATTTTCACGGTTGTTAACAGAAACTTGATTTGACATCTGAATTTCAAACAAGAAGGAATATTAATATCATAATTAGATAATAAAATAAGCAAGGTATTATCCACACATAAGCACAAAACATGTTAACACATAGGCACAGAATATGTCAAAATCGTCGAGCTTTGCGACATTTACTCTTTTTATATATATATTTATACATATGCGTCACTATATTCTATATCTAATCTATATATATGCATCACTATATTTTATACATACACACCATATATTTTTTTACAAAGAGGAATTTACGGTAATAAACATATATATATATATTATTTATATTATATATAGGGTTCTCTATCGTAAAATCGCCAGATCATGCTATCCCTGATGTTTCTCAGTTGGTTGGCGGTCTCATTAAGTTCTTCCCCGTAATGACGGAGTTGTGTGGTCAGCTCCAGTGTCATCGTGGGGTAGTTGGCAGTTTCCGGCTGGAATGGGTGCGTACGGGTTTGTGGTCATTGTGTGGAATTGCCAATCGTTTGTCCACCATTCTTCAAACTGAGATTGGTTTATGAGGTCATCAGGGGGAAGCGAGTTTTCTTGGTTTTGGTTTGGGTTGGTCGAGGTTCCTGCTCCCATGTTGTTAACTATTGATTGGAAGAACTCACACTGATCTAGGCATTGGCCTAGCCTTTCTTCTGTAAGGCCCCGAACCCGGTAGCCTTACTTTAGCGTCGGATTTACTCATAAACACAGTTCTTACAAATCAGAGTTCATTAAAACTTTCGCGGAAACATTTACTTGAAGCATTCGTTACAAAACATTCAATCTCTTCCTTGATATTATAAAACAAATCATTATATTTAAAACATCTTTTCTTCCATCTTAAGATGCCAGCCGTTCAATCCATGCCATGTGCCATCCTCATGCTAGTTCTTTGGTCTGATCACCTGCGTGCATACTAATAGTCAGCTACGCTGAGTAAGTTCTAGTTAATCGGACGCCACACAATACATACACATACATACATACCCGAAGATACATATCCATACTTAACTAATTACCCTTCTGTTCTTCATACATACTTACTACCATACATACATACATATCTACAATCACTAACCTCAGTTTACCGAGAGTACGTTCATAGTTCGCCGTCTATACCTGTACTCAAGGTCGTGAACACGTAAAAGGTCCGCAGTCCTTACCTATGTTCACCATTCATGGTACGTGCAAGGTCCGCGGTCCTTCCATATACCATCCCACTTCCACAACACGTACAAGGTCCACAGTCCTTCCCTATGTTGCAACCTAACTCATAGCACGTACGAGGTCCGCAGTCCTCCCCTATGCTACCACATCACGTATAAGGTCCACAGTCCTTCCCTATGCTGATGCCTATCTATAATACGTATAAGGTCCGCAGTCCTTAACTACATTGTCGTCTATTATCTGTAACACGTATAAGGCCCACCGTCCCTATCTATGTTTACATCTATCATCTACATTACGTATAAGGCCCGCAGTCCTTAACTACGCCATCACCAGCCGAGTCTATGTCCGACAGAAGCTAGAGGGATTTGCCATCCTAACTTACTATGTCGAACGTAGAACTCACATACCATTCGTGTACCTGTATATACATACTTCACATATACAATAATTACATTATAGCATAAGAACACTCTAGGCGTTATTTACATCCTTCATTTAACAACCATACCCCTTGTCGTTACGTGCAATATCCGAAGATCGTTCACGCCCCGACAAGTATTCATTTGTAATATTCATACATCTTCGATATATAATATTCGTACCTTTATTTTTAACCTGACAGTACGCGCAATATCCGAAGATCGTTCGCGTACCGACAAGCAATCATTCATATCCATCACATATATCACATATGGCATACACTTATCACTTAGGATAAATATATTAACAACACATCGAGTATGCACACAGCCCCGAAAACATAACAAGGAATGGGGCTAGAAACTCACCTGAACTCTGCTTCTTCCTCCGATAGTTGTAAATCCCTTCTTTAACTGAGCTCGGCCGACTGTATAAGTTACACGTATCAATACTCGCCTGATCTAATCTGGTGGCCTAGTATTAGCTTACTTTTACTTATCGTTTTTAATCTATTTTCTAATCGAACTTGACTTTAGGCGAAGTTAAACCTTAGGCGAACTTGGCTTTAGGCGAAGTTGTCATCAGGCGAACTTCGCTTTAGGCGAAGTTGTCATCAGGCGAACTTCGCTTTAGGCGAAGTTGTCATCAGGCGAACTTAGCTTTAGGCGAAGTTGTCATCAGGCGAACTTAGCTTTAGGCGAAGTTGTCATCAGGCGAACTTAGCTTTGCAGGCGAAGTTGTCATCAAGCGAACTTAGCTTTGCAGGCGAAGTTCATCAGGCGAGCTTAGCTTGCAGGCGAAGTTGTCGGCTGCAGCTACTGTTCGTTCTTAAATCCTTCGTTTCTTAACCAAATAACTCGATTTAGGTATCCACGGAATCGTCTGACCAGCGCCTACAAACCCCAACCATCAAATCGACCTAACATCGATGTTTAAAGGGTGCGATTTAGGCATATAGGTTACGGGTTCTTTTATCAATCAATTAACCCTTCAAATCATAACCATTTTCAGTAAGTTTAGCTTTGTTGGATTCGTTTTTTACCATACAAACACAGATCTATCATTTCTATACTAATCCAAACCTAAACGAACAAGTTCTCGATATAAACGTACCGTAAATGAGTCGAACTACGAACACGAGCTGGTCTTGTTGCTTTGGTTCGTCACGACGATCTAGCACCAACAAGCTCGGGTCCTCGCCTTTGGATCTTGGTTCGGGTTGTGTGTGTTTTGGGTGTGTGTAGAGATTAGGATGAATAAATGGATGGAATGGAAAGGATTGGGGTTTAAGGGGGTATTTATACTCCCTCAAGCCCATGGACCGAAGGCCCATATTTCCTTTTGGTCCATATCCAATCCCATCTAATTATCCTACTAAATCTTCATATTATGCTGTTCCACTAACTCGTTTATTTCACCCGACAAAATAATATATTAAATATTACTTTAGAAATTTCGGGATGTTACAAGTCTTCCCTCCTTAAAGAGGTTTCGTCCCCGAAACCTAGCTTATTCCTTTAAAAGGAATACCTTTGTAAAAGGAATACATTTTTCTTTATAATCGCACACTTTATTGAATCACCTTTGCTTTCTGAGTTATCCTTCTTACTCCTGACTTGCAGCCATCGAGTGGTGGTCATGTGTTTTAGCTATTTAATGTAGCTTGTCCATGAGACCCTCGATGTACCAAGACTCATCTCATCCTTCCAAGGGCTTCGATTAGTACTTTTAACACTATTGTCTAAAACAACATTTCATCATAACATAATAATCATTCATAACCAAACTCAATATATTACACGTCACTGATAAACACAAGTTTTAAACCTTAACACAAAACAAGTTTTTAAGCAAATGTCATTTAATAAAACCATTGCATGAGCAATTATTCCTTCATCAAGTGTTCCTCTCTGCAGTTTCCCCAAGTCTTTATCCTTTCGCACCTCCCGCCCCTGATTCCTTGCAATCCCTAGCCTCGTGGTCAGCTTTTCCGCATTTGAAGCACTTTGGACGATCAGGGCATTCTCGGGAGTAATGCCCACTCTTTCCACACCGATAGCACCTGTCTGTCCCAGTCCTGCATTCTCCCCGGTGCACTTGCCCACACGTCTTACATGCATCCTTGTTCCCAACCTTGGCCTTCCTCTCATCAGTTGTTGTCACCATCTCGCCAGACCGCTTAGCAGAGGTAGCCCATTTCTTCTCCTTCTTTTCCTCCACCACCACATCGTCCTCAGCCAGGTCAGCATAAACCACTTATGCAAGTTCAACAGCAGAGTTAAAAGTAGCAGGTTTATTTGCCCTGACTAACATGCGGACTTTTTGTGGCAATCTCCTCACATAACATTTGATTCTCTGGACCTCAGTGTCAACCATATCAAGCACCAACCTAGATAGTCGGTTGAATTCGGTAGTATACTCACGATGCGTCATCATACCGGCCTTTAAATTCAGGAACTTCATCTCCGTGCTTTCAACCTCGGCATCTGCACAAAACTTCTTCATCACTAACTCTTTCAGATCGTCCCATCTCAACGCCTTGATCTCATCCCTAGTCTTTCTCTGCTCCACACTTTCCCACCAATACATAGCTTCTTCCTCAAATGACTGAGTAGCATAACCCACAGCCTGGTCGGGACGGCATTCGCTAATGCGGATAATCTTGTCCATAGTGGTTATCCATTGGAGAGTAGCGATTGCGTCTCCCAACCCAGTCAGCTTTGGCGGGTCGCATCCTTTGAAGGACTTATAGTTGCACCCATCCTGGCCTCTTTTCCTGTCATCGACCTTCACAGACTTATCCTCACTCGAGGCCTCTCTTTCTCCTTCCCCATCCTTCCTACCATCACCACCCGCCCCTTCCGCAGTTCGTTCACGGCTTCCAGCAGATCTTTCGGGATTCAGGTTCTTCACAGCAACAGCTACAGCTTGAACAATGGCTGCTTGAACTGCAGGGCTAAGTTGAACCTCTTCGTTGTTGCTCTGGTCTCCTCCAGCTGCGCTTCCTTCATCTTCGGTGTTGGAAGCTTCTCCTACCGAGGGTTGCCGGATAAGACGAGGCCTGCCACGACGTCCAGTGCGACCTCCAGTTCCAACAATTTCTCCAGCTCCAGCCATTAGTATTCTAAAAGGGAAAACACAAACGTCATCACTCTAGGAATTATTTAGCACATGATTTGTAAAGTAAGTAGTTAATGACATTGATCAAGTGTAATTAACTATTTGCGTTACTCCTCAGGTTCTACATACTTCCCTTCATGATTCCACTTGTGCTTGTTTATACTCTTAAACAATTAATCAGTTAAGATCAATTAATCCTATCCCTAACCTGCACTCATTCTTCATTTAGCAAATAAGCCAACATTAACATACACCATTTACCATACACTTTACCTTTACTGAGCTTGCTTGAGTGACACATGGCTATCTTGAACTGACATCTTCTTTCTTTCTCATTTTAAATCTCATTCTCTGTTCGAGTCTAAGCATTTAAGATGCTTAAATCTCTCGAACTCATGCTCTGATACCAACTTGTAAGGCCCCGAACCCGGTAGCCTTACTTTAGCGTCGGATTTACTCATAAACACAGTTCTTACAAATCAGAGTTCATTAAAACTTTCGCGGAAACGTTTACTTGAAGCATTCGTTACAAAACATTCAATCTCTTCCTTGATATTATGAAACAAATCATTATATTTAAAACATCTTTTCTTCCATCTTAAGATGCCAGCCGTTCAATCCATGCCATGTGCCATCCTCATGCTAGTTCTTTGGTCTGATCACCTGCGTGCATACTAAAAGTCAGCTACGCTGAGTGAGTTCTAGTTAATCGGACGCCACACAATACATACACATACATACATACCCGAAGATACATATCCATACTTAACTAATTACCCTTCTGTTCTTCATACATACTTACTACCATACATACATACATATCTACAATCACTAGCCTCAGTTTACCGAGAGTACGTTCATAGTCCGCCGTCTATACCTGTACTCAAGGTCGTGAACACGTAAAAGGTCCGCAGTTCTTACCTATGTTCACCATTCATGGCACGTGCAAGGTCCGCGGTCCTTCCATATACCATCCCACTTCCACAACACGTACAAGGTCCACAGTCCTTCCCTATGTTGCAACCTAATTCATAGCACGTACGAGGTCCGCAGTCCTCCCCTGTGCTACCACAGCACGTATAAGGTCCACAGTCCTTCCCTATGCTGATGCCTATCTATAATACGTATAAGGTCCGCAGTCCTTAACTACGTTGTCGTCTATTATCTGTAACACGTATAAGGCCCACCGTCCCTATCTACGTTTACATCTATCATCTACATTACGTATAAGGCCCGCAGTCCTTAACTACGCCATCACCAGCCGAGTCTATGTCCGACAGAAGCTAGAGGGATTTGCCATCCTAACTTATTATATCGAACGTAGAACTCACATACCATTCGTGTACCTGTATATACATACTTCACATATACAATAATTACATTATAGCATAAGAACACTCTAGGCGTTCTTTACATCCTTCATTTAACAACCATACCCCTTGTCGTTACGTGCAATATCCGAAGATCGTTCACGCCCCGACAAGTATTCATTTGTAATATTCATACATCTTCGATATATAATATTCGTACCTTTATTTTTAACCTGACAGTACGCGCAATATCCGAAGATCGTTCGCGTACCGACAAGCAATCATTCATATCCATCACATATATCACATATGGCATACACTTATCACTTAGGATAAATGTATTAACAACACATCGAGTATGCACACAGCCCCGAAAACATAACAAGGAATGGGGCTAGAAACTCACCTGAACTCTGCTTCTTCCTCCGATAGTTGTAAATCCCTTCTTTAACTGAGCTCGGCTGACTGTATAAGTTACACGTATCAATACTCGCCTGATCTAATCTGGTGGCCTAGTATTAGCTTACTTTTACTTATCGTTTTTAATCTATTTTCTAATCGAACTTGACTTTAGGCGAAGTTAAACCTTAGGCGAACTTGGCTTTAGGCGAAGTTGTCATCAGGCGAACTTAGCTTTAGGCGAAGTTGTCATCAGGCGAACTTAGCTTTAGGCGAAGTTGTCATCAGGCGAACTTAGCTTTGCAGGCGAAGTTGTCATCAGGCGAACTTAGCTTTGCAGGCGAAGTTCATCAGGTGAACTTAGCTTGCAGGCGAAGTTGTCGGCTGCAGCTACTGTTCGTTCTTAAATCCTTCGTTTCTTAACCAAATAACTCGATTTAGGTATCCACGGAATCGTCTGACCAGCGCCTACAAACCCCAACCATCAAATCGACCTAACATCGATGTTTAAAGGGTGCGATTTAGGCATATAGGTTACGGGTTCTTTTATCAATCAATTAACCCTTCAAATCATAACCATTTTCAGTAAGTTTAGCTTTGTTGGATTCGTTTTTTACCATACAAACACAGATCTATCATTTCTATACTAATCCAAACCTAAACGAACAAGTTCTCGATATAAACGTACCGTAAATGAGTCGAACTACGAACACGAGCTGGTCTTGTTGCTTTGGTTCGTCACGACGATCTAGCACCAACAAGCTTGGGTCCTCGCCTTTGGATCTTGGTTCGGGTTGTGTGTGTTTTGGGTGTGTGTAGAGATTAGGATGGATTAATGGATGGAATGGAAAGGATTGGGGTTTAAGGGGGTATGTATACTCCCTCAAGCCCATGGACCGAAGGCCCATATTTCCTTTTGGTCCATATCCAATCCCATCTAATTATCCTACTAAGTCTTCATATTATGCTGTTCCACTAACTCGTTTATTTCACCCGACAAAATAATATATTAAATATTACTTTAGAAATTTCGGGATGTTACATCTTCCATGGGAAGTTTATCGATGGGTTGTGTTGGAGGGGGTTGTGGTTCAGTTGGTGGTTGAATTTGTGGTTGTGGTTTTGGTTTTGGTACTAGAATCATAACTTTTCTTTTTTGTTTTCTCATTCTTTTTCTCCAGTCCATATATCGTTTTCTTCTTTTTGGTTGATTTGGGGTTGAAGTCGAGGACTGGGCAGTGAATACCATTGGTTCATTTGGTTTTTCTTCAGTTGTTGGATTTACAGTCTCCATCTCTTCCGTACTAACCGATATGTTCTCAAAAGCCTCTATAAGCTCACTCATGCTGTTTAATCAAAAACTATAAAACAACGACTTCTAAAAGAAAATCATATTATTTATATTTATGTGAAATTAAAATTTCATCCATAAAGTTAACACATAGGTTAATACATTTATTTTCTAACACTTAATTATGTATTGTTAAAATACCTATGTTGCTTAAACCAGTGGCTCTGATACCACTTCAGCTGTCATAGCCCCCGACCCCTATACCCCGGGAGGGGAGCCGTGAACGTTGAGCGGTGGTTTCGATGTTTATTAAAATAATTTGCAGCGGAATATTTCATCAGAACCGTAGTTAGGAAAATTAATCAGAGTTATAACAACACCATAATTCTTATTTCATAAACTGGGATAAAAACCCATTTTTATACAAACATAAGTTTTATAGGGATAATCCATAATTTACAAAACACGTTTCTTTATTCTGGTGACAAACCACTTATTTAAGCTGGAAGCCCGCAGACATCATTCCTTTGTCTCTAACAAGTCACCTGAAACATGTTTAAAAATATTTGATCAGCAGGAAATACTGGTGACTACATTCATTTATAAACGACACATTTTACAGTTACAACATTAAGATGTTTTTACATCTGTCTGCTTACAAATTACCGAAAGGTACTTGTCACTCGACCGTATCTGTGACTGTGGTCATATTACTTATTGGCTAACACTTGTCCAATAAGTAACGTGTAATAGCCCAGTAGGCAAACCTTGTATACAAAACCTCACAATACCAGTAGTAACCATCCCGTAAATCTACAGAGACTTAATCACCGTAATGTATTTAAAATCATTTGAAAATATTTGGACTATCTGTCATGAGTTTAATGGATTTAGAAAAACATCATGACAGCATTGGAAAATCAGCTGTCTCACGCAAATGTGAGTTGTGCAAAATTTCGAATGTCTCACCTTGCAAGTTTATATTTAACAAGCCTTCTGGTGTTAAGCACCTAGATTAAACACAATGTAGTATATCTATATTAGTATAAACCCATAATTATAACGATAATCACGAGACATGAAACTTTACACGATGGCACAATGTCGTATCTTGTTAAGGTTTGGATTCGTGTATAAGTTCCTTTCGATCGGAGAGGTACCGTTACAACTACTCGGGTATAATATCAACCTTATATAAGAAATATGAGAGAAAGTATGATTTTTGGGACGAGTTTGTGAAATCCAGATTGCTGCCCTATTTATGCTTGAATTTGAGCATCTTCGCGTATCGCGAAGCTGCAGTAGGGTTGCCGAGTCAGCCCTAGCTATGCCACGTGCGAAGTGCAAAGTGCGCCATCAAAGCGCCCATCGCACTTCGCCCGTGCTCGAGCCCGTCGGGTGCTTCGCACCCTCCGCTAGGACTACTGGGTGTGATTTGGCACATAAGAATATTATCATGTAAACTCTCTTCCTTATAAAGAGCTTACAAGTTTTGTAATCTAGCGATGTGGGACAAGAGTTAGAAATCCTATTTATACCATGGTGAAAGCCTTCCATTTTCTTTCCTCCACCAATGTGGGATGAAATGTTCCTTTATATTTTCCATTCTTTCTTTTACTTCTTCTCTTTTCTTTCTCATTTCTTCATTTCTTTCTTTGATTATTTTATTCTTTATTATGGTTTGTTATATAGAGCGGTTCTAACGCCGACATCAGGATTCGACGTGGAGCAACGGTTGAGGAGTGCGAGAGGCGAAAGGAAGAGAGAATGTGAAGGTTGTCCTGGTGGGTTTGTGAGGGTAGAGGAGAGGGAGGCGAACATTGGAGATGCTCTTAGTTCCATGATCAAAATCTAGAAATGGTATTGTAATATCTAATTATTTAGTTTTATTACATTAAACTAGAACTTGAATTTTAGTTGGTATAACATTTGCTTTTCTCTTTTTAGTTAAACAAACACGACACTTGATAAAAACGATCAAGAATGAACAGATATGCTAAGGGTGAAACAAAAGTTTAAATATCTATAACAATCATCTTAGTACTACTATATTACTCGCATTTCTTGAATAAGTTTCAAAAATATCATAACTAAAAATAACTTGACCAGTGAGGCATTGACGGATCCAAAATCTTTCGTGAATGATGGCTTAAAAAGGTTCATGTCAAAATTTGTCGGCCCAAAATTTTCTACACTTTTAGATATCTTCGGCATCACTAAAAATAACTTTATCAGGGAGGCATTTTTTTCTTTTGTAACTCACAACTTAGAGTTTGTAAATCGCAATATGACTGTAGGTCTCCTTGTGTGTGAGCCACTTGGTTGTACTAAAAACTAGGGGTGTTCTTCGGGTTCGTTTTTCGGGTTTCGGGTTTTTCGGATCGGGTTATTCGGGTTTCAAAGTTTTAAATTTTAACCCGAAACCCAACCCAAATATCTTACAGATTTTTCGGGTTTGGGTAATTCGGGTTCGGGTTTTTTCGGGTTGGTTAATCGAGTTTCGAGTATCCTAGGAAATGAAACAAAAACAAAAAAAATTAAAAAACTTCAATGATAAAATTAAAACAAGATATTCTTCTTTGCTCGTAACGCAAATAATTAAATAATAAACCAATATAACTTGATAAAGTCATAAAACAATTCAAAAGAAGAGTAAAACTAAGTAACTAAAGCGGACCATAATCGTCTTCAATCAAACGTGATTTGGTTGTTCGATTATGGTTGCAATTAGTAATAAACGGAAAGCATAAACTAACAATAAACAACCGAGCCATAATAGTTTGAATGACAAAAGTCGATTAGGCTCAGATTCTGATAACTTTAGTGGCTAACACTAAGCAATTATACCTAAAAATATATTTAATTTTAAAACTAAAAGTTTATTTGGGTTTTTCGGGTTGACCAGAAACTTATAAATCAAACCCGAGAACCAACCCTAATTACTTCGGTTCGGGTTCGGGTTAGTCTTTTCTCGGGTTCGGGTTTTTCGAGTCGGGTTAGTTCAGGTTCGGGTAGGGGTTTTTTCGGATTGGGTTTCGGGTTTCGGATAAAAGTGACAGTCCTACTAAAAATTAAAAAGAGTACTTGGGTTATTTATGTGCTATTGGACTTAGTTGAGTTGGGCCCTTCTCCCCTAAACAACTAATGGATCAGCCCATTGACGCGACCTATATGCTTATGGTGTAAGATGCACCATTGCTGAAAATGGTTTTATAAGTCGACCCAAGTTACCCTATCCTATCATGTTTGGACCCCCTGTCTACGAACAATACATGTTTGTAAGTTGTAACAATCTTGGAAGACATTATTTTTTCTAACATAAAGGAAGTTTGTAGCAAATAGAAAGGACGTTTTAATAAGGTTTAAGGTATAAATAATATTTTTTCTAAAAGTAAACATGACTTTTTTATACGATCATTACAAATTTTATTTGGATCCAAATTCCAATTATGCGCGTTAATATTATCTATTATTACAATTAGAATTGAGCCATACACGTGTTATATCATTAGCATCTCATGTAGCAAATTTATCAAACCAAATGCTTTTCCAATTTTCGATCACTTTCAACCACCGGCGTCTTCTTCATGTTTTAATTACTCAGCCGTCGTATCGTTTCTTCTTTCTCCGATAACCACCTTTCAACCGTCATAACCGAATAACCGCCACCCCTCCCAAACTATATATACAAACGTCCATTCTGCTCATCTACTTTCAATCAAATTTACAACGCCGGTGGTGATCACAACCAAATTTTCTTCGCTCCCCGTTTGCACCAAAGCACTCGGCGTCTAGCCACGTTTTTGGTAAAATTATTACCATGAAAAACCTTTAAAATTACCACATGTGGTTTAACATAACACAACAACGGATGGCGATGTACGTTTGGTTGAACTCAACCATCGGTTTGTTTCTCTGATAACCCAATAAAACTGTAATAACCGATAGCGTCCACCTCCGCCATCCTATAAATACATCGTTAAACCTAAAATTTCTGGTTGACCGCATCCAACTTTTGCCATCCCTTGATAATTCAGCCTGTATGCAATCACATTGTGATTTGTGAGTGTAAATGGCGGTGACAGCAAGATTAACCCGACTCGGCACTAAAGCCTTCGAACCATCGTTACTCTAAAATCCGGTTTCGTTTGCTTTATAAACAATTATTCATGAAAAGGCCCTTGATAGGCATCACATGGCAGTCGGAACCGAAACGTTTTAATTAATATTTTATTACTGCATGTGTATGCTTTTGTAATGTATATAGATGGTTATTTTTATTGTCATATATAAAACCAACATTTTTCTCAAATCATAGTATTATGCTGTTAACCCACATTTTCATGAGGAAACTGATTGTATCATTGCATTGCAGTTTTTTCAAATTGTTTGTGCAAACGACATATCTTCATCTTTATCTTAAACATATATCAAATAATACCGAAACTTCGTTTTTTGTCATCTGTTTAAACATATAAAGTTACAGAAGGTAACGATACCGTAAGGAAAGAAATTTCCGAAGCAATGCGTGGGTTAATTTTGCCTCATTAGCCAACATTGAAAACCTTAAAGAAAAGAAAACTTATATTATAAAGTGGGATATAACTTTGGTTACCGACAAAATTTGGTTTATTTTCATTAATTGTATTAATACACAGTAATTTGAGTGTGATACCCAAGTATTACAAAAACAAAAATAATGTTGGTAGCCAACATAAATAATATTGTCGCAACGCGCGGATTACATTGTTAGTTTGATAACATTTATGTTTTGTTAAAAAAACTAGCCTTTTTATGTTGGTGTGGCAATAAAAAAGAAACTGATTATTAATTATAAAAATAAATAATCATATTTATTCAATATTCTTACATATCTAAATCTAGCTATTCTAATAAATTAAATTAATTGTGGACACGTGTCAGTTTGTGATTAAATCTCATAACATTTTTCCCTCCAAACTAGTAATTATGTCATAGATCAATAAATATTCATTTTCCTTTTACACTCTATTTATATTATATTTGTAACATGATTAAATTATTCACTTTTCTTTAAACTCTATTTTATTATATATACTACACATTTTATAAAAATAAATATTCTTATAAATTATAAATATGTGCTTTAAATCTATCCATTTATTTTTCAGTTAATTTACTAAACTATAAATGTGTTAAAATGTAATAATATATATCATTCACTTTCATATATAGTAAAGTTTATCATAGTCAGTTTCTTAGTTTTTTTTATCAATGATTGTTTTAGGTTTTTTATGGGACTTAATTTGATTGTTACGTGTCAAAAGTTGGTAAATAGATTATGTGGTACAGGTTAATTACATTTGGCTCAAAATTTGTTACGGGTCAAAAGAGGCAATATGAGTATTTTTAAAAGTTTGAGTTGAAAATATAAAAAAAAATGAAAGTTAGAATTTTAAACGTGATTTAGGTTTCGAATTTATTTTCAATGACATTATTGGAAATAATGAAAAGATTCGGGATTTGACTAACTAACTATTTTTCCCACAACTATTAAAATTTAAGAAAAGACGTCGAACACTTTAGACATGCTACCTCTAGGCCTATCAATGCTTCTAACTTTTATCAAATTTGAAACATTTGTGTTAGCATTGACTTTTCCTTTAATGGTGATTAAAATGTTGTGTGTGAAACATGTCATACAAAAATATGCTCAAGTGAAGCAAAACATTCAAAAAATTGAATAGGTTAATATGTTATTTTTATATGTTGTCATTATGATAAAGTCGAGAAGCCCCCTCATAATTATAAAAATCATTTTCATGGTGTAGCTCAGAACTATTATTGTATGAAAAGTCCTTTTTGAAATTGGTTCATAACAAAAATGTTTTCAATTATATATATATATAGGGGATGGCTCATGCGTGAAGTGATATTATAGTGAGAAGTGCGAGAAGTGAATCTAAACCATTAATTGAGATAATCAATGGTTTACAATAGAGATGGCAAATTCGAAATAAAAAACAAATATTTATGACATGTTTTTAATTAAAAAGGGTGTATATGTCTTTTGGGGTGTAGGTTTAACTAAACTAGGCATTAATGTAATCAACAATTTTGTTTTTTATGCCTGATCAATGCTTATTAGATGATTAATACTATTTTCTTTACTTTTATTTAAAATTTTGTAAATAAAATTATGATATTTTTTTGGAATTTATGGTTTGTAAGGTGTTCATTTGTTATTATTATTTGTTTAAAAAGTACATAATATTTGCAACATTATGTTCTATACTACCTACACAACGAATTAGAAACATAAAAATCTGTGTAGAGGGTTTTGTGAAAGTAGTAACCTACATAACGTTATTAGTTTCCCATGGAAGTTTCTACACTGAAAAGAACATCATAAAATATAGTATGTAACTTGTGTAGCTAAATATAATGTGTTGTGTACGTATAGGCTGTTGTATTATTTCATATTTGTAATATAGATGAGGATGATATAGTATTCAGTGTATGGTGGTTGATGATTGTGTAGGTAAAGGTTGTTAGTTGTGTAGCGGTTTTGTGAAAATGTAGTTACCAACGCAACGATATTAATTTTTTATGAAAGTTTCCTACACTGAAAAGAACTACCTACAATATAGTATGTAACATGCGTAAGTAAATATGATATAAGCTTTTGCATTATTCCATTATTATAAAATAGATGCGAATGAATAATATTTAGTGTATGGTGGTAAATGACTGTGTAGGTAAAGGTTTCTACTTCAATTATTTTCACCTGCACGTAAATCATATTTACATACACATATTTTAGTTTCATTTATGCGTAGTTTTTTTTGTATATATAAAGGATGTGTAGGTGTGTAGGTTAACAATGTGATATGTGTAGGTGATAGCATGAGCTAGTTTGATATGTGTAGGTTAATACGATGATCTGTATAGATATTTTTTTATCAAATTAAAATAATATTATGAATTATTTTTTAACCTTGAATTATATTTATGATCGAAATTAAAATAATATTGTGAATTAGTTTATTGAATGTAATTTACATAAGTAATTCTAGTATTTTAGTCATAAAAAAAGATATAAACAATACTTTTTTCCTCTTGTTTTAAGATAGTCTTCTCTTCCTTTTTAGGATGATATGTGTTATATATATTGGGTTAGAAGAAATTTTACAATTTTCTCTTTGTTTTAATATATATATATATATATGTTAAAAACATTTGTAACATCTTCAAAGAGTATTACTTCTTATATATATGAAAAACTCATTTTACTATCATACCCTTATCATTAAATAAATCATTAAACTAAAGATAAATTGTGATTGGTTGGATTTATTTCTTGAACTTCTCGTACTAAGAAAACTTCTGAAATGAACCTAATCCTATATATATATATATTCTTGGGACCAGGATTCTTGATCCTTGAGGATCAGCTATTTTTGGCAACTGCTTCCGGGACTAAGGATTCTCGGTGGATCAAGGATCCTCAACAGTCGACTTCAGTCATATTCTAGTCTATTTTTGCAGGTAAAACACGTGCTTACTGGAATTCCTATTTTTACGGATGGGATATTTTACCATGTCTTCCTTGCTGTCCACGCTCTGAAATGGTCAAGATGAAAGAGTAAACAAACGTGGCCATATTTATAGGAATTAGTTAGTAATCGTTATAATTTTTTGTATATATATATATATATATATATATACATTGAACCATGGCTGATCACACACAACATATAGCACGTCTAGAACTCTCACCAAGAACACTTTGTAATCACGATCAGCTTTGATTCCATCTCTTGTAATCTTTTTGAGCTTAATACAATCGGTAGTGATAGTTTTCACTACCCGAGGTTTTTATGCCGGCGGGATACTAGTTACCAAGGGCTTTTCCTCGTATAAATCTTGTTGTCCAACCTTTACAATTACTACTTTGATTATTTCGTTCATACAAGCACCAATCCTCACATACGAATTTGGTTACGTGATCTTTAGACCGATTTTTGACCAAAACAGTTTGGTGCCCACCGTGGGGTTGTTGGTGCTTTAATCACAAAAAATCCTTACCTCTATTCAATCCTTTATTATCACTCACTCAATGGCCTCCCACGGAAAAGCTATTCCCACAACTGCTGCTTCGAGTGTCCCGGCTCAAGTGACTATGCCACCACTGCCTAGCTCTAGAAAGCCACAAAAACCTATAACTGTTGCTCAGAAGAAGCAGACTGCTGTTTTCTCCAGATCAAAATCCACTACTGTCTCCCAAATGATAACTGCTAACAATGATGTTTCTGTTTTGTGTTCACAGATGAAGAGCTACATGGAGCAGCAGAACAAGACCAACCAGAGGATCCTCCATGAGATCGAGGAAATTGGGAGAACTAAGATGACTGCTGAAGACGCAAGCCCTATCATGCCAAAAATGCTTGACTTTGGCACTCCAGATTTCCCGGGCAAGAGGTATCCAGCATCCTCTCACCCTCAACAAGAATCCTCGAACCTCTTCCAGAAGAAATACCCTGACCAATACTTACAAGGATCACCTATCCTTCAACAAGGATCATTAGGTCAACCCCTGAGATCCTCTAATCACCATTTGCAAGGATCCTCGGCCTTCCAATCCGGCCCCTCAGGATTTCACCAAGGATCCTCCACCCACCAACTTCAAAGATCCTCGACCTTTCAACTAGGATCCTTGGGCTTCCAACAGAATCCATCATCCATCAGCATCCAGAGCCCTACTATCCTTATGAAAAGGAACCTCTAAAGGAACCCTGATCCAGGCCATCGGAGATCCATGAAGGCGACTTCATACCCATGCAACCTACTTCTCCTGCCGGACCAATTGTTGATGCTGAAACGGCGTACCCCGGGCGCAACTATGGACCGAGATCTTTTGATCACACAAGAGGTAACATTTATGATAATCTATTTCTTGGCACTAATCATGGTGGTATGTAGGATACCGGGATCAACCAAACCGTATCCCGTGAGCTACAAAAGCTCAAGGATATGATTTCAAGTGTACCTGGAGTCATCAAACCTATTCCCGAATGAAACTATATGATGCAGTCATCAAACCTAGCCCGTGAGCTACAAAAGCTCAAGGATATGATTTCAAGTGTACCTGGAAGCCACAACATATCTAGGTTCGCTCCACCAATCTGTGATGCTGAGATACCAAAGCGCTTCACTGCCCCTAGTATGAAACTATATGATGGATCCACGGATCCTGAGGAACACGTGACCTTATATCGAGAAAGGATAGAAATTAATCCAATCCCAGATAGATTGAAAGAAGCTTGCTTGTGTAAAGGCTTTGGCTTAACCCTCACTGGATCCGCCCTTAAATGGCTGCTAAGTCTTCCTCCTTACTCTATTACTTCCTTTTCTCATTTAATCAATCTATTTAATAGTCAATTTTCATGCAGTAGATCTTTCAAAAAATTAACTAATGATTTGTATAAAGTTTTCCAACCTCGTGGGGAACCTCTTAGGAAATTCCTTACTAGGTTTGGAAGGGAAGTTTCGGAAATTCCAAACTTGGATGTCCCGACAGCTGTTGAGGCATTTAAGACGGGGTTACAAAAGACTCCCCGTTTTATCAAGATCTTGTGATGACACCCTGCAGGAATTTAGATGATGTCCAAAACAGAGCCATAAGAAATATCATATTGGAAGAGGATCAAAGAATACAAGATCAGCTGAATACTCCAACAAAAACGAGTCTCAAGACAAAAAGTCCAGGACCCAGGATCCTGAACCTGTCCCGGAAAAGGCTGCTCCACCTCCCCCAGACGCTCAAGTTATCAACATAATCTTTAGAGACTCTGATATATGCGGAACTTCATCTTCAGCTGCAAAGAAGTACGCCAAATAGTGCAAACTGGAGAATGGTGAAAGGCCGATCAAGACTTCTACAACAGCCGAGCAAAGAGTTGTCTCCTTCGATGAGGATGATCGAGTCAATATCCAGGATCCTCACCATGATGGTTTAGTCATTACATTATTTATTTCTAACCATTATGTTCACAGGATACTCATTGATGGAGGAAGTTTAGTTAACATCATCCAACTGGAAGTACTCAGAAGGATGAATATCCCAGAGTCAGAAATTGTCCCACGATCCTCAGTTATTGTAGGATTCAGTGGGGAAACGAAGAATACATTGGGGGACATCAAACTACCTATATATATAGAGGGAGTAAATTCTATTTAAAAATTTCGTGTTATCAATTCCTTGTCTTGTTGCAATATTATTCTTGACAGGCCTTGGATACACGAAATGAAAGCGGTTCCCTCTACCTACCACCAATGTGTAAAACTGCTTTTAGTGCAGTCCTGGTAAAGGATCACGAAGGTAACCAACACCCTATTTACTATGTAAGTAAAAGTCTCCTCGATGCTGAGTCCAGGTACTCTCATTTAGAAAAACTTATTCTTGCTCTAATCATGGCTTCAACTAAGTTAAGACATTATTTTGAAACTCATACTATTATTGTAAAAACTAATTATCCCATGAAGAATGTCCTTAGAAAACTGGAAATATCGGGTAGAATGGCCAAATAGGCTGTGAAATTAAGTGCATATGATATTCGATATGAGCCTATAAATGCGATTAAGTCACTGGCACTAGCAGACTTTGTGGCTGATTTCAGTAGTGACATAGAAGAACAAGCCAATCTTGAAGTCCAACAGCTTGAAGAACAAGCCAATCTTGAAGGAACATGATTGGGAATACAACTGAAATCGCCACAGGGGGGGACATACTACCCCATTCAATAGCTTGTGAATTCCAAGCCACTAACAACGAGGAAGAATACGAGGTACTCATTGAAGGTATACAACTAGCCAAAGGTATGAAAATCAGGTACCTTCAAATTTTTTGTAGATTTATTATTAATTGCTAATCATTTTAATGGCTCATATGCAGTCAAAAGTGAAAAATTAATGAAATATTTAGATATAGTAAAGGATCTTACAGGATCCTTCGAGTATTTTAATATTACGCAGGTACCTAAAAAAGAGAATGCAGGGGCTGATGCCTTGGCAAACCTGGCCTCAGCCTTGAAACTCCCCGAGAACATGAAGGTTCCTATCATTCATGTCTTATCTACTACAATCGAGGAACTCAAAGCAATGGAGGTAGATGGGAATGTACTTGTGGATCCTGAGGATCACCCTCGTGCTCATTCATCCTGGATCCTTCTGATAACGAAATGCATTCAAAACAGGGAGATCCTGAAAGGCAAAAATCCCAAAGCTTTCAAAGCCAAGGTATCTTAATATATTATTATACGTAATATGCTATACAGGAAATCCCTGCAGGTCCATACTTGAGATGTATCGAAGAACCCGAGACCCAAGAAGTTTTAAAGGATTTCCATGAAGGAGATTGTAGCAATCATACAGGGGGCAGAGCATTATACTCCAGGATCCTAAGGACTGGGTACTTCTGGCCTACTATGAAGAAGGATGCTATGGAATACTCTAGGAAATGCGATGCTTGTCAGAGGCACGGCAACATTCTACATCAACATGCAGAACCCTTATATCCTATTGTCTCTTCGTGGCCATTCATGAAATGGGGAATGGACATAATGGGTAAACTCCCTACAACTCCAGGAGAAAAAGTCTTCATATTAGCAATGACAGACTATTTCTCTAAATGGATTGAAGCTGAGGCTTTCCCTCAAGTTAGGGAAAAGGAAGTTATATCCTTTATCAAACGTAACATTATAACTAGATTTGGAATTCCTTCTGAAAATATTTGTGATAATGGTTCCCAATTTATTGAGAAAAGAACTACTAACTTTTGTGACAGCTGGGGAATCAAAATGATCACTTCAACACCAGTCCATCCACAAGCAAACGGCCAAGCAGAATCAAGCAACAAAGTCATAATCAACAACCTAAAGAAAAATCTTGGAGCAAAGAAAGGCAAATGGGCTGAGGAACTACCCTATGTGCTCTAGGCAGATAGGACAACTCCAAAGAATGCCACGGGATAGACGTCGTTCTCATTAGTCTTTGGAGCTAAGGCAGTGATCCCCACTGAAATGGTGTACCCAACAGCCAGAACAAGCATTCGTGATCCTCAGATAAATGAAGAAAGTCTTGCTCAAGATTTGGATATTGTGGAAGAACTCAGAGATCAAGCAAGGTTCAGGATGGCCGCCTATCAACAGAAGATGGCCGGTGCATGTAACAAAAATATCAGAATCAGAAGATTCGAAGTTGGGGATTTAATTCTTCGAAAGGCAATCCAAAGTACAACTAATCTCGCTGACGGGAAGTTAGCACCCAAATGGGAAGGTCCTTATTTAATTCAAGCCGAAGCTGGAAAGGGGGCATTTCGTTTGATGAATATGGAAGGTGACATGCTCCCAAGGGCTTGGAATGCGATTCATCTAAAAAAGTATTTTTGTTAATCAGGATCCTGGATCCTAGTCAATTACTTCAGTCCATTACTTGGTAAAATTTTACTTTATGTTTATATTTTTACATTATATTCTTGTTTTGTCAAGTATGTCAAGTTGCAGAAATGCCGAGCAATAGGGCCCTCAAGTGGAAAAAACGGGTTGGCCAACTCTCTCCTAAGTTTAATCGACCTTGTCGCCAGGTTTATAAGGTCTTCAGCTTATCTCCCGGATTAGGGTTTCTACACCCTCACCTGGAGCGCACAATTATCCGGGTATAATTGGAGGCTGTAGGACCAGTGCACTATACGTGGCTGACAATTTCATGGCTAAAAATTATATCTTGGATCCTACGATTAAATGGTAGACATACCATATACACAAGTTAAGGTCAACGCCGGGTTAGGCTCGTCACCGCGTACAATTGGGCCAACGCCAAGGATCGGCTCGTCGCTCGTATTTATTGGGCTCGTCCCCACGTTTTATTGGGCTCGTCCCCACGTTTTATTGGGCTTGTCCCCACGTTATATTGTGCTTGTCCCCACGTTTTATTGGGCTTGTCCCCACGTTATATTGGGATTGTCCCCACGTTATATTGTGCTTGTCCCCACGTTTTATTGGGCTTGTCCCCACGTTATATTGGGATTGTCCCCACGTTTTATTGGGCTTGTCCCCATGTTATATTGGGCTCGTCCCCACGTTATATCGGGCTCGTCCCCAAGATAGTTGGATTTAAACCCAACTTCTTTAACTATTATTTTATCGTTTGGTGATTTATTCTAACAGGTGAATAACTTAAAAGGAAAAGTTCTAAGGATAAGGAATCCTCTATTCTAGCAACACAGATAAGACAGAAACCAAAAGAGTTATATTATTACTAGCAAAGCAAGAGTTGATCCGGGCTTCACCAGTAAAACAAGGACCATCCACTTGGATCAAGCTATGTCAAGTTCATCACACGTTCATATAAAAAAATAAAGACAAAGGCGGTTAAGGCCTCATCCCCGTAAAGCTAAGGATCCCTCCACCCTAACCACCTTTGATAATTGTCTTAAGGATCATTGATCCTGAGGATTACAACTACTATTGTTCACATAAACCATCAACCAAAAACCAATAAAACTTCATAAAAAATGGGCTCCGGCCTTGTCTTCATATCCATCATTGCCCATTGCCCCGCCTACTCCTTAGCCACGCCTCCATCACCTTCACCAGCCTCCTTGACCTCCGACACATCATCCTTGACCCCACTCGTCCTAGCATCCTCGATCCTCTTATCGCCTCCAGCATCCTCGCTCTCTTCACCAGAGCTAGCCAATTTCTTCTCCGTATTGGCCACGTTCTCATCATACAAGGCTTTGAAGTTGGCTAGAGCCTACAAAAAGGCAATAAATTAATGAGGTGGCCAAACCATCTATACCTCTGAAAGCTGGTCAAACACATGCTAGGCAGTATGGACTTCTACATCAGGATCCCTCTTTCTCTTCACACTGACTTTAGAGCGCGTCATCATGGTCTTCGGTGATGCAAGGCTAGAGCTCTTAATGCGCTTCTTCTTAGAGGAGCGAGAAGAAATAAGGCTGTCCACATCCTCTAACTGGAATTGGCCTAGCAGATTCTTGGAAGGCTTGGTCGCTGATTGCTAGGCACCTACACAAATAAATAAGAAAAAGATAAGTTTTTCTTGGCCTGTTATCTTTCTGCTTGTACAATATTTGTGATTAAATACAGAATTCTAACTTACTTGACATGGTTTCTGAGGAGCTTGCAGTCTTGCTCAACGACTCTTCACTAACGATCTTGAAGGTTCGATAAAAAAGATCCAGAGACATGAACGCTTTCACCCTCTTAACACCGTCCGAATCAGCGGCAAGATTTGCGAAGTTGGATACTGCACAAAGAGCAACAAGATTATAATTAGTCAATCAGTAATAGAAGGATCGCATATCCTCTGGATCCGCTATCCTACCCTTTAGGATCCAGCGGGTTGGCAACGAATTCCCATTTGGGATAGAGTCTCCCAGGACAAAGAAGAAATAATTCTTCCAACTCTGGTCGTTGTGTGTGGTTTTGCTAATTAGAAGGGGCTGGAAAGGCGACAGTCACATCTTATTTTAATCGACGTTTGCGATGCAGATTGCTTGGGATAAACATGACAGCTGTTATCCATTCACACCTATCATGTTTGGGGACAATTGTTGGGACCAGGATTCTTGATCCTTGAGGATCAGCTATTTTTGGCAACTGCTTCCGGGACTAAGGATTCTCGGTGGATCAAGAATCCTCAACAGTCGACTTCAGTTATATTCTAATATATTTTTGCAGGTAAAACACGTGCTTACTGGAATTCCTATTTTTACGGATGAGATATTTTACCAGGTCTTCCTTGCTGTCCACGCTCTGAAATGGTCAAGATGAAAGAGTAAACAAACGTGGCCATATTTATAGGAATTAGTTAGTAACCATTATAATTTTTTGTATATATATATACATTGAACCATGGCTGATCACACACAACATATAGCATGTCTAGAACTCTCACCAAGAACACTCTGTAATCACGATCAGCTCTGATTCCATCTCTGGTAATCTTTTTAAGCTTAATACAATCGGTAGTGATAGTTTTCACTACCCGAGGTTTTTATGCCGGCAAGATACTAGTTACCAAGGGCTTTTCCTCGTATAAATCTTGTTGTCCAACCTTTACAATTACTACTTTGATTATTTCGTTCATATAAGCACCAATCCTCACATACGAATTTGGTTACGTGATCCTTAGACTGATTTTTGACCAAAATATATATATATATATATATATATATATATATATATATATATATATATATATATATATATATATATATATATATATATATATAGGGGATATTTCAAATGAGAACCCCTTTGAGTTTTAAGAACTCGAAAGAATTCAGTGTAACGATTTTTTTCTCGAATTTTTTTTACACATGCGTAATATATGTAGGTTACATACACGTAAAAAAATTACAGAATTTTTTATGCACCGAGTCAACATTTTACACATATGTAACGGACGTAAAAATTAGTGTAATCAGTTACATATTTATTCTCTCTCATACTTTGACTTTTTTGCCAGATTTAATCTCAACCACATATTCCAATTCATTTAATTAAATGTGTGGTCTAGAATGAGAGTTCTTAAGTTCTTACAACTCAACATGGTTCTCAAAATATCCTTCCCCTATATATATATATATATATATATGATACTGAGAATCAAATTTTCAATAGATGGACCGCTCTCAGGTATGTTGTTGCACTTGCGTTATTATTATTATTATTTTTTATTATGTTCATTTTTTTTTTGAAAAAAAAAATCATTTTCTGATATAAATAAAATTGATTTATGTACACATAGTATAGATACAAGCATAGATGTAATCATTTTTTCATATACAGCATGTACTTATTTGTTTTATTTATAGCTTTATTATTTGGATCATCTCGTGTATTACACGAGCTCTAAAGCTAGTTTACTAATAAAAGAAAATAATGAGTATGATGTGGTAATCCTACATTCATTCTTGGTCTAATCTCTCTTCTTATTCATTTACCTATCCATAGGTTATGGGCAAAACCATTTTGTTAAATGAGTTATAATTTCCTTTCTAATCTTTAATCTCATTCATATCTATCCATCCATGGGTGATGGGTCATAACAATTTTGACAAATGAGTTATAACTTCCTTTTTAATTTTATAATCTCTCATCTCATTCATTATAATTATCCATGGGTAATGAGTTAAAACAATTTTAACAAATGTTGTATTTTGTTGTAAACTTGTAATTATTCATCTCATTCTAATTTCCAAATTTGAGATTATAGGCTTCTAACTATTATATATTTTATGTTCTTACCTTTAATTTTGTTTATTTCTTTCAAAAAAAATTACAGGTACCTTATTTATTTATATTATTTAACAAATCCCGTATAATAAACGGGTTCAAAAGCTAGTACTACATAAATTTTATGCCGTTTTAACGTTTTTATATCGTAACTAATCTTTACTAAAACAAACATATAACATTTATAATCCTTATAAAATCCTATCATGTTTATCTATTCATTAACTAACATTTTCATACAAATTATAGTCACCATACATTAAATCAACCTTATAATCTTAACATTTATACAACAACAATAACCGCACCCAGTAAATCCCACAACCATCAATCTTTAGCATTTATAAGACCTTTATATCATGTGTATACAAATTTTCATTTATGAATCTTTGTATCAATTCATGGTGTTGAAATGGATATCAAGCACACAGCAAATGCCAACTTGAAAAATGAAAATAATATGATAAAATGAATTTCTTAACCTAAAAAATGAGACTGTACAAATTAATATTCTACAAACAACTTTGATATTCTACACCTAATATTACCAATATACATGAAACAAAATATGAGGTGAAGGTGAAACTCAAGATTGAGAATTTGAGATGTACTAATTGCCACCAAGTCAAAGTCAACACATAAATCTTGAAGAGGACAAAAAGTCAAAACCTATGTTAGACCATCTGCAACAGTTTCAAACATCCACTGGAGTTGGATGCAAGTACCATGTCCGATTTTTGTCTCCAACAAACACTTGAAACAAAATGATTGTTCTCATGTTCTGTCTCCTTACCCGATATAGGATCAATAGATCCAAACTTGTGGGAAGTTATAGGCATAGGTAACGATCTATAATAAGAAAAAACCTGAAACAACAACATATAGTTATTACTTATCATTTATAAGAAGACAAAGTCATACATAAAAATAAAAAGGCAAATTGGATTTTAATAATCCCAACTTAATGCAGTTAGCTGATAATAATCCCAACTTAAAAAGTAGCTGTCACTGGTCCCAACTTTCAAACCACTTGTTTTCATTGGACCTCCGTTAAAAAAACAAAAGTTAATGGCGTTAAGTTTTTTCCAAATTTCAAACTGATATTTTAGGGCTTTTGATCGGAATGAGGATATGAATCGATTGATGTAAAACTTACCTCAAAATAGTGGTCCAAACGACTAAAGGATGCTTCAATTCTAGCGTTTCAACTTTTAATTAACAAAAATCAAGCTGTTTGGAGTACCGTTTCGAGTTAAGTTTTACATCAAACGATTCGTATTCTCATTCCGGTCAAAAGCCCTAAAACATCAATTTGAAATTTGGAAAAAACTTAACGTCGTTAAATTTTTTTTAACGGAGGTCCAATGAAAACAAATGGTGTGAAAGTTGGGACCGGTGACAGCTATTTTCTAAGTTGGGATTATTATCGGTCAACTGCATTAAGTTGGGATTATTAAAATCCAATTTGCCTAGTAAAAAATAGATCATATATGATCTACCTCATTAGTTTCTGAACCACAAGCAATGTAACCATCAGCAACAGATAATCCAACAAAATTCTGAAAAAGTTAAAAACACTCAAATTTTTAATAAAAACGCAACTATGTAACAGATGCGATTATGTGAGAACTAAGATATTGAAACATAACATGCGTACCTTCTCATTAGTATGACCTTTAAAAGTTAAGATGCAACTGCTGGTCGATAAGCAACCAAAATCAGCCTTGTTAAGATCCCATAGTTTTAACGTGTTGTCGGTTGAGGCAGAGATGAGGGTCCCACAATCCAAAAACTTGACATAACTAACCGCTCTGTCGTGGCCAGATAATATACACATGGGCGTTGAAACGTTTCGAAGATCGTAACAATAAGTTCTGTAATCAGCCGACCCGAAAGACAGTAAATGAGTCGAGTAAGGAGAAAATTGGACACAACAGACGTTTGCAACGGTTTTGATTGTGGTTAAGCTCTTTTTCTGCATATGTATATAAAAAAGGACAAAACTTTAAATATTTGTGTAACTTATTTATAAAGTTATTGATTATATACCTCATTGATGCTCCATAGTTTCACAGAACAATCATCACTTCCACTGGCAAACTTTATCGGGTCAACACGAGAAAAGTCAACAGACCATGCGCGTCTTTCATGCTCAATATGATGAGAAATCGCTTCACCAGTTCCAGCATCCCATATCTTAACCGCACCATCATAGTCTGTTGAAGCTAGATAATTTCTTATATAATTATTCCAACAAATGGAACTAAGTTTTGACTTGTTTGACATCTCAACAGCTGGATAGTGAATGTCAACAGAATCCTTTAACAAAGCATGAAAATCGTATATTTTTATCTTTTTCGACACTCCAGCAGTTGCAAAATAATCCTCGTCTCGGTCAAAACCAAGCGAACATATTACGTTTCCCGAATTAGCAAAATCACTGTTCCTTAAAATACCCCGGACTTCAAACTTACTATAACGAGCGTATTTGCACAAATCGTTAAAGAACACGCCAAGCCGGTCTAACGGCTTTTTATCCACTCCCGTCTTTTTTGTCACGATATTATTTTCCCGACTTCTTAAAACTTCATGCTCTCCATATTCCTTGATAATATTAGTGTCAGGATTCTCTATGGTGGACCTCACCGAAAAGTAAGTGTGTTCAAGATGGCTGATATTGTTTATTAACTGCGATTCACTGAAACTAGAAAATGTAGATGGCTTTAGGTTCCCTCCTACCACTGGATGATTTTCTTGAAAAGTCGAAGTATTATTATCGGCTCGTCTTGACTCGATCTCCGAGATGTCAGATTCTAAGCATTTGATATCTTCAACTAATTTTGTGGCGCGCTTCTGCCTTTGTTCTTTCAAAGATACAAGAAAATGTAACATTAAATCTGATTCGGTGTCGTCTTGAGAAATGGTTGATGATAATTGTTTTATAAGATCGGACTGTAGGATGTCCCTGTTAATAAAATGCAATTCCCGCTTGTGTTAGGTTACAAGTAAAATCCGGATTTTTAATTAGAAGGTGAAGCAATATTAAACAAAAGCATGTGACAGTAGTTATACATATATGATCATGTGAGAAAAGATTTCACAGCCAACATAATTCAAACAATACCTGGTTGTTGGGCGTGATGACGGTTCAGGATGAAGCAGCCAAAGACAGAATCCAGCTTCCCTTGGATTCTCTGACAGGTAACTAGGAGGAAGGATCCTCTGTCGTAGGTCCAACATAGCACTAGCATGGGCCCTGGCAGATTCAAAAGACCCGAGTAGCTGAAAATCAAGAAAATAACATATAAGTTCCAGGCAAGCATCTTTATCTCATGTAAGAAAATCACAATAAACAAGGATGGCAAGTCAACTGCAAGTCAAAGGGAAAAAAAGCTGCAATGAAACACAATGCGCACCTCAAACAGAAGAACACCTAACGAGTAGACATTTGAAGCCAATGTGGAGCACTTAGAATCCTCCGGACTGGCATACCATTGTTCTTCCAATGCATCACTGTCAAAGCTAGACACCATCTGGGATGCAGCAGACAAATGCAGGCTGCTGGACATATTCTCTCCGTTAAATCCGTACCCAGAATCTTTGAAACCAGAATTTACCGCAAACTGAGGCCACCTGCAAAACGAGTTCCCGTTTTCCCCATGCTTTCTCCTCTTTAAGCTTTGGGTAGCACCAACCAAAACATCGGGTTCCAATTCTCTCTTATTATCTGTACTGTTTTCCAAATTAGTATTCGGTGAACCCATGCCTTTGATAGGTTATGCAACCCGAAACCACCCATATCATATTTAAATCGGTTTGCCGGTAGAAATTTAGGGCTGTAAGAGAACCGAACGAACACGAACAAGGCTTGTTCATGTTTGTTTGTTAAGGAAATATTGTGTTCTCGAACGGTTCACAAACACTTACCGAACGGGATTTTATGTTCGTGTTCATTTTCATTAAGGAAATGAATGTGTTCACGAACCCAAACGAACATAAACAAAATCGACAGAGCCTAGAGATTGATGTATTCATCAATGTGAATCATGAAAATCTGTAAACGAATCGAACGAACACGAACACTTAATCGAACAAATATTTATGTTCATGTTCGTTTATTTAAAAAAATGAGCATTTGTGTTTGTTTAAAATCTAAACGAATATAACTTAACAGAGACACACGAACATAAATGAAGACAAACAAACATAAATAAAAACACTTAAATGAACATAAATTAACTAATATAAAACCTTTACGTAGATGACTCGTCCCGATAACATTTAATTATTTTCTATTAATACATAAACGAACATAAACAAGCAGACATAACTGAATGTTAATGAACATAAATGAACAAACGGACCATGTTCATTCGTTTATTAAATAAACAAACTCCCCGCTGAACGGTTCACCAACAGTTCACCGAATGTTCGGTTCGTTTACAGGCCTAGATAGAATTTCAAAACGCCAAAACCTGAAAAAATTACCCGAATGGCACCCCTAGATTCAACTCAGGGCTAATCAAACTCACAAATCCTAGGAAGCCTAACTGAAGAGGTAGGTCCCAGCAGAGCCCAGTTGGACCCGCAAGACTCACCTTGAAGAGGGACGTCTGCGCAAGGACCAACTGGTTCCGCAGGACCAACCATGCTCAGAGATGAAGACCTTACGCGCAGTACGCCAGCTGTTCCCGCAGGAAAAGCCTCCCAATGGTGAAGTACCCCGCCTGTTCCCGCAGTTGCGGATACAAGCCATCAGGGAAGGCTACCCGCACTAATAGCAAGGCTACACGCACAAGGCACTAACTCTCAATAATTCAGTGTCACCTGAAGAAGGAATGAGCAAGGCGGGAATACTCCCGCCCAAAAGAGCCAGTCCGTACGCTTCTGGAAGATCTTTTGTACTATACCTGCCAAGGTATGGACAAAATAGACAAGATCTGACCAAAGCAGCCCATGAACCAATCACAGGGTGACAGCTCACCGACAACAGTACGAGGAGCACGCTCTAGTACAAAATGTCACTATCAGCCGCTGCCTACTCACCAACCCTTGTCATGGCACGTACATAGCCTGCAGTTGGTGGAAAAGGAATAGTACACAGCCGGCGGAAAAGGAATAGTACACAGCCGGCGGAAAAGAAATAGTACACAGCCGGCCATGTCACTATCAGCCGCTGCCTACCCACCAACTACCAGCATGGCACGTGCGTAGCCCACAGTTGGTAGAAAAGGAATATTATACAGCTGGCTGTACCTGCTTGGAAACCTACCTTCGGCTATAAATACTCCAACACCTTGGAACGGTATCATTATCTTGTATCTTATCTTCTCTGGCTATTTCTCTTAATATACACTTATATTCAGAGCAATCTAGTCTGATTCTCAAGCCGGAGGGTGGTCACAAGGAGGAACCCCCCCCCTTCTCAGTGACGAGCTCACGGTGTCTGTTTTGCAGGTCATCAGAAGAATAACCATCTTTGCCGGACCTAACCCTCGTGGGAAACATCTACTTAATCCCCAGATTATCCATAATCTGCCGGGGTCACTTAGTGTTTCTTCATTGGCGCCATCCGTGGGACAAAAGTTAGAACTATTTTTCTCAGTTTTTTCAAAACCTCTGTAAAGATGGTTAAGGTTACTCCGGTGCCAAGGCTAGCGAGTGACCAAGAAACCCCGGTAACCACAACCCCAGCTACTGGGGGGAACACCGGCGAGTACACAAATTTTACGAACACTACCCCGGTTACCCAAGCCGGGGCAAGTGCAGTAAATAATCATCCCCTGGGATTCATTGATACCCAGGTGGAAAGACAACAGACGAGGCTCCCCCGCCAAACACTTGATCAAGTTAAAGCGTGGGCGGAAGCACGTCAGAAGGAATTCCAAGCTGAGTTGGATGAACGCTTACGTTCACTCCAGCAGGCTGACGAATTCGGAAGCACTCAACAACAGCTCAACATGAGCAATGAGTGCGAGTACTTGGACGATGATTGGGAGGAGTCCGACAGTGACGCAAACCCTCGCCATAGGGCGAAAGGGAAGCGCAAGGAAACGGACTTCCAACCAAGGAATTTTGGAGAAACCTTTAAACAAAGGAACGCGGGGGGAAACCCACGTGACTTCTCCAAAACCTTTAGACCAACTGTTGCAAATGCGGGAACGTCCAAATTTGCAAGGGACATTGCGGAAGCAATCGCCCCGAAGAGTGCCAACAGATGTCCAACATCGGCACTTATGATGGTATATCCGACCCAGACGATCACTTGAACAGATTCATAGCGGGGGCAACCGTCAGCAACTGGACGGAACCCACGTGGTGTTATATGTTCCAGATGACGCTGGTTGGAGCGGCCAGGGCATGGTTTGATCGTTTACCGGTCCATCACATCTATGATTGGGCGGACTTTCAACACAAGTTCAGCCAACACTTCAGTCAACAGAGGAAATATACTGAAGAGCAGTGGACGATCCTCAATTGTGTTAGAGAGGATGATGAATCCTTACTAGACTTCATCACTCGTTTCAACTCGAAAAAGCTGAGTCTGGGCACAATAAGCGAAGATCTTGTTCGCGCCGCTTTCATCCAGGGCGCCGAATACCCAGAGCTTATCCGCACGTTGACGGGTAAGGACAGCATGTCATCCACATGGGATGCCATCATGACGGCGGCCAAGCGCTTTGCCGAAACGAAGAAGCAACTGGGTAGGGATCTTCCCCAGAATACACACCTCTACACGCAGAGGACTAGAGAAAACAACGTTCGGACTGCCTGGCAAAACAAAAAGAGGAAGCTAGGTATTTGGCAGTCAAGGGTAAACTTTGACACCTCATCCAGCTCTCGCCCTCTAGTAGGCGGAAGGGATAACACGCACCCATCAAGCCGAAAACACCGGTGGACGCCACTCACCAAAAGCGTCACGGAGATATTTGCCACCGAAAAACTCCCATGGCCAAAAGCTCCAATGATCCGGCAGCGACCTAATGCGGATCAGAGCAAATCCTGTGACTTCCACGGGACAAAGGGTCACAACACTGAGGAGTGTACATCCTTGAAGGATATTGTTGAAACATTCGTCAAGGATGGAAGACTTACACACCTTGTGGCATCAATCAAGAATTGAGGGAGGAATGATAACCGATACAAAGGCAACGGACGAAAACCCGTTGACATCAGCATCCACATGGTTCATAGTAACATCAGAGGAAGAAAAAGACGAACGACAGAACCATGCGCGTGGAAGGAGGCTGAGGTGCGCTTCCCGCGAGTGCCAGGAGGACCCAGCAAAGAAGGCCCAATCGTCATCAAAAGCCAGCTGGGGCACTACATCACTTCCCGCACTCTTGCTGACAACGGCGCCTCGTCAACGGTTATGTACAGGCAGTTCTTCGACAAGCTAGACGACGAAGACAAGGAACGTCTGGAAACGGTCTACGCCTCGATGGAAGGGTTCGACGGCAGCACGAACACCCCCCTGGGTATCCTATCTTTCCCCGTCATTCTCACGGACGGGAAACACTCCCGCACAGAAGACGTGGACTTCGTCGTGATGAGGAAGCCACACCACACATACGACATTCTCTTCGGAAGAGACGGGATGGCAAGATTCAATGCCGTGGTATCTTCAGTCCACGGCATGATGGGATGGCCAACAGCTGAGGGTGTATCGATGATCACCGGTATTCCCCAGGTATGCACGCATCTGTCTCATCTAAACCCAAACCAAAGATGGCTAAACCAACCATCACCGAACCAGAAAAATGGGCCCTCAATGGCAAATACCCTGACCAGGCTGTTACTATTGGCCCAACAATCACTGATCCTACGCGCACCTTACTCAAACGCTTACTACAGAAAAACGCTGACATCTTCGCGTGGACACCAGCTGACATGACTAGTGTACCTCGAAGTAAGGCAGAGCATAAGCTCAAGTGTGACCCGGCTTTTACGCCAGTCATTCAAAAGCGCAGAGTAATGGGGGCGGAACAAGCTAACGCGTGTAGAACCCAAGTCAAGGAACTCCTTGACGCGGGCATCGTACGCGTTAGCAGATATCAAACATGGGTTGCAAATCCCGTTATGGTACCGAAGTCTAACAAACAATGGCGCATGTGCATAGATTTCAAAGACTTAAACAAAGCATGCCCCAAAGATTGTTATCCGTTACCCGAAATTGATCTTAAGGTAGATTCGTTAGCACCGTTTCGCCTTAAATGCTTCCTTGATGCGTATAAGGGGTACCATCAAATCCACATGGCCATAGACGACCAGGACAAAACCGCATTTCGGACGCCCGATGACACATTTTGTTATCAAATGATGCCATTCGGACTTAAGAATGCAGGGTCCACATACCAACGCCTGATGGACAAAGAGTTTCATGCCCATATTGGGAGGAACTTGGAAGTCTACATGGATGACTTGGTCGTCAAAAGCCCTGAGCCAGAAGCGATGTTGAAAGACATCGAAGAAACTTTCAACACACTCAGAAAGATAAACATGAAGCTCTATCCGAGCAAGTGTTCCTTTGGGATGGAAGAAGGGAAGTTCTTAGGAGTCATCGTTACTAAAGATGGCTTCAGAGCGAACCCTGAAAAGGTCGAAGCCATTATCAAAATGGAATCACCTACTACCATCAAGCAAGCTCAGACACTGAATGGACGACTAGTTGCACTTAACCGCTTTTTGGCAAACCATGCGGATAGGTCGTTCCCATTCGTGTCCACATTGAGAAACTGTTTAAAGAAAACGCACTTCCGCTGGACACCAGAAGCGGGAGCAGCTTTTCAGGAAATTCGGTCACGCTTGATCGAATCCCAACGCTCACAGCACCAGAAGCGGGGGATGAATTAATCTTATACCTCTCCGCCACAGATAGAGCAACCGGGGCAGTCCTGTTAGTAGAGCGAAAAGGCATCCAGATGCCAATCTACTATGTTAGCCGTGTCCTAACAGACGTAGAAACCCGGTACTCTACCCTGGAAAAATTAGTCCTAGCACTTGTACAGGCTTCACGCAGGCTAAGACGATATTTCCAAGGTCACCCAATCACCGTTCTCACCAACTTCAAACTTGCAAACGTTCTGGGCAAACCCGAATTGTCGGGACGCCTAGCCAAATGGGCAATAGAATTGGGAGAATACGCGATAAAGTACAAGCCGAGACCAGCCATAAAAGGCCAGGTCTTGGCCGACTTTATTGCGGAAGTCCCCGCTTCGCGGGAGAAAGAGTGCCAGGAGGAGGCTCAACCCTCCCCAGCACAGGACATCGATGATTTCTGGAGACTTTACACTGGAGCAGCCAGCAACGAGGGTTCAGGCGCAGGGTTGAAACTAACCAACCCAGCAGGCCAAGAATACACTTACGCTATTCGACTGGATTTTCCAAGTACGAATAACGAAGCGGAGTATGAAGCATTCTTGGCCGGGCTGAGAATTGCGCGTAAGATGGGAGTGAAGAACTTGGAAGCCCACGTGGATTCCATGTTAGTAGCCAACCAAATAAACGGGACGTACACGGCCGTGAACGACACAATGGCCCTGTACCTCGCACAAGCAAAAACCCTTACGCGCGATTTTAACGATTGTAAAGTCATACACGTCAAGCGTAGCGAAAACAAATCTGCGGATGCGTTAAGCAAGCTTGCATCATTAGCCTTCACCCACTTGGGAAAGGACATCCGCGTTGAACTCCTTGGAGCACCATCAGTCCCGCACAAGGAAATCTGTGTCATCCAAACCGGCACAGAAACATGGATGACACCAATAATAAATTACCTTGCGGCGGGTATACTACCAGAGTCAAAAACACAGGCAAGAAAAATACGTTGTAAAGCACTGAACTATCAACTCATCGATGACATCCTTTACAGACGTAACTTTCTTGGCCCACTCCTAAGATGCGTAGACAACCAAGATGCTGGTTACCTCCTAAGGGAAGTGCACGAGGGCATCTGTGGAGTACACGCAGGTCCACGCGCTGTTGTAGCTAAGCTAAACAACGCGGGATACTTTTGGCCGGGGATGCATACGGATGCGCTGGCATACATCAGAAAGTGTAGGGCTTGCCAACTCTACGCACCCAACACGCATCGCCCGAAGAATGAACTTGTTCTAGTCACCTCTTCATGGCCATTTCAGAAGTGGGCCATCGATGTGACAGGCCCATTTCCCACAGCAGCAGGAAACGTTCAGTTTCTAGTGGTAGCCATCGACTACTTCACCAAGTGGATAGAAGCAAAACCCTTAGCCCAAACAACCGCAAAACATATTAAAAATTTATTTGGGAATTTATTATTTGTCGTTTTGGACTTCCACAGACTTTGGTGAGCGATAACGGCACCAACTTTGCTGACAAGAAGCTACAAAAGTGGCTGGAATAACTTCAAATCACCCACACCTTTACCTCAGTGGCGCACCCGCAGGGTAATGGTGAGGTGGAAAGAGCAAATAAGAGCATCGTCGAAGGCATAAAGAAAAGACTGTTGGAACACAGATCCGGCTAGGTGGACGAAGTTTCACACGTCCTTTGGTCAAACAGAACGCTGAAAAAGGCCAGTACGGGAGAAACCCCGTTCAGCCTCACTTATGGTACTGAAGCCATGGTCCCGGTCGAAATTGGTTTACCCTCACCAAGGGTCTTGATTCAGCCAGAAGACAATGATGCGGAAAGACGGTTAGACCTTATGTTAACCGAGGAACGCAGAGACTTAGCCGGAGCGCGTGAAGAAAACTACAAGCGACAAATGCAAAAATACTACAACACGCGGGTAAAACTCTGCAACTTCAATGTAGGAGACTACATGTTGCGTAACAACGAGGCTTCGAACCAAGAGCGCCCAGGAAAGCTGGCCCCGGTCTGGGAAGGACCATACATTATCAAAGAAGTTTTGGGAAAGGGCGCATACCGGCTCGAAAGGCTCGATGGCACTCCCATCCCAAGAACATGGAATGGAGCTCAATTACGCAAATGTTACATGTAGATCAATTCCAAACTTGTAAAGAAAAGGCCTAGAGCCACTTCTAATGGAAATGATTCTCCTTTATCACATTGTGTTGATAGCCTTACCTTTATACTTATGAACTTCCCACACTGATATGCCGGTATTCACCGCATAAATAAGTATGGGAAGAAGTAAGTCGTTGCGTGTGGAAGGCGGCAAAACCCGCATAAACACAAAAAACGGAAAAAATTTCTACGGAAAAGATGAGGAAAACCTTCACGCAGGTCAGTTATAGGTGAAGTTTGGTCGTCCCACTAAATGAAAGTGACGGTCTTACCCGCACAATCATGATAGAGGAAACTGAACATTAATCTATTGACAACCGCGCGTCGAAAGGTTAACTTATTCAAAACACTTAGAAAATTTCTAAGGAAAATATGAGGAAAACCTCCACGCATGTCAGATATAGGTAAAGTTTAGCCATCCTACTAAGTGAAAGTGACGGTCTTACCCGCACAATCACGAAAGAGGAAGCAAAACTTTAACCTATCATCTGCCACGTTGAAAGGTTAACTTATCCAAAGTACTTAAGAAATTGCTAAGTTAAACTAGAATATGCATGAGCAAAACATATAAGGTTTACAATGCAAGGCATTAACAAAAGATTTATATTCCATAAAAATTTAAGTATTACAAGAATGGTCGGGCACATACCCGCATACAAGAATATAAATCTATACAAAAATAAAAATCTATTCCAACGGTGGAGAGGGATCTAAAGGCTCAAGCTTCAGGACCACTCCCACTTGAACCCGCACCATCAGTTGAGTGTGGCGGTTCAAGGAAAGCCTTGAGAATAGCTAGCCCATCATCAGCAGCAGCCTTGAGGATGCCCTTCTCAACAAATCCTAGACCAAGCAGAAAGCCAGCATTTTCCCCATCCTCATGAGAAGCGTTGAGGGCTGCGCTCATGGCATCGTCATAAGATGTGTTCGTAAGAACCCGATGCACAACCTACAAAACAGAAGTATATCAAAAACTCTTCTAAGTGTAAGGAAAAGCGTAAAGAAGTTATGAAGCTGCACATACCTGCGACAACGCTTCTCGTAGAAGCCATTCCTTGGTAACCAGAGCCTCCCGGAGGGCAGCTTGAGCTTCATCACGGGCGCGTTCGGCTTCGTTTTTAGTAAGGTTGGCAAGCAACACATCTTTAGCTGCAGCCTCTTCAACGCCTTCAGCTTACGCTCAGTGTGGTCAAGCATGCCCCTCTGGTCCAAGATCTCTTGGAGCTTCTTGGCGTCTTCCATGGCCAAGGCATCATGAGCCTGCTGGAGCCTCTTGAGTTTGGCTTTAAGTTCCTCATTCTCGGTGCATAGAGGCTCAGCAACAGCTTCAGCCTTGGTGGCCCTCTCAGTTGCGTTCCGTGCAGTTTCCTTAGCCAACCGAAGCTGTTCGTTAACAGCTTGGGTAGCCTTGGAACGGGCCTCCAGCCGGGCCTGAACTTCAACCTCGAGGGCCTTGAAGGCCTTCTCTATTTCCGCAGCAATGGCGGCGAGCCTCTTATTCTCCTCCCGGATAGCCCGCGCCTGAGCCACTTCCAGGCTACGCGCCGTCTTTAACTTGTCGATTTCACGACAAAGCAGCTCGACGCGCGGCTGCATCCGGGCAAGGAGAATTCTAAGCTCATTGGTTAGCCTACCCTCCTGGTAGCTAGCCATTGCCTCCCCCAACGCACCGCTTGGGGCGGCGTGGCGCGCCCATTCGACGCAATCCGCAGCAGTCCGGAGGGTCGTTCCCCGGCGGATACTCCACCGAGGAGCGTACACCTCGTTGGAATCACGAACTGCAATAAAACAAAAAACAGTTAAGAGAAAAAAAAATGATAAAAGGGATATAAGGCCAAGATAACCCCACGCACCTGTAGGGTCAACAACAGGCCGATAGCCACCAAACCCATCACCTGAACCTAAGGGATATCCATCCAAAAGGTCAAGGAGACGGGAAGGAGGCAAAGATTGGCTAGACGCCCCAACCCCGAACATACCTGAAGGACCGGCCGCGGTCGCCGGCGCCGGAGGAGGCATGGTGGAGGCCGCCGCGGTAGAAACCAACGGAGGTGAACTCACCGGAGGTGAACTCACAACCGTGGCAGTTGCCGCGGAAGAACCCGCAGAAGAAACCACCGCCGGCTCAGTGAAGGATTCCGTGAAGATGGCACTGACAGCCGGCGGGGATGATGTTACAGTTGGAACAGTTGCCTCAACGGGATGAGCAACTGAACCAATACTGCAAACAGGCGTAGCCGCCTGGGTCATCGCCTCGGGTAGGTTGACCAAACCTACCGTCATGGGTCCAGAAACGCTCCTCCCCGCTCCACTCTGGAATGCGGTAGCATCCACGCCTGCACGAAGACAAGATATATAAGTATAATGGCAGAAAGATATGCAGTTAAAGCAAATGAAATTTATACTTACGAGTTCTCTTGAGCTTGAAGGATAGGATAGGCAGGGACGAACCCGATGGAGCCGGCCTCTTCACGCCGGTCACCGTCGTCGTAATAGGCTGCCCGAAGGTGACAGCTATCTCAACCTCCGGAACAGTGGTCTCACCACCACCAGGGTTCCCCGCCGCCTCCTCACTTTCGGTCTCCGAGTCAGACCGGTTCCCCTGATCGGCAGTGGAGGCAACCTTCGCCTTGCCCTTCCCGCCAGCAGCCTTCTTCCTCGCGAAGAAAGGACCATCTGCGGATTCCTCATCAGAAGATGACAAAATTAGAGGAATTCCAGCAGAGGTTTGAGCATTGAGAGGGCGAGGGTTAAATAATCCCTTACCTGGCCGCGTGGCGCTCAGAATTTCGTGGCCTGGCGGGTAGGCCTCCACAAACCGATCCGCCATTTGCTCAAGGATGGGCAACTCGTTCTCGTCAAGAGCACGAGTACCCAGACGAGCGGGACCACCGCTCTCCCGTGGCTGCAGGAGAGACTGCAAATTGTTCCCCTCTGAAAACAAAAAGAGAAATGGTTAGAACAAAAACCCTAAATTAGCAAATAATATGAAGCATACCGTAAAGGATAGAGTTCAAACCGTATTCGAGGACGATGGGAATCTGTGGCGCCTCTGCCCCAGCATCTTTCCACACCCGGCTCATACCGAGCATCACCATCCCGGACTCCGCAAAGCGGTAAACCGGAGTCTGGATCCGGAAAATCTTGGCAAACCATTCCGCCTCCTGGTAGTTGGAGGCGTGAAGGTTGGGGAGTGCTCACCCGTTCTTGAATGTCATCGCAATAGGGACGACACGGGCAGAGATGTAAAAAAACTCCCGCTTCCAAGACCGAAGACTGCGCTCGGTAGCACAGATCTTCAAACCTTTGATCCGGGTGACCAAGGTATACCAGCCTTGGATGCACCTCCAGGAGTAGAAGGTCATCAGGCGGTCAACACGGGGCTCCACACCAAGAATGAGGCACACCCATTCAAAATGGCGGATCTTGGCGATCGCCATTGGGTGTACCTCCGTCAGGTGCACACCGTGTCTCTCCAAAACGCGGTATACAAACTTCGTCAATGGGAACCTGAGATTCCCATAGACGAAGAATGCAGCATATACCCCTATCTTGCCTTTGGGGGCATCGTACACCGTCTGATGAGACGCAGGAAACTCAGGCTCAAAAGGCTCGAGCATGAACTTCCTGACGATGTACTGATAGAGGTCGACGGGAAGAGCACACTGGCACTCGCCAGCAGTACTCTTATCGTCCTTGTCAGAAGTGGACGATGGGTTCTCGATATACACGTCGGACTCTTCGGCGGTGACTTCTGGATCATGAGTAGAAGACATGTTTTAGATGTAAAGAACGATTTCAGGAGAATGCTCGACGGAAAGTTAGAGTATTCGCCGGAAATCGTTTAGAAGAAGAAGAGAGAAGTGAAAGTGTGGATTAAGATGAACCCTCTCCCCCTTTATATACTCATCGCAATGAATGCGATGAATTTAATGCGGAAGAGAGAGGAAATCGCAAGTGCAATGAAACTATGACACGTGGAAAAAGCAAGCTGGCAACAGCTATTGACAGGACGCGCGCCGTAAACTTCGCACCCACGCGCCCGAAAACTTGCGCCCACGCGCCTGAAAAAGCGTCTGGAACGACCATATACTGTCACGTCGCCATAACTTCCTGCACGTTCTGAAATTGTCAGAAGAAACCGTCGGACGACACTAACGTCTCTTCAACAGTTTGGACTGTTCTTATCCTTTCACCAACTCTTCGAATTTCAAAAAAAAAAAAAAAAATTCAAAAAGATTCAAAGATTCAAAAATAAGAGGGAATATACCCCCTTACCTTGGTGCCCAAGAAACCGTAAGACAAGTGCGGGTACAGTGTCAAGGCGAAACCCTTCACATACCTAGCACCTGCAGGGAATGGAAGCCAAGAATACCTTGGAAGTAAAGAAACTATAAGACGAGTGCGGGTACAGTGTCAAGGCGAAACCCTTCACATACTTAGCACTTGCAGGGAATTGAAACCAAGAAGGATCTTCTGGACCGTGCTTGCGGAAAGAGAAATAGCACCTCCGCATAGCGGGAAAGTTGAGAACTAGCTTGTTTGAAACTTCAAGGCGGAGTTGGTGGTTTAACATAATTGATCACTATGTCCGAAACTACCAAAACCTCGTGAAGAATCTATACAAGTGAAACTTAACGCTCCCGATGTGCGAAGGGGTTAAACACCTACCCGCATCACAACCAAAGATCAGGCAGAAAAGTCGGGAATTTCTGCGAGTGACATTAGGAAAACCTCGGGAAGAATCCCCACGGAAAACCTTAAAACTAAAAAGCCTTTCCAAAACCCCTTGCTTAAGTCCAAAAGTTCACCTCACTTATTAACAATTCATGAGAAGAACATTGGACTGGGGGGACTTGAAGAGGTAGGTCCCAGCAGAGCCCAGTTGGACCCGCAAGACTCACCTTGAAGAGGGACGTCTGCGCAAGGACCAACTGGTTCCGCAGGACCAACCATGCTCGGAGATGAAGACCTTACGCGCAGTACGCCAGCTGTTCCCGCAGGAAAAGCCTCCCAATGGTGAAGTACCCCGCCTGTTCCCGCAGTTGCGGATACAAGCCATCAGGGAAGGCTACCCGCACTAATAGCAAGGCTACACGCACAAGGCACTAACTCAATAATTCAGTGTCACCTGAAGAAGGAATGAGCAAGGCGGGAATACTCCCGCCCAAAAGAGCCAGTCCGTACGCTTCTGGAAGATCTTTTGTACTATACCTGCCAAGGTATGGACAAAATAGACAAGATCTGACCAAAGTAGCCCATGAACCAATCACAGGGTGACAGCTCACCGACAACAGTACGAGGAGCACGCTCTAGTACAAAATGTCACTATCAGCCGCTGCCTACTCACCAACCCTTGTCGTGGCACGTACATAGCCTGCAGTTGGTGGAAAAGGAATAGTACACAGCCGGCGGAAAAGGAATAGTACACAGCCGACCATGTCACTATCAGCCGCTGCCTACCCACTAACTACCAGCATGGCACGTGCGTAGCCCACAGTTGGTAGAAAATGAATATTATACAGCTGGCTGTACCTGCTTGGAAACCTACCTTCGGCTATAAATACTCCAACACCTTGGAACGGTATCATTATCTTGTATCTTATCTTCTCTGGCTATTTCTCTTAATATACACTTATATTCAGAGCAATCTAGTCTGATTCTCACGCCGGAGGGTGGTCACAAGGAGGAACCCCCCCCCCCTTCTCAGTGACAAGCTCACGATGTCTGTTTTGCAGGTCATCAGAAGAATAACCATCTTTGCCGGACCTAACCCTCGTGGGAAACATCTACTTAATCCCCAGATTATCCGTAATCTGCCGGGGTCACTTAGTGCTTCTTCACTAACTAAACAACTAAGTTTCAGTTTTCTTAATACAAATTATTATACTTTCGAAAAGTATTCAACCGATCATATATGAAAACTTGAGATTAAGCTAAAAATGCTATCAGACAACAAATCAAAAGCGTAAGAACGAGAATCAAAACAATAATAACAGATTTAATACCTTGAAGAACAAGAATCTATCGGTTTTGAAAAGAAAACAAACAAGTCTAATATTCATCAGAATTGGAAGCCATTAAAACATAATAATTCAGACTGCTTATCCCTTTACACAAACAAATATTTAACAAAGGAAGTGGAGGTTTCTAATATTATAATCCTTTATTTTAATGTTTTTCTTTTTTTTTTCTTGACTGGCAAAGTATGAATAATATTTGTCGATAAAATAATAAATTCAGAGTTTGTAATAAAATAAAAATCAAATGAGGACTAAACATAGTTTAAAACAAAAGGCCTTTAAGCACGGGCCCACTAAAGTTTAGCATGTTTTCTGCATTGTTAGAAAATATCTTGATGTATTACTTGATTTAGGGATGGGTATAGTACCGACAGGGTATCAAAAATCTCGATCCCGAAAATTGTAATTTCTTTTGTACTGGTATCAAAATGTTCGGTTTGGTACTGGGACGGTATCGGTATTTAAGGTAAAATTCGAGAAATACCGGTATCGCACCGGACCGGTACCGTTACTGGTCCCGAAAACTCAAAACCTTGGTACTGATTCGGTACCAATCGGTACCATACCGATTTTTGCTCATCCCTAACTTGATGTAGGGGCGGCTCTGGGAGGGGCGAGATGGGTAATCGATCTTTCAAGGAGGCCTGCAATTTTTTAAAGAAAAAGTTTGTTTATATATATACTAGGTTTTATCTTCCGTATTACGGGGTTATTTCATTTTTCGTTTATATATATTTTTTTGAATTTTAATTTTATTTATTGTTAGAAAGTTACTAATATACTTAGTGCTTGATGATTAAAGAGTTTCATAAATAAATGAGATGTTATAACCCATTAAACTATCTTGGTTTGGTAAGACCTATGACCGCTTATTTTTTTTTACTATCAAATTGTTTCTTAATTATAAATAATATATTTTTTAAGTAAAATTGGACATTAATTTTAGTATATCCCTATTTTGTAGGATTTTCGTATCAAATATTTGATGAGATTAATTTTTAATATAATGAAATGTTATAACTCGTTTAAGGATTATCTGGGTTTGGTGAGACCTATACCCGTAAATTCGGGTCAAATGCATGAGAAAACTTCATTTACAAATAAAGCAATCTAGTGTCTTGAGAGAATTTATGAAATAACCAGAGAGCTTTTAAATGTTTCATCTATAATATATATAAACGAAACCCCTAAAATCCTACGTGTCGCGATGTGGTCGCTCCCCCTTTTATGGAAGCCATCAGATTGCTTGATTTTTAAATGGAGGTCTTTCATTGATTTAACCCAAATTCATGGATATGGGTCTTACAAAACCAGATAGTTTTTAAACGGGGTTATAACATCTCATTAAATTAAAAGTTAATCTTACCAATTAGATATGAAAATCCTATAAAATAGGGATATACTAAAATTTATTATCCAATTTAAAAAGAAAAAGATATTATTTATAATTAATAAACAATTTTATAGTAAAAAAATTAAGCGGGTCATGAGTCACCAAATCTAGATAGCTTTTAAATGGGTTATAACATATCATTTATTTATGAAACTCTTTCATTATCAAAACCTAAGTATATTATTAACTTTCTAACAATAAAGAAAATTAAAATCCAAAAAGTAAATATTAAAAAACAAAAAATGTTAAACAACCATTCTCTCAAGCCATCAGATTGTTTTATTTGTAAATAAAGGCTTCTCATCCATTTGACCCGAATTCACGGATATAGGTCTCACCAAACCCAGATAGCTCTTAAACGAGTTGTAACATCTCATTATATTAAAAATTAATCTCATCAAATATTTGAGATAAAAATCCTATAAAATAGGGATATACTAAAAACTAATATCCTGTTTTATTTTAAAAAAGATATTATTTATAATTAAGAAGCAATTTTATAATAAAGAAAATAAACGGGTAATGGGTATCACCAAACCCAGATAGCTTTCAAACCGGATTATAACATCTCATTTATTTGTGAAACTATTTTATCATCAAACCTCAAGTATATTAATTATTAACTTTCTTACAATAAATAAAATTAGAATCCAAATATAGATATATAAATATTGAAAACGAATAATGTAAAACAGCCTCCGTAATACAGGGGATAAAATCTTGCTTTTATATATATATATTTAAGATATATAATATACTAGCTTTTAAACCTATGTATTACACGGGTTTTGTCAAATAATAAAGATAAATAAGGTCTGTTATTTCAGTTGTGGTTCTCAAAATACTTATGAATCAATTTAATGTAGACTTAATGGAAAAAACAAACGGGGTTAACGAAAGTACTAAAATAGCATGATTTTGGAAACGTCAGGTGTTGATTTGCAAGAAATTTAAAAAACAAACTAAAGTGACGTAGTTTGTCAAACCTCATGTATGAAAATAATACTTAATCAATAATGAATAAAATCCACACTATATTAACCCATTTGACAAAATGGTTTTGACCCATAAATAGCTAGAATGAATGAGAAGAAAGATTAGGAATTAGAAGAAATGTGGACTTGACACCTAATCTTCAACTTTTTCTTTTATTAGTTTAGTAAGATAAGATAAGATGGGTTTGGATTAAATACAAATGAAATTAATATGCTAATTGTGATAATCAAGTAAAGTAATTATATATACATGCAGAGTACTTATGTAATTGCATCGTAGAGTAATTACATAATTACTCTACGATGTAATTATATAATTACTCTACTTGTTTATATATAATTACGCTAAATGATTCTCAAAGTTAGCATGCTAATTTAATTTGTACGTTAACCTTCCCATACATATATATATATATATATATATATATACGCGTGTGTTAAAAAATATTTATTTAAAGATGACCAAAAATTATACTACAGTTTTAAGCCCATTTTAAAAAGGGAATCATAAGGCATAGGGGTATATAGTTATACACTCTTTAACACCATTCCCTTCATTCGACACGTCAGCCTCCCTCCCATCATTCAATATCACCATTCAACCAAAGAAATACACCATTCTCCACTATTTCATTATTTAATAATAAAAAGAATTAAAAAAGAAAAAAAAAGATTTGATTGGTTAACCCTCAAATGAGAGGGAAAGACCATACTGATCACCGTCAGTACCCTCAGGTCATGCGTGACTTTTTTTTTCTTTTTGAAGGGGGGGGGGGGTGGGGGTATGCCATGTGGCTGCCACATCAGACCAGTGGGTTTTTCCACTGGTGTAAACCGGTTAACATAAGGCATTTATTCAATTTAAGACAATTTAAAATTTAAACCCATATACAGAAAAAAGTTTAAATTTAAGGGTCCATATTCTTACTCTGACACGAGAATTCTAATTATTAATAATTCAAGAAGGGATGTGATCCTCCTACACCGCTCCCATACGCTTATACGGCTCGTATAGGTCTATACAGTACGCATTATTGACAGGGGGAAAAAAACAGTTTTTTTCAACTTATACGACCGTTTAAATGGCTCGTATTGTTATCTGACACATCATAAAATCTATACGGTCGTATATGGTTATACGACCGTATAGAAAACTTTTGCAGAAACAGTCAGCCTTTTATTTTGGGGTAAACTGTTTACTTTTATGCATGTGGACCATGTGTTTGGAACATAATTTATTTTGGGGTGCACTTTTATTTTTATGTATGTGGATTAGATGTTTATCAATATGTTTTGGCCAAATGTTTTCTTGTTTGCTTAATCATTAATTAATTATTGTTCATAGACAATCATAAAAAGAAACATAATATAATTTTAAACGAAAGTTCTTGGGGTATAACTATAAATTATTTAGCCGAGTGTATTATGTAAATGCTAATAGACAATTTATTCTATTCTAAAAGGGGAAAGTGAATACGGTGCTGTTAGCCGTCTAACCTTATACACAAAACCCAACAAAACTACGTAGTTTTGATTAAAATTCCCTAAACCTAATTAAACCACTTCACAAAATCAAGCCCCTAATTTTGTTCTAACCTTCAGCTTCTTGTTGACACTTGACACACAAGATTCATGAAATCACCTCCATTCCATTTACAGTTGAAATTAATTTTATGGCGAAATTTGTATTCATTCATCAAACTATAGTGCATGTAGTTAGTTGTAATTGTTTATTCAATTGATATTAATTACCAATAACATAAATGATAGCAATTAATTTGATGATAATCCTATTGAATGCTCTTGTAATTAATTTTTTGGAAAAATTGCATTACACCTGGTTCTCAGCTTTTCATGTTATGTACTTAATATTAAAATGTAAAATATTAACGTATTAATATTTAAAATTGTGTCTAAAAAAATTTATATTCGGCCCGTATAGGTCTATACGGCCATATTCACGTATTAATATTTAAAATTGTCAAAAAATTGTCTATACGACCGTATAGCCCTATACGGGCCCGTATAGAGCTATATGAGGCATCACAAACAATGAACGACAACCTCCGACACAAACTGACATGATTCAGGTGCTATACGACCCATATAGAAAAAAATTGGTGTGTGAGAATCATAGGTGGTGTGAAAGGATCCTATGCCTTCAAGAATGGCCTGATATTTTTAGTAATTATTCTATTTGAAGGAGGTGTTATAATATCGAGTTAGTTGGATAGTGACCAGGGATTTTATGTTGGCTTTGAAGCACGTACGTAGCCATCGCTATTATAGAAAGAATTAAGAGGGTGGGCCCACCTGAATGGTATCAAAAACCACCCAGAACAGGAAATAAATTACAACTACCGCATCTTTTTTATTTTATTTTTATTTCAATCGTTAGATCATGGTTTTCAAAAAGTTAATTCTCCCAATGAGCACTACACTTTTTTGTTATATAAATAAAAAGTGAAAAATTTTCAAAATAGCCTATCTTTAGAGAAATTTCGAATAGCCTAAATTATTGAAATATTCTATAAATGCCCTTTAAAATTGTTAGAAAAAGATTTCTGTCATGTTACGTGATGGATAATTACTAAACGCGTCGTGATATGTAAAGCCTTATAATTAATCGGATATTTTGGCGGTCTACGCGCTACGCGACGGGTACTCAATTGACCCATTGTGCTACGCGACATCCTGGCTGCGCATCCGTGACACGTTGCATGCACTTGTCATGCCACATGGCATAACTAGAGCTGATTCGGCAAGGCTATAAAGCCATCACGCTATGTGGTGACCTTATGCTAAGGTCGTTGTGATACGGGATCGACCTAAAAGTCAGCTATAAAAGGGTTTGATCAAGGCTGCTATTCATCGCTCATTCCCGCACTTTTCTCTCTTGTTTTCTTATATATTTTGAGTGTTGGTATAATAGCACTAGTAGTTGCAACAATACCATGTCCAATTGATCGAGACTTTAATACACGAATCCAAATCCCTGCATGAACAATGTGAGACTTTGTGCCATCGTGTAAGTTTTCAATCTCGTGATTATCGTTAAAGCTTTTCAGTTTATACTAATATATACTACATTGTATTATGTTAGGTGCTTAACACCAGGAAGCTCAAATTTGTAAACTTGCAGTGTGTGACATTCGAGTTTTTGTACAACTCATATTTCTATGAGACAACTAGTTTTTCAACACTGTCATTGAGATTTCTTAAACCCGTATAGCTCATGATAAAGTATCACCATCCAAATGTTTCAAATGGTTTTTATACATTGATTAAGTCTTTGTAGACTTATGAGATGGTTATTATTGGTATTTTTTTTTGGGGGGGGGGGGGGTGAGGGTTGTATACAATTCTTATTTATATTGTTACTTCTTGGACAAAGAGTTAGCCAATAAGTAATATGACTACAGTCACATATATGGTTGAGTGACAAGTACATTTCGGTAATTTGTAAGCAGACAAATGTCAAAAAATCTTAGTGCTGCACTGTAAAAATGTGTCATTTACAAATGAATGTACTCACAAGTATTTTCTGCTGATCAAATATTTTTAAACATGTTTCAAATGACTTACTGTGAAGAAATAGAAGCAAGTGCAACATGGCACTCCAGCTTAAATAAGTGGGTTATCACCAGAATAAAAAAATATGTTACTTTTGTAAATTTGGGTTTATCCATATAAAACTTTTGTTTATATAAACATAGATTTTATCCCCAATTTATGAAATAAGAATCACGGTGCTTTAAATCTGATGATTTTTACTAAGGTTCCAATGAAATTTTTTGTTGCCAAATATTTTAATTAACACCGGTACAACTGCTCGTGTTCGCGGCCCTCGCCCAGGGTATTGGGTCAAGGGATGTGATAGATAAAGGCTCACTTGACTCTTAGCATAACCAGGGTTTAAGTCATAAATTGCACAAAGTAGTCATTTATTTTCTTGAACCATCTTATCCATATTTGGACACTATTTGTAATCGCAAAATGGGCCAAGCCCAATTGCAATCACAAACTAGGCCAAACTTGTAAGGCCCTTAACCCGGACGCTCTACCGTGTGTTGGATTTATTCATAAACTTAATGTAACATTCGCAAATTTTCAAACCCGAAAACCCGGCCCAATTTAAAAATTTGCTTTTATTATTATTATTATCACCATCAAACGTTCATCAATAATAGGTCACGTAACGTTTAAATACATTACGTATGACACGGTTTTGATTTTTGTTTATTAAAATATTATAACTATTAGACTAGTACGAAACCACCCATAGCTTAATATTTACCTCATTTGAACATGAAACCAATACACGGGGATTAGATTGCAAAACATTCAAATATTTTCTTTTTTCCTTTCCCTCCACCATCCGCACCCTCTCATTGGTTTTTGATCCACCATTACAGGCATGAATCCTGGAATTGATCTCATTTGCATGCTAACTGATCACAAACAAAATAAATCACGAGATTTTGTGGAAATTGACAGCCTTTTATTTCCCAATTTGTTCATCTCGAACCGCGGACCAACCAGACACCAAAACCTTATAAATACACGCTTATAATTCAATTAAATCATCCTATATGTTCCTAACACCAATCCGAATCAAAGCCATAAACCAATTGCAGTATACGAGGTTGTTTCACGTCCTTTTGTGTTCATGCTCAAGACCGAAAACCTTATACTTTGTTCTCCTTCAATCCGTGATCATATCAGGTAATTGAACAGGTTTTGTAGCATGTTTTTACGTCGTCTTCAAAACCCCTCTGTCAATTTTAATTGGCAGAGGGTGTAATGGATTCAATCAAATTCTAGGGTTCATGAGGGTTGGGATTGATTTAGGTTAGTGTTTAAATAATTTCCGTTTCATAATTTAAACAAAATAATAGTTGGTTCAGCTGGCCAATGCGCGTTGGGCTAAGATAGTGACCTGTCCAGGGGCGCGGGTTCAAGCATCTCCTTAACCGTTTTTCAATTTTTTAAAGTTATTTCCTTTTATTTTCTTTTGTTTTACTTAATATTAATATTAATATTAAGCTAAATTTATAATAAAAACTAATATTATATTCATTCGTTTAACGAACTGAACCTCATTAAACCTTCAAATAAATTCTCGATTAATGTTTCTGTAGATGTATGTATAAATATATAATTTTTTACATATAGTTATAAATTCATACTTTCTAGATTTTAAGACCTAAATTTTAAAAGATAAATAAACTAATAATAGTTTTTACTCAACTAAACGAACCTATCATTTCGAACCTTTCAAACCAAGTTTTTGTTTAATACACACACACGCAATATTAAATTAGTATTTTATTATCGACAAGTAATGATATTTTAATCGCTTATGCTTTTTAATTTGATTTTAATAAAATTGATATAAATTTAATTGACACTTTAACGATCCTAAATCTATTATAAACCCATGATATCGATTCTTGTTCGTTTATGCCGTTAGATTATTATTTTAATTATAATATTAAAACTAGGGCCTATCGTCGAGACTCCTTGTGGAACCAACTAACGCATTCGCTTTAATCGCCCTTACGTCATTATTTACCTTATTCTTTAAGGTGAGTAATCACATACCCTTTTTCTCTACTTTTTTTTTGGGGGGGGGGGGGGGGGCATTATGCATATTAAATTAATAGTAATACATTATTATACTCAAACACAATTCCATTATTTGCGTGGTTGTGATATTACTCGATTAATTGTTGATTGATATATGAATTATGTGTTTATTGCTTTTATGATCGGTTGTTATCTCATCCTCATCCTCATCCTCATAGTATGATCATAGGCCGCTAGAATAACTTGACACCGTTTGGTTCGAGGGGAAATTAACAATTTTATTTTATGTTGTTATTGGTTGCGAATTCGTCCGAGTAGACATGTCTGAAATCTAGTGGCATGATCGAAAAGACACATATATTTGTTTATGTTAATCGGTTCTATTTACCTACGCAAGAATTTTTTATTTTTCATTACTATTATTATTATTGTTATTATTACACTAAAATGTGGTTACTCGCTCAATATGTGTTGTTGAAAAATTATTTTTACGCGTAATGCAGGTTATTATAGAAAGTGATTTGAAGTGTAGACATAGATTTGGACTTTACGCTAAAATTTATAAAGTTTAAATGTTGTATTTACTTTTTTTTCATTTTAACTGCCGTGTACGATTGCTGTGAATAAATAAATTTAGATATTGACACTTTATTTATTTTAGTGTCTTTGATCAGTGATACAAATATTGTCGTGCCCCAGCATGTTCCGCCGTTAGGTTGGGACGTGACACTCAATTTATTACGGAAGAAACACATATAATTTGTAGCGGAAATTGAAACTTTTACATAATAAACTTCTTTTTCTAACTGATTTTCAATACAGATAGTCTCCTACGCATTTCAAGCTCGCCACGTCCGTCTACTTTACCTACATGCATACTAAAAGTCAGCTATACTCTGAGTGAGTTCTAACGTTTCTTTCTTTTTATAAATGATCAGTTTAATTGACACATGCCTATTTCGTATTCGAAGATACATTTAACATAAACTTTATTTCTTACACATTCATTTACATTCCTACCCTTGTCTTCTTCATGTATACAGGAGCATGCATGCCGTTCATATACGCTATCTATTCTACTAGTATCCACAGCTGGACCATACAATCACGCAACGTGTGTGTGTATACATTCACTAACTACGTACTATGCAATCATACCACATATATGTATATATTTAATTAACTATCATACATAATATCCCTAAGTGGATCACCTACTCATTATATCCATAACTAGACCACATTCTCCTTGTATCTATATCTGGACCATATTCTCTTAGTATCCATAAATGGGCCACATTACCATAGTATCCATCACTGGAACGCATTACCATGGTATCCCTAACTGGACAGCAGTGCCATAGTATCCATAACTGGACCACACTACCATAGTATCCATAACTAGACCACATTACGCATCAATTATTCCATCAACAAATACCTTGTATCTTTAACTAGACCACATAACATAACAACACGTGCCCTAAACACATTATAGGCTTTTTAGTCTTTTATTGTGTTCATGCCCGTTCTTTTCTGTCCATAACAATAGACTATCTCATAGTCTTGCGTTTTCATTAACCATTAACATTTCATATTCTATCTCATAAGTTAATTAATCACAAGTCGAAACCCAATACTTTACTTTCTTTCTTTCTTTGTTTCCTTCTTGAGTATGCATACATCCCCTAAATGTTTAAAGGTAATAGGTGGGCTATAACTCACTTGGCTCGATTATCCTTCTGAACTTGTTTGACAAGTCAGATTTCGTATATGAGCCTTGTACACTGTTAAATAATTAACTACTCAAGTTAATAATTCTAAAAGAGTTTCTTAACTTTTCTAACGGATTTACTAACTGATTGCACACGGTTTCAATAACTAACTTGCAATACTTAATTAACGGAGCCAAATAGTTTACTCGCATTCGCAAGTATGTCCACACTTGCACTTGCAATTTCCTTACCGGACTTGACCCAATCGCAATAAAAAATTTGGCCAAGCCCATACTCGCAATCGAAGGGAAAATCCCATACTTGCAATCACAGGGCAGATCTAGTCGCACTCGCATTTTGAGCATAGCTCACCCGCACGCGTAAAAATGATCACAACATGTAGATGCTAACTTGCTCTCCTGGTCTGTTAATTTCCATCATGTGAATACTTGTTCCCGTTCTTTTTATGAACGGGACCTTATTCGCTTAACACAAACTACTGCAAATAGCTCGTTTATTATAAAGTTTGAGGCGCTAACAAGTGTTCCATCTTGATCTAGTGGCATACTAAATTTCATGTAAAACATACTTCATTTACTTATCATTTTTATGAACCAAACTTTAATCGTTTAACGTGAACCAACCCAACTAACCCATTTATTATTAAGTTCGTTACTTTATCATTGATTGTGACCCGATCTATCATCCTACCAACTTTCCAAGTAATACCGACAATAAAAAAGCAGACATTTTAATAAAAAACATATATTTGAGGTTTATGTTCGAAAACACTTGAATAGCCCAAAGTTATATCAAACGAGCTCTGATTTAAGTGATTCAAGTGGCCACGTAACCGTCTTGATGCGATCTACGAACCCCTATGCACGCCATCACCAGAAACCGCCGTCATCGTCGGAAAGCTTAAGCAGTCATTGGAATACACTGCTTTTGCACTGTTACAGTTCTGACATTAAAATCCATACTTCCTGACTTCTGATTCAAGATCTAAACGGTGGATGTCTTATATGTTGTGATTTTGTTAAAATTTGAGACCTATTCGACGGTTAGATCTTTGGGAATTGCTCGATCTTCGCTAGGTGTTCACAAAAAAATGGGAATAGGTTTGGAAATGGGGTTTTCTCTCTTACACACACTTCCTCTCTCTACATAAACTTGGTGGATAAGTAAAAATGACTCAAAAACTCTTCCTTCATCCTTTTATACCAAGAAGTTGTGGAAATGACACATTCAACCCCTAGACATTTCAAAATGATAAAAACAAACATTGTCCTTTCTTTTATATCCAAGGTGAATTGAATTTGGGATGCCACAACATGAACGCCGTGCATGTTCCGGTATGCATGAAGAAGACAAGGGTAAGAATGTAACTGAATATGTAAGAAATAAAGGCTATGTTAAATATATTTTCGGATACGAAAGAGTCACGTGCCAATTGTTTAAAATTGATCATTTATGAAAAGAAAGAATGTTAGAACACACTCAGAGTGTAGCTGACTTTTAGTATGCATACATGCATGCATTGTAGATGACGCGGAGAGCTTGAAGTGCGTACGAGGCTATCAATATTGAAGATTAGTTAGAGAAAGAAGTTGATTATGTAAAAGTTTTAGTTTCCTCTGCACATTGTATGTGCCTCTGCCGTAATAAACTGAGTTTATGAGTAAATCCAACGTCCAGTAGAGCTGCCGAGTTTGGGGCCTTACACTGAGCCGATAGATTTGGTTCAAAGGTTTGTCTTATGAATAAGTGGCTGGTTTTGATTGCTTCAAGCGAAACCCTTTAGCGAAGACTGATTTTGTTCAAAACTTGTCTTCTCCGATGATTATGGATGAACATTTATAGAATATTTCAATAATTTGGCCTATTTGCGGTTTCTCTCTCTAAAAATGGGTTATTCAGGGAATTTTCCCGAACACACGTTACATTAGAGTATCAATTATGCCGCAACGCTACACATCGACACATCAGTCTCAAATCAACGCCACATCAGATTAAAAATTTTATAAAAAACCTCTAACTTTCTTCGTTAACATGAAACCTCCACAAAACCATTAAAACATTATTCAAATTGTGTGTGTGCGTGTGTATATGTATGTACTAGTTTGAGGCCCGTGTATTACACGGATAATTGATGAAAATTTTAAACTTCAACCATTAAGTGAAATACAGTCAACAAAATGATCATAAATTGTTAATACAACTACAATTTACATTAAAATTATAGAAATTACGTAACTAAGATTACACAAATATGTTACAAATAAGTAAAATCTTCCTTGTACATTACTTACGTGATTATATTGGTCGATATATAATGTTTATAAAAAATCAAAATCTTTTTTCATGTCTGCTCGTAAATCTTGATAAGGTAACATATAGATATGTTTGTAACTCTTTCGTGTGACATATAAGGTTCTTAAAGTACATACTAACCCTAGAAAAATGATAATGTATCCATGAAACTAAAAAAAAAAAAAAAATTCACATAAATTATCATACATTTTAATCAATCAATATGATATCATTTGAGATCATCTGCTCATGTATATAAAAAAAAACATGATTATCCTAAGAACCAAATTACCTGAACTTTGATGATATAATCATCCTTAGAATCTTAAGATTTTGAAACTGGTGATAAATTTATTGTCATTAATATTCTGTATATGACAAACTTTTAATTGATTTTATATATTATAATTAACGATTGTATAATCAAGCCACATATAAAACCAAAAATTAAAATAACAAAACAATTTGTTTCATTTCATACGAATACAATTACTAGAAAAATGACAAAGACATACTAACCTTAAAACCATGTTCAAATAACAATGAGTTATCAAAAAATATAAGAAGATTTTAAGTTGTAAAAAGTGAAGGTAGTGATTCTTATTTATAATAGTTGAAAGTACTGGATTAGGAATGTTTAAACTTTGAATACTAATTCCATGCTATTAGTTAATATTATTGGAACTTGTTGGAATATTTAATTAATCAATATATATATATATATATATATATATATATATATATATATATAGGGGAGGGTTCAAATGAAAACCACTTAGTTTTGTAAAAACTATGAAAACTCATTTTGACCAATCACAAGTTTTTCTTTTTTTTTTATTTTTATTTTTCTTATAAGGGTGTTTAGGTAATTGTGTATTCCACTATTTATGGAATTTATATATCATTAATTTTGATTCCAACTTTCTTTCCCTTAAAAATCGGTATATTAATATTGAATCAACTGATTCCAACTTCATTCGTGCTATCATGATTAAATAATTTGTTTTTATTTCCACTTTCAATAAATATCATGATTTAAATATGCCTATAGCCATTTCTTTTGCTGTGGTTTGAACACAGGTAAACTATTTTTGGATTTACTTTTAATATTTAATTATTCAACACATGTTAAAAGTTTGGTTTTCATAAATTAGTTTGTTCTGCATTACGCTGATTGTAGTTTTATTGCCTCTCAATTTCCATGTTTTATTTTAGAAATTTAGTGAACTTTGTGTGTATAGCCCTAAACATAGGTATATTTAATAGCTTAGATGTCGTAAATATTTTTTTTTTATGAAAACTTACATTATTTGGGTTACATATATGTAACTAAACAAGCTAATATATGTTACATCCATATAACCGGACATCACGATCAAAATAAATATATTTGTAAAAGCATTTATCATTTACACATATGTGACATACATATTAGAAATTAGTTTACAGTTGTTGTTTTGTCAATTTCGAAATTGCTAAATAGTGTTGAAGCTAGCCGACACGCACGATTGCTAGTACCAAGCCATAAACTTGATGTGTAACCCTCTTATCCCCAATTTCTTTTTACATACAATTACACAATCCTCATTGTCATCCTCTTTATTATTATCCGTAACACGAAAGTTTAATGTTATCAAGAATTTATCATACACTTATAAAATAAAAATAATTGGTTCAGTATACATATGTGTAGAACAGATAATATCGAGGACTTTTCGTTGTTTTTGGACCAAAAGTTCATTAACTTTACAAAGATTTAATAAAATTCACCGAGCATACGTTTTAAAGACTTACTATTCAATATAATCCAGCTCCGAAGTTCATATATGTATCAATTTATTAATCTAACACATATGTATCTATCTATATTATCCAACTATTCAATATAACCCAGCTCCAAAGTGCATATATGTATAATTTATGTAACAAAAAAATTAATAAATGACAACAATATCAACTATAACACACCCTGTGGTGCTAATAAAACATAGTTCAATCAAACCCAAAGATGATTATTATTATGTACATAAGAAACTGAATTAGATACACGTAATTATTAAACAACCTTGTCAAACATGCTTAAGATTTAAACACATTTACATATATGTACGTAACACAAACACGCATCAAACACAAATTTCAATAAATTTCAATGAATGTCATAACCAACTATGAATATGTTATATATAATCAACCACCAAAGTACATATATGTATATGCATGTAATATTTTTAATAGCAAATCTGTATCAATACAAACATGAGCAAGTGCACATGTCTGACACAGAGTTAAATGGATACTAACACCAAAAACATATATGTATGCAACTAACAACATCAATTTGTTAACAATATAAAAAACAAACTTTGACAAACCTATATGAATCCAAACCTTTTCGGTTCATATATGTTGTAAGTTGTAACACATAGTTTCATGGAATCAAACAACAAATACATATATGTACCAAACAACCAACATCAATTGCTAAGATCAAACAAAGTTACATATATGTACTCAACACACTAACCTACCCCAAAAGAAATCGAATCAAGTAAACATAAACCAAAAAGAACCAATCAAGCCTTTACATAAAAGCCGATTAATGCCACATGCAGTCAAAGATGTAGCAAACAACGATTACTAACCTGATATATAAAAAAATACTAAAGAAACCGAATCCTTGTCACTCGATTTTGCTATTCCTCTTCACTTCTTCCTGTATATGCGATTTAGGGTTTAAGTCTTGGTTTCTTATGATCCGCTTTGAAGAAAAAGAACGGCAGATGAAATAAAGGATATATGAATTGAAAATTGAGATAATCAGGGAATTTGAACAATAATTAGCAATTTAGCATCTGTCTCCAAAATTAAATCATTTTTTACTACCGATAATACCCTTCGTGATTTAAATATTATCCATTCACTTCATACTAATTACAAAATAGCCATTGATAATATTAACCATTGATCAAGTATAAGCAATGGCTAGGATTGAATTAATTGGTTTTCAAGAAAACCATGGTTTTTAATGGAACCCTCCACTATATATATATATATATATATAGGATTGAATTAATTGGTTTTCAAGAAAACCATGGTTTTTAATGGAACCCTCCACTATATATATATATATATATATATATATATATATATATATATATATATATATATATATATATATATATATTATCAACTTACAGAAGAAGAAAAAAAAAGGAAACAAAGATTTCGGATTTTAGGGAAGCATTGTAAATGACTTTTAATTGGATTAACTATTTTTTTTAAATTAATGTGAAAATGGAATATCCTTGAACTTAATGAGGAGCATGATTAATTATAAATAATAAAATATAAATAAATATAAAAATAATAAATATTTCTATTAAGTTAAATTATAATTATGGTGTGAATTTTTATAACATGTTTTAATAATGAATGTTATAACTGTAATTTTTTTTAAAATTTTGTATATAGCTTTATTATTTTGATTATAAACTATAATAAACACTTTAATTATATACCAACCAAAAGGTAACACTAACATAACCACAGTTCATTATATTTGTTTAAAAATAAAATTAATAAGTTAATATATTGAAATTATGTAAATAACGATCTAGTTTTAAATATCCTAAATGATTTTTGGAAAGTGAAAAAAGTATAATGAGATTGAAACAAATATTTTGTTTTAAAATTTTGAATGCTTTTAATTAAGTATATTTGTCTTATAAGACATATTAAATTAAATATATTTAAATGTATAAAAAAGTATAAATAAAGTAATAAAATATGTGTTTTCAGTTTTTGAAACATTTTGTCTGAGTTATGGAAAACTAAATATTGATCTTATTGCCAAAACCCTTTATACTACACAAAATGTCATATAAATAAATGAAATATAATTCATATAGTAAATCGATATACATATGTGAAGAAACGTGGATCTACTCACTGGTAGCAGATCTACTTTCCTCGGGTGTGATTATACTATTTCACCGATGGTTCTTCTGGGTCTGTGTTCTTCCACCTACAAAATGAACAGCGCCGTTACTTACCCCTCAGAAAGGGACAGAGGGGTCCTCTTTGGGGTAACCCTCCGGCGTGAGAATCAGTATATTTGTGGAGAAGATAATAATGTGTGTCAGAGAATCTCAAGAGTATTGCTTAATTACTCAATACTCTCTGGTTGTGAGACTGTGTGATTGTATGTAACTGACTGTGAATGAATGTGATTCAATATGATTGAATGTGTTATCACTGCTTGTAACTGTCAATGACTGAGTATGAATCTGTCATCAAAGTGGAGTTGATGCTGTATTTATAGTGCTAGGGTTACCACCGGTTGGGGCTCAACCTCGTTGGCTTCCTCCAATCGCACTGCGCCACATGTCCTCTGGGACACCTGGCGCTTTCTCGTTGGTTGTAATCACGTGGCAACACATGTGTCATGCTGAGTTGTCGACCTTTCATTTGGCAGCTGTCAACATCAGCATATTCTTACTCCTTAAAAAGATGCCTTCTGGAAGGTTGTCTGACGTGCACAATCAAGGTTGCCCTAATCCTGATTTGGATAAGGACGAGGTTGATTATGCGCACGTGTGATATGCGCCCATCCTGAGGATGCGCGAGGTCTTCTCTTTATTCTCACGCGCAGATATTTCATGCGCAGATGTGATATGCACGAGCATGTGATATGCGCCGCGCGCTGATGCGCTGCGCGCATATGTGATGCGCGAGCATATGTGTGCCTGGGCATATGATGCCTGAGCATGTTTTGTATGCGCCATGCGCATAGGTTTTTGGCTTTGTGCCTTCATAATGTCTTTATCTTGTGGGTTGACCCGCCTTGCTCGGTGTTGAGGCGGGTACATACCTCTTCAAGCCCCCCCAGTCTAATGTGTGTCTTATCTCGCGCGAGCGCGGTAAGATGGATATTAGACTTACTGATTTTTGTCTTTTAATGGGGTTTTGTCGTTTTCCTGGTTGCTTCCATCGTTGCGCGAAGTTCTATCCATTTGGTTGAAAACGAAAGGTCCAAACACGTGGTTAGTTGGTGGTGACGTGCGCCGTAAACGTGTCAGACGTTTCGTGTGCTCGAGGTGCTACAGTTGCCTTTCATGTCCCCTCACACAGCTGTCCTGAACACGTGTCGCGCTCGCATTGGTTAGCACCTGCGAGTGGGGGCGCGTCTCTGTTCCGTGGCAGGTCGGTTACATTTTTATGTCCCCTCAACAGTGTTAGGGACACGTGTCGCGCCCTCGTTGGCTTGCACCCGCGAGTGGGGGCGCGTGAAATCCGATCAGCTGCCACATTTCTCTCTCCTGGGCCTATAAAAGGAGGCCCTTAGGAAATTTTTTATCTTCATCTTCATTGTTGATAATTTTCGAGTTTCTGCCTTTCATATTCTGAATTGAGTGTATTCATCTTTTCGATTTTTCGATTATCTGCTGCTGCAGTTGTATGTCTGATAGTTCAGACTCGTCTAGTCCCTCAATCACCTCTGTTGCCTCTCGAAGACGCCGTGTGAAGTCTGTGGTGATGTCGACATTGAAGCAAAAGGGGAAAGGGAAGAGGGTTGTTGAGACCACATCGGAGGAAGTAGGGAGGACCAAGGCCACCAAAAGGTGGAATGAAATCCTCTGCAAATTGAAGCAGGCCGATCTCGACAACCTCATCGCCTCTCAGGGCTTTCCCACCCTGTTTGGCTGCATGTTGCCTAGGTCCGGGCAAACGGCGGCGGACCCGCCTGCCGGCTATATATCCCTATATAGCCACTTTTTCACCCACTGCAACCTTCGTCTCCCGATGACAAGGTTTGTGGGTGCACTGCTGAAGTTCTATGGGATTCATATATCCCAAGTCCATCCGTTTGGACTCGTGCGCGTGACTCACTTTGAGTTCATGTGCAAATCCCAGCGCGAGGAACCCACTCATCGGCGCTTTCAATATTTTTACAAGCCCAAGATCCAGGACAATTGGATCTCTTTCATTCCTCGCAGTCAGAAGGTGAAGTGCTCCACTGTTTCATTCAAGAGCCTTCATGACTGGTCTGAGAGGTTCTTTTACATTAGGGCTGGTGTGATACCCATCCGTATGACCATGCGCTCTATCTCTTCTGCGCCTGCGGATGAGGGTGTCCTCAAGAACCCAACTGGCGCCTGGGTTAAGAAACTGACCGCCGAACCATCCCCCGCGAAGAAAATTTGCGAGGAGGCGCTGGTGGGGGTCGGCATGAGTAAGCTATGGGCCGACAGCGCGCTTGAGCCCGTTATCCAAGTCGACGGGTTGTGTAAGTTTATTTCATTGCTTTATTTATTTTTTCTGCGCGAACATAATTCTTTTGCTGATATCACTTGACTTGTTTTTGCGCAGTCACCAAGGATTATGTCCTTGCCGCTTATGATGAACAAGTGGAGGGTTGCTCCGTCGCGCTTGGCGCTGGGGAAGTTGGTTTCCCAGATCGCTTCGATGACATGTTCATCCCAGTGGATCTGGAATTTGACTTTGACAGTGACGCGCCTGGTAAGCCTTCGCACTTATGCTCATTCCTTTAGAATACCCAAGTTTATTAACAGTTCTGTTGGTTGTTTTTGCAGATGCGCTTGAAAACTACGAGCTGGAGCTCGCGGAAGAGGAGGAGGAGGAAGAGGAGGCGCCCCTACTAAAGCGCAAAGCTAAGGGGAAATCTGGCGCAGGGGCCAGTAAGAAACAGAAGAAAAATGACATCCCTGTTGCTCATCCCCATGCTCAAACGAAGGGACCTAAGGAAACCCAGGTGTTTACCACCAAGGTTTCTTTAGCTTCCCTGCCTATGAAAGTGGGCAGACCTCCTGTCCACTTGAGGTATGGTGGCGTCACCTCCTCCGTTCGCGCGGCTGAAGAGAGAAGTAGTGCCGCGCCTGCAACAGGTATACTTTGTTTATCTTCATCTGGCTGAATTGTTATTAAACCTTTGCTCCTTTGAATGTTTGCAGAACCGGCGACGGTAGCAGATCAGCCACAGGCGCCACAAGGTGCTGAGGCTGCGCCGGGGACTGCTTCGGAGTCCCCTGTTCTACCCTCTGAAAAGGGTAGAATGAACTTTATGGCGATGTTCGCCGCTGCGAACAGAATTGCGCCAAGGTATGTTTTGCACACTTGTCTTCTTTATTTTTCTTTTGGATTCAGTCATAAACCATTTTTCCTTGTTGATTTGTTCATAGGAGTTGTAGCTGGCGTACAAGTTGCTGGCGACACTCCTGGCGCCGTTGGCGGCGCCGCTGGTTCTGGTCCTGCTCCTGCTAGTGCTGATTCTCCCCTTATTGGGGTTACAAAGGAGCAGGAAGCCGTATTGCGCGCCGAACTGGCGGCGTCGAGACCTCCCTCGCCTCCTCCTACGCGCAGCCCTCTCTGCGAGGTTGGTTTGGAGCCCCCCAGGTCGCAGGAGAAGAGGCCTATTCAAGAAGATGAGGAGGATGAGGGGGCTCAAGCTGAGGACTCCTTGGGAGACCGCGCCAGCCCTGCGATGCCACAAGTCTTCGCAGCGCATACTTCTGGTGGGGCTGGCGCTGACTTTTCTGCTTCATCCCCGCAGGTATGTTTTAATTTGTTGCTCCGCTGCGCGTACCTCCATATAAGTATGTTTATGACTTAGAACATTTCTTGTGTTTTGTAGGAAGGTGACCACGTTTATCGCCCGAGATGGAATATTAATGAAGACAGTTCCTTCCAATCCATGGGCGTATGCGAGGACTTCTGGGCTCATGCCGTGCCTCCTACTGAAAGGAGGTATCAGGAGGAGCGCACCCGCGCTGACTTGCTCAACGATCATATTTTCGCTGGGTCAGCTTTCTTTGCTGCCTCCCAAGAGCTTCATCGCGATTATATTAAAGTACGCGATGCTCTTGTGGCAGCCCAGCAAGAGGCTAAGGTGGCCGCCTAGAACCTTTCTGATGCTCGCGCACGAGCTGAGAAACTCCAGGCGGAGCTCAGCGAAAACCGAGCAAGTGCCAACACCGCCTATATTAAGCGCGGGCATGAGCTCCAAGCTGCGCGGGAGAAGCAGCAGTTGGCGGAGGCCGAAGTTGCCAAGTACGCGCGTAGAGTGCGTGTCTTGGAACAGCAGGCTGAGGCGCGTGACCAAGCTATCGTCCAGAGTATCACTGAAAAATCATCACTGGAGAGCGAGGTTGCGCGCCTGAAGAGGGAGTTGGCGGCCGCGCAGGCCGATAGAGATGAGGCCTTGGCGACGGCGGCGTCCAGCCAGGAAGCACTTGGTGCTGCGCAGGCGGAGAAAGAAAAAATCTTGGCGGCAGCAGCGTCTGATAAGGAGGAGCTAAAAAAGACTAAGGAAACTGTTGAGTTATTAAACTCCCAGGTTCCTGTCCTCGAGACGTATGTTGCTGGCCTCGCGCAGGATCGCCAATGGCTGGTGTCACAGGGCATAACTCGCTGCGCTTTGGCGATGAAATATTCCGCCGAGTTTCAGGCCCTTGTGATGGACTGCAATGCCGCCGCGCGCTTGGTGGGCCGAGCTGAAGGGTTTACGGATGGGTATGACTATGGCATGTTGAAGAAGAACCCATCCGAGTACCCTTACAAGAGCGACGCGGCCTGCGCGGACATGGCCGCGGTGGGGGAAAAGTACATGAATACTCCCATCCCCATCCTTATGCAGGTACCTTGACCTTAATGAGTTTTACTTGACTAATTTTTCCAAGTGTTTTGTACTCAATACTTTTCTAATGATTTTGCAGATAGCTGCGCTTGCTGACCAGCCCGACCTCGGCGCGCTAAAGAAGTTGCTCGATGAATGCTAGAGGGCTGGTGGCGATGATGGTGGCGCGGGGGATGTTGCCCCTGCCAGCGGCTCTGGCGCTGCGAATAAATCTGCTCCTGACACCGTCGTGATAGAAGACTCCAATGAGTAGGAAGAACTTGACTATGGTCAGTTCGGAGATGAGGAGCAGGCCGCGTCAGATGCTGCGGGAGATGATGAAGGTGATGAAGTGGCTGACGTCGACGTGGAGACTTGAGAAGCCCTTCATCAAATTTTACATATTTAATTTTTTATACTTGTAATTTGTAACTCATCATACTTGTAAATTTCAATCCAATGGAATGAAACTTGTTTTCTCTTTTTCACATCTTGCGCATTTCCATTCATCTCTTCATGTTTGCTTGTATAGATATAAGATATGCTTGCACGTTAAAATAAGAACAAGGTTGTAAGGAAATTATTCACTTAACCTCTGTTCTATTTTGTTTGTGGTTTCGCAGTATCTTGTTTATGCTGACATGCGCGCTAACTTTTCATTATTTCTTTTTTGCGCGTCGTTGTCGCTCGGTATTTATATGGAAGTATGAGTTTAGCCATTACATGTCAGCGTGTGTTACTCAGATATCCACTATGATTCCGCGCGCGACCTCGACCTGAGACCTTAACATGATATGGCATGTACTTTGCCTTAGTTGTGTTTAAGGATTTTTATGATCAGGCTGCGCGGGATGTAAGATGGATGTTTGTGAGTGTTTTGAGCTAAGGCTCTTTGTTTTGGGCTAAGGCCCTGACGTTTTTAGAGTTAAGACTCATTAACGTGTTTGAGCTAAGGCTCGTAAGTTTGGGCTAAGACCCTGGCGTTTTAGAGTTAAGACTCGTTAACGCGTTTGAGCAAAGGCTCGCGCATGTATGTTTTACTTCGCTTTATTTTGCTTTGAAGTCAATATAGTGTTGTCATATTGTTCCAAATTAATAAAGGAAGTGTGAAACATGTATGCAAAGGTAATAGAACAAATATTGAAAGATAGCGCGAATCATCATTCATGATGGCTTAAAAGCCTTGATTACATATTTGAACATTTACATGAAGCATTTTCTAAGCTGTGCTGCGTTCCACGCGCGCGGTATCTTTTTGCCATTCAAATCTTTTAAAGTGTACGCGCCTTTCCCCAAATCTTCTGAAATTTGATAAGGTCCCTCCCAATTGGGGGACATTTTTCCTGGGGGTATCGCGCGGCTAGCTTCATTGTTTCGAATGACAAAATCATTTTTCTTGAAGTGGCATTCTTTAACGCGCTGATTATAATATTTTTCCAGCTTTTTCTTGTATTTGGCTTCATTGATGATAGCCGCTTCTCTGCGCCCTTCAAGCAAGTTGAGGTCCAATCTTCTTTCGCGCTCGTTATCAGTCTTGCTCATCATGAGTACCCTATGGGATGGGCATCCAATTTCTGCTGGGATCATAGCCTCAGTCCCATAGGTTAGGCTGAACGGGGATTCGCCATTGCTAGTTTTGCTTAATGTCCTGTGCGCCCACAGGACATTAGGTAACTCTTCGACCCAAGAATGGGATTCTCCCTCCAATCTTTTCTTCAGCCCATTTAACAAACTTTGATTCGCGCGCTCCACTTGGCCATTCCCTTGAGGGTGGTAGACCGAAGTGAAGATTTGGTTGATGTGCAGTTCTTTGAGCCAGCTGGATATCTTCCTGTCAGTGAATTGTTTGCCATTGTCGCTCACAATTTCCATAGGAAGGCCAAAACGGCAAATGATGTGGCTCCAGATAAATTGCTTCATCGCCTCAGCTGTGATTTTTGCTAGTGGCTTGGCCTCAACCCATTTTGTGAAATAGTCTATCGCCACTACCAAAAATTTCACTCGCCCTTGCGCTTGCGGCAGGGGCCCCACAATATCAATGGCCCATTTGTGGAAAGGCCATGCGGAGGTTACTGGAATCAAGTTGTTCTTTGGACGCATGGTGTTTGGCGCGTAGCTCTGACATGCCTTGCATTTTTGTATTTCTTTTAGCGCATCCAAGTACATGCCTGGCCAATAGTAGCCCGAGCTCATTGCCTTGGCAACCACCATGCGCGGGCCAGCGTGTATGCCGCAGATTCCTTCGTGAATCTCCCTAATCACATAGCTTGCTTCTTCAGCATCCAGGCATTTCATGAGCGGTCCAAGATAAGAGCGCCGATATAATGTACCATCAAGTAGTTCATAGTTCTGCGCCTTGTGTCTTATCTTTCTCGCATATGCGCGATCATCCGGTAACGTCCCCTCCTTCAGGAATTCCATTATTGGAGTTATCCAAGATGAAGGGGTTGTATGAATTACAAGGACCGATTGCGTTTGCACTGACGGGTTGCTCATCACTTCCACCCTGACATTTTTGCCAAAGTGATCAAAATTAGTTGATGCCATCTTACTCAACGCGTCAGCGGACTTGTTTTCGCTGCGCGAGATGTGTATGATTCTGAAGAAGTCAAACTGCTCAACGAACTTTTTTGCCTGCTCTAGATATAGAGGCATTGTGTTCTCCTTGGCGTCATATAGGCCGTTGACCTGAGCAGCTACCAAGTAAGAATCAACATGGGCCTCTAGCCTTTTAACTCCAAACTTGCGTGCAATGCGCAGACCAGCCAGCAGGGCTTCATACTCAGCCTCATTGTTGGTACTCTTGAAGTCCAACCTAATAGCATAAGTATATTCATGATTATCAGGGTCCACCAGTTTGAGGCCTGCGCCGGACCCTTCGCTGTTGGAGGCTCCATCAGTGAATAGCCTCCAAACATCTTCTTCATCATTTGCTCGCGGAGGGTCTACCTCGCGCTGAGCTTCTTCAATCTTTCCCTCTGGGATTTCCGTGATGAAATCCGCCAAAACTTGACCCTTTATCGCTGGACGGGGCTTATAAGTGATCGTGTGTTCACCTAATTCCAGCGCCCACTTTGTCAGCCTTCCGGATAGCGCAGGGCGTCGCAAGACTTGCTGGATGTTGTAACCTGTCAGAACTTCAATCGGATGACCATTGAAGTATCTGTGAAGCTTGCGCGACGCGTGTGTTAGTGACAAAACTAACTTTTCCATGATGGAATAGCGCGTCTCAGGGTCTGTCAGCACCCGACTCACATAGTATATTGGCGTTTGGATCCCCTTGCGATCCACCAATAATACTGCGCCGATGGCGCGGTCTCCAGCTGACAAGTACAATGTAAGGGTTTCGCCAGGAAGTGGAGCTGTGAGCGCGGGCAGCTTTATTAGACATTCTTTTATCTCACTGAAAGCTTGCTCAGCCTCAGGCGTCCACTTGAATTGGCTCTTCTTCAAGCAATTCCTCAAAGTGTTAACGAATGGAGTAGATTTGCTGGCGTGGTTCGCTAGGAACCTGTTGATTGACACCAATCTACCATTCAGCTTCTGAACCTCTTTCATGGTGGATGGTGAAGGCATGTCAAGGATGGCTTCCACCTTTTCAGGGTTCACCTTGAAACCATCCTTAGTGACCATTACACCAAGAAATTTCCCCTCTTCCGCGCCGAAAGTACATTTGCTCGGGTTGAGCTTCATGTTAACTTCCGTTAGGCGCTGAAGAGTTTCCTCGATGTCTTTGAGCATTTGTCTCTCCTCCCTGCTCTTGATCACCAAATCATCAACGTAGACTTCTAGATTTCTTCCGATTTGTTCACTGAAAACCGAATCCATAAGTCTCTGATAGGTTGCGCCCGCATTCTTTAAACCAAAGGGCATTTTTGTGTAATAAAAAACACCCTTGTCGGTTCTGAAGGCAGTCTTGTCTTCATCCTGTGGTGCCATTTGAATCTGGTGATAGCCTTTGTAGGCATCCAGGAAACATTTGAGCTTGAATGGCGCCACGGAGTCCACCTTTGCGTCGATGTTTGGGAGGGGGTAACAGTCTTTCGGACATGCTTTGTTGAGGTCCTTGAAGTCAATACACATTCTCCATGACCCGTTGCTTTTCTTTACCATCACAGGATTGGCTACCCACGTCTGGTATCGGATCGGGCGGATGATGTTTGCGCGCAACAGGTCCTCCACTTGCTCATTCATGGCCTTCGCCTTTTCATCCCCCATGATTCTCTTTTTCTGAGCAATTGGCTCCACCGACTTGAACGTGTTAAGAGAATGTTGCGCCAAGTCTCGCGGGACCCCCGTCATATCGGAGTGTTGCCACGCGAAAACCGACTTGTATTTTGTGAGCAACTTTTTCATTCTCAATCTCGTTTCGTCTGAAATGGTAGCGCCAATTGTGACCGTTTGCTCTGGGAATTTTGGGTTTAAAATCCACTTCTCTGGCGCATTGTCAGCCATTGGAAGTTTCATTCTCCCTTCCCGCGGCGTGCTTGTCACTGCGCACAAATGATCGCGGTAAACAAATGTTACGCCTGTTGGTGTAGGGAACCCCAATGCGCCGTGCGCTGGCGACGGTACAGCATTAAATTGGGCAATCGTTCCCCTACCCAGGATCATATTGTGGCATGACGTGGTGGGCAAGACCAAGAAGTTGACAACTTCGGCTCGCTTGTGCTCATCATCCCCCATAGTTAGTTCAAACTGAATCTGGCCTAGGGGATGTATGATTTCATTTGAGACACCACAGATTGGTGCGTTCACAATTTCGAGCCGCGCTTGGTCTGCCGGGTCTAACTTTCTGAAACACTGCTCATACATAATGTCAGATTCGCTTCCAGTGTCCACCAGGACCTTTGACACTTCGTAATGAGCAATGTGTGTGGTGATGACGAGAGGACTGCTTATTGAAGGGCCTCCCCTGATTCTTGGGAAGATGACTTGCTGCTCGCGCCAATCTCCGTGGATTTGCGCGCTTCTCTTTTTTGACGTCTGCCCTTGTCGTCCCCCCTCAGCCACACAGATTCTTTTGTATTTCTTGCTGGCAGAGGCTCCTTCCGGTTGCTCATCTTCTATTCTTTGGTTTTTTACCAAGTGAGCCAGCCTGCCTGACTTTACATCCTTCTCGATCGCATCCTTTAAATGATGGCATGCGTCGGTGTTGTGGCCCGGGGACCTGTGAAATTCACAATATTTGCCACTGTTTTGCGGTCCCTTGTAGTGTAGTTGCTTGGGGGGCTTGAATTGGACATTCTCAGTACTTAACACCTGTGAAGGTGTTTTAGTGAGGGGTGTCCATATTCTTGGCAGAGGTCTGCTAGGATCTCTGCCGCCCTCCCTCTTGTCACCCTCCCCGCGATTACGAACTTCTTTTTGGGGCTGGGGTGAGGTTGGTTGCGCTTGTTTTTCCGCGGAAGAAAAACTTGTTGGCTGCAACCTGGACCATACAGAGTTCTGTTTGGCCCTCTTCTCTTTGCTGCGCGGTGATTCTGCCTGATGCGCTCTTTCTCTTGCCCTATCTTGGGCAATCTGTTTCTCATTTCTCGCGAAAACTCGCGATGCCTCCATTAACTTGGCCCACGTGGTGGGCATACCATCTTTGCTTACGAGAGCCCGGCGGAGTTGATCACTGCGCGCGCCTTGTATAAAGGCCACACGCAGGAGCTGCTCAGTTATACCCCCGATTGCCAGGGATTCCTGATTGAAACGAGTGATGTAATCTTCAATCGTTTCATCATTCCTGCGTATGCAGTGCATGATGTCATCAGGATCGCGCGTGTGCCTGCGCTGCTGTACGAAGTGGGCTTGGAACTTTTCTAATAGTTCCTCGAACCCATCAATTTGCCCTGTCGGCAAGCTCTCGAACCATACCCGCGCTGCGCCCGTGAGGCAGCGAGCAAACATATGACACCATGTTGGCATCGTCCAGCTCTCTAGGTTTCCCGTGTTATAGAAACCTTGCAAAAAGTCATCTGGATCTGTTGTGCCATCATATTTGCCCAGACCACTTGGCATCTTTGTCTTGTGCTGGATGGGAGCCTGCGCGATGCGCGCAGTAAACTTTGAGTGTTTTACCAGGATGGCTGGTCTGTAGGGCGTGGTTACGTCCACTTGCCCTCTGACCGGTGGGCTGTACGGCATGTGCAGATCCAGATCTGCTCTGGTTCCAGGCGCCATGTTCACAGGCGCGCGGAGCTGTGAGCCTCCTGCATGAGTATCCCGTGTCTTCCTCATGCTATGCACTTCTTCATCACTGAACTCAGTGTGTGCAGTGTGAACAGAATGTCCTTCTTCCGGCGCGCGCGGCCTTTTTGTAGTCTGCTTATCAAAAGTTTGCCTTTGTGTTTGGTCGGCTAGCTTTTTCTGCTTGACCATTTCATTGTATTTTTCCATCAGACGCCGCTGCTCGTTTATGAGCCATTCATTTGGATCATTTGTTTCCTCTTCTGGACCCATTGGTCCTTTCAGTTTCGCGCCGGCCATATTTTGTAACGTGAGATCGTCTGGAGGAGTTTCAGTCTGGCCGTGAGAGGTTGTGACGAAGGGACGGTTGCTGGTGGTACGCGTAGAATCACGCGGAACCCTCAGAACCTGCTGTCCGTCGTTAACACCCTCACGTTCAATATCCTCCAGAGCTTGATCAACGTTACGAACTCCAGAAACCATGGTGATTGATTTTTTTTTTTATAGATCTGATGAGATCTGATTGCCGTTTGTAACAGTGGATGGCGCCAATGAAGAAACGTGGATCTACTCACTGGTAGCAGATCTACTTTCCTCGGGTGTGATTATACTATTTCACCGATGGTTCTTCTGGGTCTGTGTTCTTCCACCTACAAAATGAACAGCGCCGTTACTTACCCCTCAGAAAGGGACAGAGGGGTCCTCTTTGGGGTAACCCTCCGGCGTGAGAATCAGTATATTTGTGGAGAAGATAATAATGTGTGTCAGAGAATCTCAAGAGTATTGCTTAATTACTCAATACTCTCTGGTTGTGAGACTGTGTGATTGTATGTAACTGACTGTGAATGAATGTGATTCAATATGATTGAATGTGTTATCACTGCTTGTAACTGTCAATGATTGAGTATGAATCTGTCATCAAAGTGGAGTTGATGCTGTATTTATAGTGCTAGGGTTACCACCGGTTGGGGCTCAACCTCGTTGGCTTCCTCCAATCGCACTGCGCCACATGTCCTCTGGGACACCTGGCGCTTTCTCGTTGGTTGTAATCACGTGGCAACACATGTGTCATGCTGAGTTGTCGACCTTTCATTTGGAAGCTGTCAACATCAGCATATTCTTACTCCTTAAAAAGATGCCTTCTGGAAGGTTGTCTGACGTGCACAATCAAGGTTGCCCTAATCCTGATTTGGATAAGGACGAGGTTGATTATGCGCACGTGTGATATGCGCCCATCCTGAGGATGCGCGAGGTCTTCTCTTTATTCTCACGCGCAGATATTTCATGCGCAGATGTGATATGCACGAGCATGTGATATGCGCCGCGCGCTGATGCGCTGCGCGCATATGTGATGCGCGAGCATATGTGTGCCTGGGCATATGATGCCTGAGCATGTTTTGTATGCGCCATGCGCATAGGTTTTTGGCTTTGTGCCTTCATAATGTCTTTATCTTGTGGGTTGACCCGCCTTGCTCGGTGTTGAGGCGGGTACATACCTCTTCAATATGGATTATAATATTCAACTACAATGATTTGCTGATAAACACCAAAATATATATATATTATGTATTCTCCATGTTTGCAATATTTATACAAAATGTTTGAAGAAATTAAGAAAATACACATTTTTCTAAGTTCAAGTGCATATAAGAAAATTTTATATCCTAATTTGAAACCAATTTTATATATAAAAAAAATATGGTCATGTCTTCTAAGTTCAAGTGCATATAAAAAAAATTCGTTTACTCGATTACTGAATTGGTCATGTCTTCATAAGTAAAACACAAACAAGGTGCCTTTCTTACCCTCATATATACAATATAATTTTGTTGATTGTTTTGTTTGTGTATATTGACTATATTTGGTACGAACTATTAACAATTTCCTAAAAAAAAGTTCCATCTTCAAATAAAATTCCATCTAGTAGTAGAAGTAGCTGGATGAACATCTCAATGCAACTATTAAAGATGCAAAAGAGTGTTTCCAAAAGATTAAAATACGTTGAAGACAATTGTAATCGACGATCCTAAGTTTTATTTGAATATTTAATGAATTGTAATTTTTTCATTATTAAAAGAAAGGGAAAACTAATTGAAATCTCAAAATTCAAAAAGCCACATAAGCAAAACAAACACCTTAAGACTAAAAAGCATCAGCAAAAAAACCACAAATAAGAACAATTAACCAGCATAATTCAAAATGTCAACAAAATATAAGCAAATACCTCGGAAATAATCTAGCAAGCCCTAAACCTAGCAGTTCTGTTAGCCACAGCCGTTCGTCGAAAGTCTTGGCGATCTTCTGGATCAAACGGTTCTATTACAAAACTTTGACGGCCATGATTATGGAGATAAAACTAATGTTTTAATTCTACCCGTTTAAGATAACCATACCCATACCATATCCGTAACCTGACCCATAGCCCGCGAATTTTCAATCTAGGATTAATGAGAGAGCTTTATTTTCAAATGGAGGCATGTCGTGGCTAGAAAAAAAAAAGGGTGCGACATGAGAACTTGAAGTGATTTCAATTATATAGTTATCATATAATTTGTGGCCTACAAAATTTACGTGCATTGATCAACTGCCCAGCTCGCTCACTCAAGGGTCTACCTTGAAGTCTTCTGGACAAAAAAACAAAACAAGTACATAGAGAAAAAAACACCAATATAACCTTGTCTCATCAAATTTTGCTATTTATGTATATATGTAATTATGTATATAGTATATATCCTTTTAACAATTGTTCATCTCATTCTCACGTGTAAGAAAGGTCTTGAGTTTCTTTCAGACACAAATTATTAACATAATATAATTTTTAGTTCCGCATTAAATAAACTAGTTATGATTTGCAGTAATAGGAATAATATATTTGAAGATGTGATCTCTAAATATATTGTATTGATAGTTAACTAGTTTTTCTATCCGTATGTTGCGCCGGGCAGCTGACAAAACCCTAGCATTAAAGCATATGCCTTGGTAAAAGTCCGAGGTTACGACGATGAGTTGACACGAATTCGGTCAGTACCAACTTAAGGTACCAAAATTAAAAACAAAAGGGTCAGCAATACTCGGGCATTGTGGCGTGAGTCAGTAAAACAGAGTTATTAGTCTAAGGATTAGTGACGCTAAGTCGACACCAAATTTAATTTGTTTCAATTACGCTTGTTACGATACCAAAACTACGAAAAGAAAAACTTTGTTCAATGTTGGACCGCCACTTGGACCAATAAGAAGCTAGCGGCACCAAACTTTGAATTTATATATATTAGATAATAGATAATTGAGATATTATATTAGTGAAGTTATTGTAAATATATATTGAAAAGATAACGAGGGGGCCAAGAGATTTATGTGATTATCATCTTCCTATATGCAGCTAATGTCTAAAAAAGATATGTTGCAGTTAATTGCCGCTAGGAGTGACGAATTTGGAGGACTACCTTCGATTAAGGGTAAATCGTCATTCCTAAGTCCAATTAAAGATAACCTGCCAACCATTCTTACACTTCGTACCACCCTTTTTAGTTTACACACCTATCTTAATAGTCCTTTCTAGTGACAACAAGGTTAGCCCCCAAGTGATCATAAGCCCATAGAAAACATGAGTTGATTTTAAACACGGCATTCAATACTCACCTAACTTCCTACATATGTGATTAATAAAATAAGGTTAGCCCCAAGTGATAGAAAGCCCATAAAAAACACGATTGCTAAATACTGCATTCAATACTCACCTACCTTATTTGAGTACTACATAAAACAGTGCGATGTAACCTTCCATCTATAAATACATCACCATTTCTCCATCCCAATTCGCCAATTCCAAATACTTCACTTCAACCCCACAAAAATGGGAAGCCCTGGTTTCGACCTTACCACATTCCCACAATTATCCGACTATTCCAAAGACTTCGAACCCCTCAACCCCGAAGAATTTCGCGCCAACGCCCACAAAGCGGTCGATTTCATCGCTGATTACTACAAAAATATCGAAAACTATCCGATTCTCAGCCACGTTCAACCCGGTTACCTCAAAAACCGCTTGCCCAAGACCCCACCCGACACGCCCGAATCATTCGACACAATCCTAAAAGATGTCCAAGACGATATTATGCCCGGCATGACACATTGGCTAAGTCCAAACTTTTTTGCATATTTTTCGGTTTCGGTGAGCTCGGCCGCGTTCATTGGTGAACTTTTGTGCACTGGCTTTAATGCGGTCGCGTTCAGTTGGGTTGGTTCACCGGTTGCGACTGAGCTCGAGATGGTGGTGATGGATTGGCTCGCGGTTATGCTTAACCTCCCGAAAAGCTTCATGTTTTCGGGTTCGGGTGGTGGGGTTTTGCAATCCACCACAAGCGAGTCGACTTTGTGCACCCTAGTTGCAGCTCGTGATCGTGTGCTTAATAATATTGGCATTGAACATATCGGAAAGTTAGTCGTGTACGGGTCAGATCAAACTCATGCTATGTTCAAGAAAGTATGCAAGGTAGCTGGCATTCATCCGAAGAATATTCGGTCAGTACCAACGTATTTGGAGAATGAATATTCTCTTGATCCTGAAACTCTCCAAAAAGTCATTGAAGCTGACGTGGAACAAGGGTTTGTTCCGCTTTTTCTATGCCTTACAATTGGGACCACCTCCACGACTGCAGTGGACCCCATTAATGCCCTTGCTGACGTGGCAAATAAGTATGATATGTGGGTTCATGTGGACGCGGCTTATGGTGGCAATGCATGCATATGTCCGGAGTATAGACCTTATCTTGATGGAGTTGAGAAAGTTGATTCACTGAGTTTGAGTCCGCATAAGTGGCTACTTAGTTACGCGGAGTGTTGTTGTCTATGGGTGAAAAACCCTAAGTTGATTGTTGACTCACTGAGTATGAATCCTGAGTACTTAAGAAACAAGCATAGTGAGTCGGACTCGGTGGTGCCGAGTTACAAGGATTGGCAAATCGGGGTGTGCCGAAGGTTCAAGTCTATACGTTTATGGTTCATCCTACGTAGTTATGGTGTTGAAAATTTACAAAATCATATCCGGTCGGATGTTCGAATGGCGATAACGTTTGAACGCCTTGTGAAATCGGATGCGAAGTTTGAGATTGTTGTACCACGTCGGTTTTCCTTGGTGTGTTTTCGCTTAAAACAGTTCCATAGCTTTGACTCGGGCTACATTGAGTTGCTAAACAAAAAGCTACTCGAGCGAGTCAACTCAACAGGGCGAGTTTACCTCACACACACCGTGGTTGATGGGACTTATATGTTGAGGTTTGCGGTGGGAAGCACACTCACAGAAGAACGACATGTGATTGGTGCTTGGGAGATAATAAAGGATGTGGCTAATACCATGGTGAACGAGCATGAATCTTGAAATTGCAAGTAAAATCATATTATTATTTGAATATTTAAAATAAATTAACCGTACGTGTGATTTGATGGTTGAGATGAATATTGAAATAAAGTGTGTGTGTGAATGTGTGATTTGTGATTGAGAAACATGTTTGATATTGTTATTTGAGTCGAATAAACGATGTTTTTAATTTTTGTGTTTGTTTTAATGTAAGAAAAGATTCAATATTAATTTAAATATTTTTTTTAGTGTAGTTACGATCTCTCGAGCTATTCAACAATAAACATAAACTTAACCCAACAATACTCCACCCTTAAAACATTCAAGAATCACAAAATAAAGAAAAAAAACCTTGAAAAACACAAACAATTTTGTAGCATCCGTCGGCTCTTTAGATCAACTCGATTGGCGGACGCCATTTAGTTCATCCGAAGGAATTCGGGACTATGTAAACGGAAGTCCATGGTGGATGCCACTCTAGATTCCCAACTAACCCGCTGATCGACCTCATCTTATCCTTTGTAGCTGCTGATTATTCAGCAGGCTTCGATAGGTTCTGGTCTATTGAAGAAGCATTTTGTCACCATATGGGTGCAGTTGTTGGTACCCATTTTGGGATAGGAGATGTGGCTTGCTGCGGGGATGGTGTTGGTGCAAATGGAGCGTGTTTCAGTGTTTCTGGTGCAAACAACACCAGTGAGGGTGCCTGTTTCAAGGTTGGTTCTGATGTGGGTGAGGGAGGTTGTTTGGGGGTTGGGTTTTGAACAATAACAAAAGTTGGTGTGGGTGTAAGGGCATCGGTGGCGGTGAAAGAAATCGAGGAGCTGTGGTGCTATCAGAACAGGCCACGGTAGTCAAAAGATGGCTCATGAATACCTCTTGAGATTGCATCATAGATATCGCATTGTAGTTTGCATCTGATTGAGGATTGACCTGTGTATACATACTCATCAAACTCTTCACCAGATAAGGTTTGAGCGTCCATTGAAGATCGGAGCGTCCATTGTGATGATAAAAACATAAAAGAGAAATACTTAGAGGAGATACGAAAATTTCAACTTCAAATACTTAGAGCCCCTGACCCTATACACCGGGAGAGGATTCGTGAACACGAGTAGTGGTATCGGTGCTTATTAAAATATTTGATAACGGAAAATTCATCAGGACCGTAGTTAGGAAAAATTTATCAGACTATAAAAACACCATGATTCTTATTTCTTATACTGGGGATAAAACCCATTTTTATACAAACATAAGTTTAATAGGGATAAACCCTAATTTACAAAACATGTTTATTTATTCTGGTGATAAGCCAGTTATTTAAGCTGGAAAGCCTGTAGGCCTCAATCCTGAGTCTTTAACAAGTCACCTGAAATATGGTTAAAAAATATTTGATCAGCAAGAAATACTGGTGAACACATTCATTTGTAAATGACACATTTTTACAATTACAATATTAATATGTTTCTACACATGCCAGCTTACAAATTACCGAAAGGTACTTCTCACTCGACCGTATCTGTGACTGTGATCATATTACTTATTAGCTAACACTTGTCCAATAAGTAACGTTAATAAGTCATCAGGTAAGCCTTGTATACAAAACCACACAATACCAGTAGTAACCATCCCGTAAGTCTACAGAGAATTAATCACTGTAATATAACCAAAACCTTTTGAAAATATTTTGAAAGTAAGTATTAAAAATCATCATGACAGTATTGGAAAACCAGTGGTTTCACGTAAATGTGAGTTGTACAAAAACTCGAAGTCTCACCTTGAAAGTTTACAATCAAAGAGCTTCATGGTATTATGCACCTAGTTAAACACAATGTAATACAGATTAGTATTAATCAATAATTATAACGATAATCACGAGATTAGAAACTTTACACGATTGCACAAAATTTCACCTTGTTCAGGCAGAGCTTTTGATTCGTGCACGAAAGCTTCTTTCGATCGGATAAGGTATTGTTACGGCTATTCGAGGTATTATACTACACTCATTTATATATATGTATATGGGTAGAATCAAATGAAAACTCCTCTTAAAGAGAAAACTTAAAAACTCTTAAAGAATTATTTTTAACTTTTAATTTTTTTTGTAGTTTCTTGTTTTCCCATTATTCTTATATGTTGCTATTGTTCCAAAAAAAATGAAACAACTTGTCGGTAACCTCGTCGGTGTAGTGCACATGTGTAATGGTGTGCATTGAATATATGCAAAAGTTTTGTAATAAACTATTGTAGATATGCAACATAAGACTAATACGCTCGAATACACATTAGTACGTATGTGTAATACAACATTAATGCACATGTGCGCTACATTGAATTTTGTTTTTTATTTTTGCATATAATACAACACTATTAAACATAAAAAATACATAGTAATACACATGTGTAATACAACAACATCGCACAATAATACGTATGTGCATTACAACGTTTTTTCTTTTTATTTTTTTGCATTTTTTTTCGAGTGAAGGGTAACAAAATATAAGAATAGTGGCAAAACTGAAATTTGAAAATATTTTATTTTTAATTAAAAATAATTCTTTAGAAGGTTTTAAGTTTTTTCTTTAAGGATGAGATTAAAAATTTTAATCTCAGTCTCAAATCGACACATCAGTCTCAAATCAACGCCACATCAGATTAAAAATTTCATAAAAAATCTCTAACTTTCTTCGTTAACATGAAACCTCCACAAAACCATTAAAAAATTATTCAAATTGTGTGTGCGCGTGTGTATATGTATGTACTAGTCTGAGGCCCGTGTATTACACGGATAATTGATGAAAATTTTAAACTTCAACCATTAAGTGAAATACAGTCAACAAAATGATCATAAATTGTTAATACAACTACAATTTACATTAAAATTATAGAAATTACATAACTAAGATTACACAAATATGTTACAAATAAGTAAAATCTTCCTTGTACATTACTTACGTGATTATATTGGTCGATATATAATGTTTATAAAAAATCAAAATCTTTTTTCATGTCTGCTCGTAAATCTTGATAAGGTAACATATAGATATGTTTGTAACTCTTTCGTGTGACATATAAGGTTCTTAAAGTACATACTAACCCTAGAAAAATGATAATGTATCCATGAAACTAAAAAAAAAAAAAAAAATTTCATGCACATAAATTATCATACATTTTAATCAATCAATATGATATCATTTGAGATCATCTGCTCATGTATATAAAGAAAAAACATGATTATCCTAAGAACAAAATTACCTGAACTTTAATGATATAATCATCCTTAGAATCTTAAGATTTTGAAACTGGTGATAAATTTATTGTCATTAATATTCTGTATATGACAAACTTTTAATTGATTTTATATATTATAATTAACGATTGTATAATCAAGCCACATATAAAACCAAAAATTAAAATAACAAAACAATTTGTTTCATTTCATACGAATACAATTACTAGAAAAATGATAAAGACATACTAACCTTAAAACCATGTTCAAATAACAATGAGTTATCAAAAAATATAAGAAGATTTTAAGTTGTAAAAAGTGAAAGAAGTGATTCTTATTTATAATAGTTGAAAGTACTGGATTAGGAATGTTTAAACTTTGAATACTAATTCCATGCTATTAGTTAATATTATTGGAACTTGTTGGAATATTTAATTAATCAATATATATAGATAGGGGAGGGTTCAAATTAAAACCACTTAGTTTTGTAAAAACTATGAAAACTCATTTTGACAAATCACAAGTTTTTCTTTTTTATATTTTTATTTTTCTTATAAGGGTGTTTAGGTAATTGTGTATTCCACTATTTATGGAATTTATATATCATTAATTTTGATTCCAACTTTCTTTCCCTTAAAAATCGGTATATTAATATTGAATCAACTGATTCCAACTTCATTCGTGCTATCATGATTGAATAGTTTGTTTTTATTTCCACTTTCAATAAATATCATGATTTAAATATGCCTATAGCCATTTCTTTTGCTGTGGTTTGAACACAAGTAAACTATTTTTGGATTTACTTTTAATATTTAATTATTCAACACATGTTAAAAGTTTGGTTTTCATAAATTAGTTTGTTCTGCATTACGCTGATTGTAGTTTTTATTGCCTCTCAATTTCCATGTTTTATTTTAGAAATTTAGTGAACTTTGTGTGTATAGCCCTAAACATAGGTATATTTAATAGCTTAGATGTCGTAAATATTTTTTTTTATGAAAACTTACATTATTTGGGTTACATATATGTAACTAAACAAGCTAATATATGTTACATCCATATAACCGGACATCACGATCAAAATAAATATATTTGTAAAAGCATTTATCATTTACACATATGTGACATACATACATATTAGAAATTAGTTTACAGTTGTTGTTTTGTCAATTTCGAAATTGCTAAATAGTGTTGAAGCTAGCCGACACGCACGATTGCTAGTACCAAGCCATAAACTTGATGTGTAACCCTCTTATCCCCAATTTCTTTTTACATACAATTACACAATCCTCATTGTCATCCTCTTTATTATTATCTGTAACACGAAAGTTTAATGTTATCAAGAATTTATCATACACTTATAAAATAAAAATAATTGGTTCAGTATACATATGTGTAGAACAGATAATATCGAGGACTTTTCGTTGTTTTTGGACCAAAAGTTCATTAACTTTACAAAGATTTAATAAAATTCACCGAGCATACGTTTTAAAGACTTACTATTCAATATAATCCAGCTCCGAAGTTCATATATGTATCAATTTATTAATCTAACACATATGTATCTATCTATATTATCCAACTATTCAATATAACCCAGCTCCAAAGTGCATATATGTATAATTTATGTAACAAAAAAATTAATAAATGACAACAATATCAACTATAACACACCCTGTGGTGCTAATAAAACATAGTTCAATCAAACCCAAAGATGATTATTATTATGTACATAAGAAACTGAATTAGATACACGTAATTATTAAACAACCTTGTCAAACATGCTTAAGATTTAAACACATTTACATATATGTACGTAACACAAACACGCATCAAACACAAATTTCAATAAATTTCAATGAATGTCATAACCAACTATGAATATGTTATATATAATCAACCACCAAAGTACATATATGTATATGCATGTAATATTTTTAATAGCAAATCTGTATCAATACAAACATGAGCAAGTGCACATGTCTGACACAGAGTTAAATGGATACAAACACCAAAAACATATATGTATGCAACTAACAACATCAATTTGTTAACAATATAAAAAACAAACTTTGACAAACCTATATGAATCCAAACCTTTTCGGTTCATATATGTTGTAAGTTGTAACACATAGTTTCATGGAATCAAACAACAAATACATATATGTACCAAACAACCAACATCAATTGCTAAGATCAAACAAAGTTACATATATGTACTCAACACACTAACCTACCCCAAAAGAAATCGAATCAAGTAAACATAAACCAAAAAGAACCAATCAAGCCTTTACATAAAAGCCGATTAATGCCACATGCAGTCAAAGATGTAGCAAACAACGATTACTAACCTGATATATAAAAAAATACTAAAGAAACCGAATCCTTGTCACTCGATTTTGCTATTCCTCTTCACTTCTTCCTGTATATGCGATTTAGGGTTTAAGTCTTGGTTTCTTATGATCCGCTTTGAAGAAAAAGAACGGCAGATGAAATAAAGGATATATGAATTGAAAATTGAGATAATCAGGGAATTTGAACAATAATTAGCAATTTAGCATCTGTCTCCAAAATTAAATCATTTTTTACTACCGATAATACCCTTCGTGATTTAAATATTATCCATTCACTTCATACTAATTACAAAATAGCCATTGATAATATTAACCATTGATCAAGTATAAGCAATGGCAAGGATTGAATTAATTGGTTTTCAAGAAAACCATGGTTTTTAATGGAACCCTCCACTATATATATATATATTAACAACTTACAGAAGAAGAAGAAAAAAAAAGGAAACAAAGATTTCGGATTTTAGGGAAGCATTGTAAATGACTTTTAATTGGATTAACTATTTTTTTTAAATTAATGTGAAAATGGAATATCCTTGAACTTAATGAGGAGCATGATTAATTATAAATAATAAAATATAAATAAATATAAAAATAATAAACATTTCTATTAAGTTAAATTATAATTATGGTGTGAATTTTTATAACATGTTTTAATAATGAATGCTATAACTGTAATTTTTTTTAAAATTTTGTATATAGCTTTATTATTTTGATTATAAACTATAATAAACACTTTAATTATATACCAACCAAAAGGTAACACTAACATAACCACAGTTCATTGTATTTGTTTAAAAATAAAATTAATAAGTTAATATATTGAAATTATGTAAATAACGATCTAGGTTTAAATATCCTAAATGATTTTTGGAAAGTGAAAAAAGTATAATGAGATTGAAACAAATATTTTGTTTTAAAATTTTGAATGCTTTTAATTAAGTATATTTGTCTTATAAGACATATTAAATTAAATATATTTAAATGTATAAAAAAGTATAAATAAAGTAATAAAATATGTGTTTTCAGTTTTTGAAACATTTTGGTCTGAGTTATGGAAAACTAAATATTGATCTTATTGCCAAAACCCTTTATACTACACAAAATGTCATATAAATAATTGAAATATAATTCATATAGTAAATCGATATACATATGGATTATAATATTCCACTACAATGATTTGCTGATAAACACCAAGATATATATATTATGTATTCTCCATGTTTGCAATATTTATACAAAATGTTTGAAGAAATTAAGAAAATACACATTTTTCTAAGTTCAAGTGCATATAAGAAAATTTTATATCCTAATTTGAAACCAATTTTATATATAAAAAAAAATATGCAGTACTGCTCGAATCTCAGTTTAAAAACAATTTGTAGTTTATCATACAAATTCAAATTTTTCGACAATGATGCATGTTTATTTTTATTAATTTGCAATTACCTGTGACTTTAAAATTTTATTCTAACAGGTCTGCAACTTCAATTTTGATATTTTTTTATTTTCTTATTTCACCATTAATGTTAATGAATGAATCAGTTAGGATTTATATTTAATAAAAATATTAAATTCATATATTGAAATAACTTAAAAGATAAGGACTATAAATTGAAATGAGTTGAAAAATAGCCGAGGTGGGCTATGAGATTGACAAGTGACGAGAATATGTAGTCTTTTATTTGAATAGATAGATGTGTATGTGAATGTGAGTGGGGATGCCTACGTGTAGTCCATCCTCAAGTTTGTTGGGAAGGACGTTGGTCCATGAACTTTGAGCCACAATGTATGCTGGTGGCGGATATAGAGTTATCATAGGGTCGGCCAACGCCTACAGTTCATTATTAAATTATTGTGTATCAATAGCCCAAATTTAAATTTGCTGGGAAGGACATTGGTCCGTGAACTTTGAGCCACAATACATGCTAGTGGCGGATATAGAGTTATCGCTGGGTTGGCCAACGCCTATAGTCCATTATTAAATTATTGTGTGTTAATAGCCCAAATTTAAATTTGTTGGGAAGGACATTGGTCCGTAAACTTTGAGCCACAATGCATGCTAGTGACGGATATACAGTTATCGTAGGTTGGCATACGTCTACAGTCCATTATTAATTAAATTTGTGTGGTCCACTGTACCATCCTAAATCAATGCCCATGGTCCATCCCAAAGCTCACATGAATAATTGTGATGTTGAATGCATAGTAATTTTTATTTAGTATATAACATAAAATTATAAATGATTAAATGCTTATTCGTTTACTTGTTTTGTAAATTGATGATTTGATTGTTTATTCGTGTACTCGATTACTGAATTGGTCATGTCTTCATAAGTAAAACACAAACAAGGTGCCTTTCTTACCCTCATATATACAATATAATTTTGTTGATTGTTTTGTTTGTGTATATTGACTATATTTGGTACGAACTATTAACAATTTCCTAAAAAAAAGTTCCATCTTCAAATAAAATTCCATCTAGTAGTAGAAGTAGCTGGATGAACATCTCAATGCAACTATTAAAGATGCAAAAGAGTGTTTCCAAAAGATTAAAATACGTTGAAGACAATTGTAATCGACGATCCTAAGTTTTATTTGAATATTTAATGAATTGTAATTTTTTCATTATTAAAAGAAAGGGAAAACTAATTGAAATCTCAAAATTCAAAAAGCCACATAAGCAAAACAAACACCTTAAGACTAAAAAGCATCAGCAAAAAAACCACAGATAAGAACAATTAACCAGCATAATTCAAAATGTCAACAAAATATAAGCAAATACCTCGGAAATAATCTAGCAAGCCCTAAACCTAGCAGTTCTGTTAGCCACAGCCGTTCGTCGAAAGTCTTGGCGATCTTCTGGATCAAAGGGTTCTATTACGAAACTTTGACGGCCATGATTATGGAGATAAAACTAATGTTTTAATTCTACCCGTTTAAGATAACCATACCCGTACCATATCCGTAACCTGACCCATAGCCCGCGAATTTTCAATCTAGGATTAATGAGAGAGCTTTATTTTCAAATGGAGGCATGTCGTGGCTAGAAAAAAAAAGGGTGCGACATGAGAACTTGAAGTGATTTCAATTATATAGTTATCATATAATTTGTGGCCTACAAAATTTACGTGCATTGATCAACTGCCCAGCTCGCTCACTCAAGGGTCTACCTTGAAGTCTTCTGGACAAAAAAACAAAACAAGTACATAAAGAAAAAAACACCAATATAACCTTGTCTCATCAAATTTTGCTATTTATGTATATATGTATAATGTATATATCCTTTTAACAATTGTTCATCTCATTCTCACGTGTAAGAAAGGTCTTGAGTTTCTTTCAGACACGAATTATTAACATAATATAATTTTTAGTTCCGCATTAAATAAACTAGTTATGATTTGCAGCAGTGGCGGACCCAGGATTTTTTGTCAATGGGGTCCCAATTTTTTCGGTTTACAAAATTTTTCGGGTCGGTCGTTATTCGGGTCGGGTCGAGGCGAGGAACATAATAAAACACGGAACTATGGTGTCATTGGAAACGAGTAAGTAGAAAGAATCTAAATTACAAACTAGATGAAACATACACTTTTAATTCATACCCGAAAAACATGAACGTAATCTATATATATGGTCTTACATAATTGACCAAAACATGAAAAAATAACTCTAACACAAATAAATGATTAATTATAATATACATACACAAGGTAAATAATAAAAGAATATGCAAAATCCATGTTAACATTATATATGTTGCATGGTGATAATGACCATATGAGAGAAACTAACAAAAAGCACAAATACCCTAACTGAATAACTAAGACTAGGATATTAAAAAAACAACAAAAGAGGAGTATGATGGGGCTTGAACCTACAACCTCTCACAAGTAAAACAATGGACTTTTCACTGTACCAGTTCAATGTTAATAGTATGGGTTCCAAGTATTAATTTTTATGGGGTCCTTACAAAATTTAATATACCGTCTCTAAGTAATTTTTAAAAAACATCGGTGTCCCGGGACCCCGATCGGACCTATGTGAGTCCGCCCCTGATTTGCAGTAATAGGAATAATATATTTGTAGATGTGATCTCTAAATATATTGTATTGATAGTTAACTAGTTTTTCTATCCGTATGTTGCGCCGGGCAGCTGACAAAACCCTAGCATTAAAGCATATGCCTTGGTAAAAGTCCGAGGTTACGACGATGAGTTGACACGAATTCGGTCAGTACCAACTTAAGGTACCAAAATTAAAAACAAAAGGGTCAGCAATACTCGGGCATTGTGGCGTGAGTCAGTAAAACAGAGTTATTAGTCTCAGGATTAGTGACGCTAAGTCGACACCAAATTTAATTTGTTTCAATTACGCTTGTTACGATACCAAAACTACGAAAAGAAAAACTTTGTTCAATGTTGGACCGCCACTTGGACCAATAAGAAGCTAGCGGCACCAAACTTTGAATTTATATATATTAGATAATAGATAATTGAGATATTATATTAGTGAAGTTATTGTAAATATAATGAGGGGGCCAAGAGATTTATGTGATTATCATCTTCCTATATGCAGCTAATGTCTAAAAAAGATATGTTGCAGTTAATTGCCGCTAGGAGTGACGAATTTGGAGGACTACCTTCGATTAAGGGTAAATCGTCATTCCTAAGTCCAATTAAAGATAACCTGCCAACCATTCTTACACTTCGTACCACCCTTTTTAGTTTACACACCTATCTTAATAGTCCTTTCTAGTGACAACAAGGTTAGCCCCCAAGTGATCATAAGCCCATAGAAAACATGAGTTGATTTTAAACACGGCATTCAATACTCACCTAACTTCCTACATATGTGATTAATAAAATAAGGTTAGCCCCAAGTGATAGAAAGCCCATAAAAAACACGATTGCTAAATACTGCATTCAATACTCACCTACCTTATTTGAGTACTACATAAAACAGTGCGATGTAACCTTCCATCTATAAATACATCACCATTTCTCCATCCCAATTCGCCAATTCCAAATACTTCACTTCAACCCCACAAAAATGGGAAGCCCTGGTTTCGACCTTACCACATTCCCACAATTATCCGATTATTCCAAAGACTTCGAACCCCTCAACCCCGAAGAATTTCGCGCCAACGCCCACAAAGCGGTCGATTTCATCGCTGATTACTACAAAAATATCGAAAACTATCCGATTCTCAGCCACGTTCAACCCGGTTACCTCAAAAACCGCTTGCCCAAGACCCCACCCGACACGCCCGAATCATTCGACACAATCCTAAAAGATGTCCAAGACGATATTATGCCCGGCATGACACATTGGCTAAGTCCAAACTTTTTTGCATATTTTTCGGTTTCGGTGAGCTCGGCCGCGTTCATTGGTGAACTTTTGTGCACTGGCTTTAATGCGGTCGCGTTCAGTTGGGTTGGTTCACCGGCTGCGACTGAGCTCGAGATGGTGGTGATGGATTGGCTCGCGGTTATGCTTAACCTCCCGAAAAGCTTCATGTTTTCGGGTTCGGGTGGTGGGGTTTTGCAATCCACCACAAGCGAGTCGACTTTGTGCACCCTAGTTGCAGCTCGTGATCGTGTGCTTAATAATATTGGCATTGAACATATCGGAAAGTTAGTCGTGTACGGGTCAGATCAAACTCATGCTATGTTCAAGAAAGTATGCAAGGTAGCTGGCATTCATCCGAAGAATATTCGGTCAGTACCAACGTATTTGGAGAATGAATATTCTCTTGATCCTGAAACTCTCCAAAAAGTCATTGAAGCTGACGTGGAACAAGGGTTTGTTCCGCTTTTTCTATGCCTTACAATTGGGACCACCTCCACGACTGCAGTGGACCCCATTAATGCCCTTGCTGACGTGGCAAATAAGTATGATATGTGGGTTCATGTGGACGCGGCTTATGGTGGCAATGCATGCATATGTCCGGAGTATAGACCTTATCTTGATGGAGTTGAGAAAGTTGATTCACTGAGTTTGAGTCCGCATAAGTGGCTACTTAGTTACGCGGAGTGTTGTTGTCTATGGGTGAAAAACCCTAAGTTGATTGTTGACTCACTGAGTATGAATCCTGAGTACTTAAGAAACAAGCATAGTGAGTCGGACTCGGTGGTGCCGAGTTACAAGGATTGGCAAATCGGGGTGTGCCGAAGGTTCAAGTCTATACGTTTATGGTTCATCCTACGTAGTTATGGTGTTGAAAATTTACAAAATCATATTCGGTCGGATGTTCGAATGGCGATAACGTTTGAACGCCTTGTGAAATCGGATGCGAAGTTTGAGATTGTTGTACCACGTCGGTTTTCCTTGGTGTGTTTTCGCTTAAAACAGTTCCATAGCTTTGACTCGGGCTACATTGAGTTGCTAAACAAAAAGCTACTCGAGCGAGTCAACTCAACAGGGCGAGTTTACCTCACACACACCGTGGTTGATGGGACTTATATGTTGAGGTTTGCGGTGGGAAGCACACTCACAGAAGAACGACATGTGATTGGTGCTTGGGAGATAATAAAGGATGTGGCTAATACCATGGTGAACGAGCATGAATCTTGAAATTGCAAGTAAAATCATATTATTATTTGAATATTTAAAATAAATTAACCGTACGTGTGATTTGATGGTTGAGATGAATATTGAAATAAAGTGTGTGTGTGAATGTGTGATTTGTGATTGAGAAACATGTTTGATATTGTTATTTGAGTCGAATAAACGATGTTTTTAATTTTTGTGTTTGTTTTAATGTAAGAAAAGATTCAATATTAATTTAAATATTTTTTTTAGTGTAGTTACGATCTCTCGAGCTATTCAACAATAAACATAAACTTAACCCAACAATACTCCACCCTTAAAACATTCAAGAATCACAAAATAAAGAAAAAAAACCTTGAAAAACACAAACAATTTTGTAGCATCCATCGGCTCTTTAGATCAACTCGATTGGCGGACGCCATTTAGTTCATCCGAAGGAATTCGGGACTATGTAAACGGAAGTCCATGGTGGATGCCACTCTAGATTCCCAACTAACCCGCTGATCGACCTCATCTTATCCTTTGTAGCTGCTGATTATTCAGCAGGCTTCGATAGGTTCTGGTCTATTGAAGAAGCATTTTGTCACCATATGGGTGCAGTTGTTGGTACCCATTTTGGGATAGGGGATTTGGCTTGCTGCGGGGATGGTGTTGGTGCAAATGGAGCGTGTTTCAGTGTTTCTGGTGCAAACAACACCAGTGAGGGTGCCTGTTTCAAGGTTGGTTCTGATGTGGGTGAGGGAGGTTGTTTGGGGGTTGGGTTTTGAACAATAACAAAAGTTGGTGTGGGTGTAAGGGCATCGGTGGCGGTGAAAGAAATCGAGGAGCTGTGGTGCTATCAGAACAGGCCACGGTAGTCAAAAGATGGCTCATGAATACCTCTTGAGATTGCATCATAGATATCGCATTGTAGTTTGCATCTGATTGAGGATTGACCTGTGTATACATACTCATCAAACTCTTCACCAGATAAGGTTTGAGCGTCCATTGAAGATCGGAGCGTCCATTGTGATGATAAAAACATAAAAGAGAAATACTTAGAGGAGATACGAAAATTTCAACTTCAAATACTTAGAGCCCCTGACCCTATACACCGGGAGAGGATTCGTGAACACGAGTAGTGGTATCGGTGCTTATTAAAATATTTGATAACGGAAAATTCATCAGGACCGTAGTTAGGAAAAATTTATCAGACTATAAAAACACCATGATTCTTATTTCTTATACTGGGGATAAAACCCATTTTTATACAAACATAAGTTTAATAGGGATAAACCCTAATTTACAAAACATGTTTATTTATTCTGGTGATAAGCCAGTTATTTAAGCTGGAAAGCCTGTAGGCCTCAATCCTGAGTCTTTAACAAGTCACCTGAAATATGGTTAAAAAATATTTGATCAGCAAGAAATACTGGTGAACACATTCATTTGTAAATGACACATTTTTACAATTACAATATTAATATGTTTCTACACATGCCAGCTTACAAATTACCGAAAGGTACTTCTCACTCGACCGTATCTGTGACTGTGATCATATTACTTATTAGCTAACACTTGTCCAATAAGTAACGTTAATAAGTCATCAGGTAAGCCTTGTATACAAAACCACACAATACCAGTAGTAACCATCCCGTAAGTCTACAGAGAATTAATCACTGTAATATAACCAAAACCTTTTGAAAATATTTTGAAAGTAAGTATTAAAAATCATCATGACAGTATTGGAAAACCAGTGGTTTCACGTAAATGTGAGTTGTACAAAAACTCGAAGTCTCACCTTGAAAGTTTACAATCAAAGAGCTTCATGGTATTATGCACCTAGTTAAACACAATGTAGTACAGATTAGTATTAATCAATAATTATAACGATAATCACGAGATTAGAAACTTTACACGATTGCACAAAATCTCACCCTGTTCAGGCAGAGCTTTTGATTCGTGCACGAAAGCTTCTTTCGATCGGATAAGGTATTGTTACGGCTATTCGAGGTATTATACTACACTCATATATATATATGTATATGGGTAGAATCAAATGAAAACTCCTCTTAAAGAGAAAACTTAAAAACTCTTAAAGAATTATTTTTAACTTTTAATTTTTTTTGTAGTTTCTTGTTTTCCCATTATTCTTATATGTTGCTATTGTTCCAAAAAAAATGAAACAACTTGTCGGTAACCTCGTCGATGTAGTGCACATGTGTAATGGTGTGCATTGAATATATGCAAAAGTTTTGTAATAAACTATTGTACATATGCAACATAAGACTAATACGCTCGAATACACATTAGTACGTATGTGTAATACAACATTAATGCACATGTGCGCTACATTGAATTTTGTTTTTTATTTTTGCATATAATACAACACTATTAAACATAAAAAATACATAGTAATACACATGTGTAATACAACAACATCGCACAATAATACGTATGTGCATTACAACGTTTTTTCTTTTTATTTTTTTGCATTTTTTTTCGAGTGAAGGGTAACAAAATATAAGAATAGTGGCAAAACTGAAATTTGAAAATATTTTATTATTTTTAATTAAAAATAATTCTTTAGAATGTTTTAAGTTTTTTCTTTAAGGATGAGATTAAAAATTTTAATCTCAGTCTCAAATCGACACATCAGTCTCAAATCAACGCCACATCAGATTAAAAATTTTATAAAAAATCTCGAACTTTCTTCGTTAACATGAAACCTCCACAAAACCATTAAAAAATTATTCAAATTGTGTGTGTGCGTGTGTATATGTATGTACTAGTCTGAGGCCCGTGTATTCCACGGATAATTGATGAAAATTTTAAACTTCAACCATTAAGTGAAATACAGTCAACAAAATGATCATAAATTGTTAATACAATTACAATTTACATTAAAATTATAGAAATTACATAACTATGATTACACAAATATGTTACAAATAAGTAAAATCTTCCTTGTACATTACTTACGTGATTATATTGGTCGATATATAATGTTTATAAAAAATCAAAATCTTTTTTCATGTCTGCTCGTAAATCTTGATAAGGTAACATATAGATATGTTTGTAACTCTTTCGTGTGACATATAAGGTTCTTAAAGTACATACTAACCCTAGAAAAATGATAATGTATCCATGAAACTAAAAAAAAAAAAATTCACATAAATTATCATACATTTTAATCAATCAATATGATATCATTTGAGATCATCTGCTCATGTATATAAAAAAAAACATGATTATCCTAAGAACAAAATTACCTGAACTTTGATGATATAATCATCCTTAGAATCTTAAGATTTTGAAACTGGTGATAAATTTATTGTCATTAATATTCTGTATATGACAAACTTTTAATTGATTTTATATATTATAATTAACGATTGTATAATCAAGCCACATATAAAACCAAAAATTAAAATAACAAAACAATTTGTTTCATTTCATACGAATACAATTACTAGAAAAATGACAAAGACATACTAACCTTAAAACCATGTTCAAATAACAATGAGTTATCAAAAAATATAAGAAGATTTTAAGTTGTAAAAAGTGAAAGTAGTGATTCTTATTTATAATAGTTGAAAGTACTGGATTAGGAATGTTTAAACTTTGAATACTAATTCCATGCTATTAGTTAATATTATTGGAACTTGTTGGAATATTTAATTAATCAATATATATATATAGGGGAGGGTTCAAATGAAAACCACTTAGTTTTGTAAAAACTATGAAAACTCATTTTGACAAATCACAAGTTTTTCTTTTTTATATTTTTATTTTTCTTATAAGGGTGTTTAGGTAATTGTGTATTCCACTATTTATGGAATTTATATATCATTAATTTTGATTCCAACTTTCTTTCCCTTAAAAATCGGTATATTAATATTGAATCAACTGATTCCAACTTCATTCGTGCTATCATGATTGAATAGTTTGATTTTATTTCCACTTTCAATAAATATCATGATTTAAATATGCCTATAGCCATTTCTTTTGCTGTGGTTTGAACACAAGTAAACTATTTTTGGATTTACTTTTAATATTTAATTATTCAACACATGTTAAAAGTTTGGTTTTCATAAATTAGTTTGTTCTGCATTACGCTGATTGTAGTTTTTATTGCCTCTCAATTTCCATGTTTTATTTTAGAAATTTAGTGAACTTTGTGTGTATAGCCCTAAACATAGGTATATTTAATAGCTTAGATGTCGTAAATATTTTTTTTTATGAAAACTTACATTATTTGGGTTACATATATGTAACTAAACAAGCTAATATATGTTACATCCATATAACCGGACATCACGATCAAAATAAATATATTTGTAAAGGCATTTATCATTTACACATATGTGACATACATACATATTAGAAATTAGTTTACAGTTGTTGTTTTGTCAATTTCGAAATTGCTAAATAGTGTTGAAGCTAGCCGACACGCACGATTGCTAGTACCAAGCCATAAACTTGATGTGTAACCCTCTTATCCCCAATTTCTTTTTACATACAATTACACAATCCTCATTGTCATCCTCTTTATTATTATCTGTAACACGAAAGTTTAATGTTATCAAGAATTTATCATACACTTATAAAATAAAAATAATTGGTTCAGTATACATATGTGTAGAACAGATAATATCGAGGACTTTTCGTTTTTTTTGGACCAAAAGTTCATTAACTTTACAAAGATTTAATAAAATTCACCGAGCATACGTTTTAAAGACTTACTATTCAATATAATCCAGCTCCGAAGTTCATATATGTATCAATTTATTAATCTAACACATATGTATCTATCTATATTATCCAACTATTCAATATAACCCAGCTCCAAAGTGCATATATGTATAATTTATGTAACAAAAAAATTAATAAATGACAACAATATCAACTATAACACACCCTGTGGTGCTAATAAAACATAGTTCAATCAAACCCAAAGATAATTATTATTATGTACATAAGAAACTGAATTACATACACGTAATTATTAAACAACCTTGTCAAACATGCTTAAGATTTAAACACATTTACATATATGTACGTAACACAAACACGCATCAAACACAAATTTCAATAAATTTCAATGAATGTCATAACCAACTATGAATATGTTATATATAATCAACCACCAAAGTACATATATGTATATGCATGTAATATTTTTAATAGCAAATCTGTATCAATACAAACATGAGCAAGTGCACATGTCTGACACAGAGTTAAATGGATACAAACACCAAAAACATATATGTATGCAACTAACAACATCAATTTGTTAACAATATAAAAAACAAACTTTGACAAACCTATATGAATCCAAACCTTTTCGGTTCATATATGTTGTAAGTTGTAACACATAGTTTCATGGAATCAAACAACAAATACATATATGTACCAAACAACCAACATCAATTGCTAAGATCAAACAAAGTTACATATATGTACTCAACACACTAACCTACCCCAAAAGAAATCGAATCAAGTAAACATAAACCAAAAAGAACCAATCAAGCCTTTACATAAAAGCCGATTAATGCCACATGCAGTCAAAGATGTAGCAAACAACGATTACTAACCTGATATATAAAAAAATACTAAAGAAACCGAATCCTTGTCACTCGATTTTGCTATTCCTCTTCACTTCTTCCTGTATATGCGATTTAGGGTTTAAGTCTTGGTTTCTTATGATCCGCTTTTGAAGAAAAAGAACGGCAGATGAAATAAAGGATATATGAATTGAAAATTGAGATAATCAGGGAATTTGAACAATAATTAGCAATTTAGCATCTGTCTCCAAAATTAAATCATTTTTTACTACCGATAATACCCTTCGTGATTTAAATATTATCCATTCACTTCATACTAATTACAAAATAGCCATTGATAATATTAACCATTGATCAAGTATAAGCAATGGCTAGGATTGAATTAATTGGTTTTCAAGAAAACCATGGTTTTTAATGGAACCCTCCACTATATATATATATATTAACAACTTACAGAAGAAGAAGAAAAAAAAAGGAAACAAAGATTTCGGATTTTAGGGAAGCATTGTAAATGACTTTTAATTGGATTAACTATTTTTTTTAAATTAATGTGAAAATGGAATATCCTTGAACTTAATGAGGAGCATGATTAATTATAAATAATAAAATATAAATAAATATAAAAATAATAAACATTTCTATTAAGTTAAATTATAATTATGGTGTGAATTTTTATAACATGTTTTAATAATGAATGCTATAACTGTAATTTTTTTTAAAATTTTGTATATAGCTTTATTATTTTGATTATAAACTATAATAAACACTTTAATTATATACCAACCAAAAGGTAACACTAACATAACCACAGTTCATTGTATTTGTTTAAAAATAAAATTAATAAGTTAATATATTGAAATTATGTAAATAACGATCTAGGTTTAAATATCCAAAATGATTTTTGGAAAGTGAAAAAAGTATAATGAGATTGAAACAAATATTTTGTTTTAAAATTTTGAATGCTTTTAATTAAGTATATTTGTCTTATAAGACATATTAAATTAAATATATTTAAATGTATAAAAAAGTATAAATAAAGTAATAAAATATGTGTTTTCAGTTTTTGAAACATTTTGATCTGAGTTATGGAAAACTAAATATTGATCTTATTGCCAAAACCCTTTATACTACACAAAATGTCATATAAATAAATGAAATATAATTCATATAGTAAATCGAAATACATATAATTATAATATTCAACTACAATGATTTGCTGATAAACACCAAGATATATATATTATGTATTCTCCATGTTTGCAATATTTATACAAAATGTTTGAAGAAATTAAGAAAATACACATTTTTCTAAGTTCAAGTGCATATAAGAAAATTTTATATCCTAATTTGAAACCAATTTTATATATAAAAAAAATATGCAGTACTGCTCGAATCTCAGTTTAAAAACAATTTGTAGTTTATCATACAAATTCAAATTTTTCGACAATGATGCATGTTTATTTTTATTAATTTGCAATTACCTGTGACTTTAAAATTTTATTCTAACAGGTCTGCAACTTCAATTTTGATATTTTTTTATTTTCTTATTTCACCATTAATGTTAATGAATGAATCAGTTAGGATTTATATTTAATAAAAATATTAAATTCATATATTGAAATAACTTAAAAGATAAGGACTATAAATTGAAATGAGTTGAAAAATAGCCGAGGTGGGCTATGAGATTGACAAGTGACGAGAATATGTAGTCTTTTATTTGAATAGATAGATGTGTATGTGAATGTGAGTGGGGATGCCTACGTGTAGTCCATCCTCAAGTTTGTTGGGAAGGACGTTGGTCCATGAACTTTGAGCCACAATGTATGCTGGTGGCGGATATAGAGTTATCATAGGGTCGGCCAACGCCTACAGTTCATTATTAAATTATTGTGTATCAATAGCCCAAATTTAAATTTGCTGGAAAGGACATTGGTCCGTGAACTTTGAGCCACAATACATGCTAGTGGCGGATATAGAGTTATCGCTGGGTTGGCCAACGCCTATAGTCCATTATTAAATTATTGTGTGTTAATAGCCCAAATTTAAATTTGTTGGGAAGGACATTGGTCCGTAAACTTTGAGCCACAATGCATGCTAGTGACGGATATACAGTTATCGTAGGTTGGCATACGTCTACAGTCCATTATTAATTAAATTTGTGTGGTCCACTGTACCATCCTAAATCAATGCCCATGGTCCATCCCAAAGCTCACATGAATAATTGTGATGTTGAATGCATAGTAATTTTTATTTAGTATATAACATAAAATTATAAATGATTAAATGCTTATTCGTTTACTTGTTTTGTAAATTGATGATTTGATTGTTTATTCGTTTACTCGATTACTGAATTGGTCATGTCTTCATAAGTAAAACACAAACAAGGTGCCTTTCTTACCCTCATATATACAATATAATTTTGTTGATTGTTTTGTTTGTGTATATTGACTATATTTGGTACGAACTATTAACAATTTCCTAAAAAAAGTTCCATCTTCAAATAAAATTCCATCTAGTAGTAGAAGTAGCTGGATGAACATCTCAATGCAACTATTAAAGATGCAAAAGAGTGTTTCCAAAAGATTAAAATACGTTGAAGACAATTGTAATCGACGATCCTAAGTTTTATTTGAATATTTAATGAATTGTAATTTTTTCATTATTAAAAGAAAGGGAAAACTAATTGAAATCTCAAAATTCAAAAAGCCACATAAGCAAAACAAACACCTTAAGACTAAAAAGCATCAGCAAAAAAACCACAGATAAGAACAATTAACCAGCGTAATTCAAAATGTCAACAAAATATAAGCAAATACCTCGGAAATAATCTAGCAAGCCCTAAACCTAGCAGTTCTGTTAGCCACAGCCGTTCGTCGAAAGTCTTGGCGATCTTCTGGATCAAAGGGTTCTATTACGAAACTTTGACGGCCATGATTATGGAGATAAAACTAATGTTTTAATTCTACCCGTTTAAGATAACCATACCCGTACCATATCCGTAACCTGACCCATAGCCCGCGAATTTTCAATCTAGGATTAATGAGAGAGCTTTATTTTCAAATGGAGGCATGTCGTGGCTAGAAAAAAAAAGGGTGCGACATGAGAACTTGAAGTGATTTCAATTATATAGTTATCATATAATTTGTGGCCTACAAAATTTACGTGCATTGATCAACTGCCCAGCTCGCTCACTCAAGGGTCTACCTTGAAGTCTTCTGGACAAAAAAACAAAACAAGTACATAAAGAAAAAAACACCAATATAACCTTGTCTCATCAAATTTTGCTATTTATGTATATATGTATAATGTATATATCCTTTTAACAATTGTTCATCTCATTCTCACGTGTAAGAAAGGTCTTGAGTTTCTTTCAGACACGAATTATTAACATAATATAATTTTTAGTTCCGCATTAAATAAACTAGTTATGATTTGCAGTAATAGGAATAATATATTTGTAGATGTGATCTCTAAATATATTGTATTGATAGTTAACTAGTTTTTCTATCCGTATGTTGCGCCGGGCAGCTGACAAAACCCTAGCATTAAAGCATATGCCTTGGTAAAAGTCCGAGGTTACGACGATGAGTTGACACGAATTCGGTCAGTACCAACTCAAGGTACCAAAATTAAAAACAAAAGGGTCAGCAATACTCGGGCATTGTGGCGTGAGTCAGTAAAACAGAGTTATTAGTCTCAGGATTAGTGACGCTAAGTCGACACCAAATTTAATTTGTTTCAATTACGCTTGTTACGATACCAAAACTACGAAAAGAAAAACTTTGTTCAATGTTGGACCGCCACTTGGACCAATAAGAAGCTAGCGGCACCAAACTTTGAATTTATATATATTAGATAATAGATAATTGAGATATTATATTAGTGAAGTTATTGTAAATATATATTGAAAAGATAATGAGGGGGGCAAGAGATTTATGTGATTATCATCTTCCTATATGCAGCTAATGTCTAAAAAAGATATGTTGCAGTTAATTGCCGCTAGGAGTGACGAATTTGGAGGACTACCTTCGATTAAGGGTAAATCGTCATTCCTAAGTCCAATTAAAGATAACCTGCCAACCATTCTTACACTTCGTACCACCCTTTTTAGTTTACACACCTATCTTAATAGTCCTTTCTAGTGACAACAAGGTTAGCCCCCAAGTGATCATAAGCCCATAGAAAACATGAGTTGATTTTAAACACGGCATTCAATACTCACCTAACTTCCTACATTATGTGATTAATAAAATAAGGTTAGCCCCAAGTGATAGAAAGCCCATAAAAAACACGATTGCTAAATACTGCATTCAATACTCACCTACCTTATTTGAGTACTACATAAAACAGTGCGATGTAACCTTCCATCTATAAATACATCACCATTTCTCCATCCCAATTCGCCAATTCCAAATACTTCACTTCAACCCCACAAAAATGGGAAGCCCTGGTTTCGACCTTACCACATTCCCACAATTATCCGATTATTCCAAAGACTTCGAACCCCTCAACCCCGAAGAATTTCGCGCCAACGCCCACAAAGCGGTCGATTTCATCGCTGATTACTACAAAAATATCGAAAACTATCCGATTCTCAGCCACGTTCAACCCGGTTACCTCAAAAACCGCTTGCCCAAGACCCCACCCGACACGCCCGAATCATTCGACACAATCCTAAAAGATGTCCAAGACGATATTATGCCCGGCATGACACATTGGCTAAGTCCAAACTTTTTTGCATATTTTTCGGTTTCGGTGAGCTCGGCCGCGTTCATTGGTGAACTTTTGTGCACTGGCTTTAATGCGGTCGCGTTCAGTTGGGTTGGTTCACCGGCTGCGACTGAGCTCGAGATGGTGGTGATGGATTGGCTCGCGGTTATGCTTAACCTCCCGAAAAGCTTCATGTTTTCGGGTTCGGGTGGTGGGGTTTTGCAATCCACCACAAGCGAGTCGACTTTGTGCACCCTAGTTGCAGCTCGTGATCGTGTGCTTAATAATATTGGCATTGAACATATCGGAAAGTTAGTCGTGTACGGGTCAGATCAAACTCATGCTATGTTCAAGAAAGTATGCAAGGTAGCTGGCATTCATCCGAAGAATATTCGGTCAGTACCAACGTATTTGGAGAATGAATATTCTCTTGATCCTGAAACTCTCCAAAAAGTCATTGAAGCTGACGTGGAACAAGGGTTTGTTCCGCTTTTTCTATGCCTTACAATTGGGACCACCTCCACGACTGCAGTGGACCCCATTAATGCCCTTGCTGACGTGGCAAATAAGTATGATATGTGGGTTCATGTGGACGCGGCTTATGGTGGCAATGCATGCATATGTCCGGAGTATAGACCTTATCTTGATGGAGTTGAGAAAGTTGATTCACTGAGTTTGAGTCCGCATAAGTGGCTACTTAGTTACGCGGAGTGTTGTTGTCTATGGGTGAAAAACCCTAAGTTGATTGTTGACTCACTGAGTATGAATCCTGAGTACTTAAGAAACAAGCATAGTGAGTCGGACTCGGTGGTGCCGAGTTACAAGGATTGGCAAATCGGGGTGTGCCGAAGGTTCAAGTCTATACGTTTATGGTTCATCCTACGTAGTTATGGTGTTGAAAATTTACAAAATCATATTCGGTCGGATGTTCGAATGGCGATAACGTTTGAATGCCTTGTGAAATCGGATGCGAAGTTTGAGATTGTTGTACCACGTCGGTTTTCCTTGGTGTGTTTTCGCTTAAAACAGTTCCATAGCTTTGACTCGGGCTACATTGAGTTGCTAAACAAAAAGCTACTCGAGCGAGTCAACTCAACAGGGCGAGTTTACCTCACACACACCGTGGTTGATGGGACTTATATGTTGAGGTTTGCGGTGGGAAGCACACTCACAGAAGAACGACATGTGATTGGTGGTTGGGAGATAATAAAGGATGTGGCTAATACCATGGTGAACGAGCATGAATCTTTAAATTGCAAGTAAAATCATATTATTATTTGAATATTTAAAATAAATTAACCGTACGTGTGATTTGATGGTTGAGATGAATATTGAAATAAAGTGTGTGTGTGAATGTGTGATTTGTGATTGAGAAACATGTTTGATATTGTTATTTGAGTCGAATAAACGATGTTTTTAATTTTTGTGTTTGTTTTAATGTAAGAAAAGATTCAATATTAATTTAAATATTTTTTTTAGTGTAGTTACGATCTCTCGAGCTATTCAACAATAAACATAAACTTAACCCAACAATACTCCACCCTTAAAACATTCAAGAATCACAAAATAAAGAAAAAAAACCTTGAAAAACACAAACAATTTTGTAGCATCCATTGGCTCTTTAGATCAACTCGATTGGCGGACGCCATTTAGTTCATCCGAAGGAATTCGGGACTATGTAAACGGAAGTCCATGGTGGATGCCACTCTAGATTCCCAACTAACCCGCTGATCGACCTCATCTTATCCTTTGTAGCTGCTGATTATTCAGCAGGCTTCGATAGGTTCTGGTCTATTGAAGAAGCATTTTGTCACCATATGGGTGCAGTTGTTGGTACCCATTTTGGGATAGGAGATGTGGCTTGCTGCGGGGATGGTGTTGGTGCAAATGGAGCGTGTTTCAGTGTTTCTGGTGCAAACAACACCAGTGAGGGTGCCTGTTTCAAGGTTGGTTCTGATGTGGGTGAGGGAGGTTGTTTGGGGGTTGGGTTTTGAACAATAACAAAAGTTGGTGTGGGTGTAAGGGCATCGGTGGCGGTGAAAGAAATCGAGGAGCTGTGGTGCTATCAGAACAGGCCACGGTAGTCAAAAGATGGCTCATGAATACCTCTTGAGATTGCATCATAGATATCGCATTGTAGTTTGCATCTGATTGAGGATTGACCTGTGTATACATACTCATCAAACTCTTCACCAGATAAGGTTTGAGCGTCCATTGAAGATCGGAGCGTCCATTGTGATGATAAAAACATAAAAGAGAAATACTTAGAGGAGATACGAAAATTTCAACTTCAAATACTTAGAGCCCCTGACCCTATACACCGGGAGAGGATTCGTGAACACGAGTAGTGGTATCGGTGCTTATTAAAATATTTGATAACGGAAAATTCATCAGGATCGTAGTTAGGAAAAATTTATCAGACTATAAAAACACCATGATTCTTATTTCTTATACTGGGGATAAAACCCATTTTTATACAAACATAAGTTTAATAGGGATAAACCCTAATTTACAAAACATGTTTATTTATTCTGGTGATAAGCCAGTTATTTAAGCTGGAAAGCCTGTAGGCCTCAATCCTGAGTCTTTAACAAGTCACCTGAAATATGGTTAAAAAATATTTGATCAGCAAGAAATACTGACGAACACATTCATTTGTAAATGACACATTTTTACAATTACAAGATTAATATGTTTCTACACATGCCAGCTTACAAATTACCGAAAGGTACTTCTCACTCGACCGTATCTGTGACTGTGATCATATTACTTATTAGCTAACACTTGTCCAATAAGTAACGTTAATAAGTCATCAGGTAAGCCTTGTATACAAAACCACACAATACCAGTAGTAACTATCCCGTAAGTCTACAGAGAATTAATCACTGTAATATAACCAAAACCTTTTGAAAATATTTTGAAAGTAAGTATTAAAAATCATCATGACAGTATTGGAAAACCAGTGGTTTCACGTAAATGTGAGTTGTACAAAAACTCGAAGTCTCACCTTGAAAGTTTACAATCAAAGAGCTTCATGGTATTATGCACCTAGTTAAACACAATGTAGTACAGATTAGTATTAATCAATAATTATAACGATAATCACGAGATTAGAAACTTTACACGATTGCACAAAATCTCACCTTGTTCAGGCAGAGCTTTTGATTCGTGCACGAAAGCTTCTTTCGATCGGATAAGGTATTGTTACGGCTATTCGAGGTATTATACTACACTCATATATATATATATATGGGTAGAATCAAATGAAAACTCCTCTTAAAGAGAAAACTTAAAAACTCTTAAAGAATTATTTTTAACTTTTAATTTTTTTTGTAGTTTCTTGTTTTCCCATTATTCTTATATGTTGCTATTGTTCCGAAAAAAATGAAACAACTTGTCAGTAACCTCGTCGGTGTAGTGCACATGTGTAATGGTGTGCATTGAATATATGTAAAAGTTTTGTAATAAACTATTGTACATATGCAACATAAGACTAATACGCTCGAATACACATTAGTACGTATGTGTAATACAACATTAATGCACATGTGCGCTACATTGAATTTTGTTTTTTATTTTTGCATATAATACAACACTATTAAACATAAAAAATACATAGTAATACACATGTGTAATACAACAACATCGCACAATAATACGTATGTGCATTACAACGTTTTTTCTTTTTATTTTTTTGCATTTTTTTTCGAGTGAAGGGTAACAAAATATAAGAATAGAGGCAAAACTGAAATTTGAAAATATTTTATTTTTAATTAAAAATAATTCTTTAGAAGGTTTTAAGTTTTTTCTTTAAGGATGAGATTAAAAATTTTAATCTCAGTCTCAAATCGACACATCAGTCTCAAATCAACGCCACATCAGATTAAAAATTTTATAAAAAATCTCTAACTTTCTTCGTTAACATGAAACCTCCACAAAACCATTAAAAAATTATTCAAATTGTGTGTGTGCGTGTGTATATGTATGTACTAGTCTGAGGCCCGTGTATTACACGGATAATTGATGAAAATTTTAAACTTCAACCATTAAGTGAAATACAGTCAACAAAATGATCATAAATTGTTAATACAACTACAAGTTACATTAAAATTATAGAAATTACATAACTAAGATTACACAAATATGTTACAAATAAGTAAAATCTTCCTTGTACATTACTTACGTGATTATATTGGTCGATATATAATGTTTATAAAAAATCAAAATCTTTTTTCATGTCTGCTCGTAAATCTTGATAAGGTAACATATAGATATGTTTGTAACTCTTTCGTGTGACATATAAGGTTCTTAAAGTACATACTAACCCTAGAAAAATGATAATGTATCCATGAAACTAAAAAAAAAAAAAAATTCATGCACATAAATTATCATACATTTTAATCAATCAATATGATATCATTTGAGATCATCTGCTCATGTATATAAAAAAAACATGATTATCCTAAGAACAAAATTACCTGAACTTTGATGATATAATCATCCTTAGAATCTTAAGATTTTGAAACTGGTGATAAATTTATTGTCATTAATATTCTGTATATGACAAACTTTTAATTGATTTTATATATTATAATTAACGATTGTATAATCAAGCCACATATAAAACCAAAAATTAAAATAACAAAACAATTTGTTTCATTTCATACGAATACAATTACTAGAAAAATGACAAAGACATACTAACCTTAAAACCATGTTCAAATAACAATGAGTTATCAAAAAATATAAGAAGATTTTAAGTTGTAAAAAGTGAAAGTAGTGATTCTTATTTATAATAGTTGAAAGTACTGGATTAGGAATGTTTAAACTTTGAATACTAATTCCATGCTATTAGTTAATATTATTGGAACTTGTTGGAATATTTAATTAATCAATATATATATATAGGGGAGGGTTCAAATGAAAACCACTTAGTTTTGTAAAAACTATGAAAACTCATTTTGACAAATCACAAGTTTTTCTTTTTTATATTTTTATTTTTCTTATAAGGGTGTTTAGGTAATTGTGTATTCCACTATTTATGGAATTTATATATCATTAATTTTGATTCCAACTTTCTTTCCCTTAAAAATCGGTATATTAATATTGAATCAACTGATTCCAACTTCATTCGTGCTATCATGATTGAATAGTTTGTTTTTATTTCCACTTTCAATAAATATCATGATTTAAATATGCCTATAGCCATTTCTTTTGCTGTGGTTTGAACACAAGTAAACTATTTTTGGATTTACTTTTAATATTTAATTATTCAACACATGTTAAAAGTTTGGTTTTCATAAATTAGTTTGTTCTGCATTACGCTGATTGTAGTTTTTATTGCCTCTCAATTTCCATGTTTTATTTTAGAAATTTAGTGAACTTTGTGTGTATAGCCCTAAACATAGGTATATTTAATAGCTTAGATGTCGTAAATATTTTTTTTTATGAAAACTTACATTATTTGGGTTACATATATGTAACTAAACAAGCTAATATATGTTACATCCATATAACCGGACATCACGATCAAAATAAATATATTTGTAAAAGCATTTATCATTTACACATATGTGACATACATACATATTAGAAATTAGTTTACAGTTGTTGTTTTTCAATTTCGAAATTGCTAAATAGTGTTGAAGCTAGCCGACACGCACGATTGCTAGTACCAAGCCATAAACTTGATGTGTAACCCTCTTATCCCCAATTTCTTTTTACATACAATTACACAATCCTCATTGTCATCCTCTTTATTATTATCTGTAACACGAAAGTTTAATGTTATCAAGAATTTATCATACACTTATAAAATAAAAATAATTGGTTCAGTATACATATGTGTAGAACAGATAATATCGAGGACTTTTCGTTGTTTTTGGACCAAAAGTTCATTAACTTTACAAAGATTTAATAAAATTCACCGAGCATACGTTTTAAGGACTTACTATTCAATATAATCCAGCTCCGAAGTTCATATATGTATCAATTTATTAATCTAACACATATGTATCTATCTATATTATCCAACTATTCAATATAACCCAGCTCCAAAGTGCATATATGTATAATTTATGTAACAAAAAAATTAATAAATGACAACAATATCAACTATAACACACCCTGTGGTGCTAATAAAACATAGTTCAATCAAACCCAAAGATAATTATTATTATGTACATAAGAAACTGAATTACATACACGTAATTATTAAACAACCTTGTCAAACATGCTTAAGATTTAAACACATTTACATATATGTACGTAACACAAACACGCATCAAACACAAATTTCAATAAATTTCAATGAATGTCATAACCAACTATGAATATGTTATATATAATCAACCACCAAAGTACATATATGTATATGCATGTAATATTTTTAATAGCAAATCTGTATCAATACAAACATGAGCAAGTGCACATATCTGACACAGAGTTAAATGGATACAAACACCAAAAACATATATGTATGCAACTAACAACATCAATTTGTTAACAATATAAAAAACAAACTTTGACAAACCTATATGAATCCAAACCTTTTCGGTTCATATATGTTGTAAGTTGTAACACATAGTTTCATGGAATCAAACAACAAATACATATATGTACCAAACAACCAACATCAATTGCTAAGATCAAACAAAGTTACATATATGTACTCAACACACTAACCTACCCCAAAAGAAATCGAATCAAGTAAACATAAACCAAAAAGAACCAATCAAGCCTTTACATAAAAGCCGATTAATGCCACATGCAGTCAAAGATGTAGCAAACAACGATTACTAACCTGATATATAAAAAAATACTAAAGAAACCGAATCCTTGTCACTCGATTTTGCTATTCCTCTTCACTTCTTCCTGTATATGCGATTTAGGGTTTAAGTCTTGGTTTCTTATGATCCGCTTTGAAGAAAAAGAACGGCAGATGAAATAAAGGATATATGAATTGAAAATTGAGATAATCAGGGAATTTGAACAATAATTAGCAATTTAGCATCTGTCTCCAAAATTAAATCATTTTTTACTACCGATAATACCCTTCGTGATTTAAATATTATCCATTCACTTCATACTAATTACAAAATAGCCATTGATAATATTAACCATTGATCAAGTATAAGCAATGGCTAGGATTGAATTAATTGGTTTTCAAGAAAACCATGGTTTTTAATGGAACCCTCCACTATATATATATATATATATATATATTAACAACTTACAGAAGAAGAAAAAAAAAGGAAACAAAGATTTCGGATTTTAGGGAAGCATTGTAAATGACTTTTAATTGGATTAACTATTTTTTTTAAATTAATGTGAAAATGGAATATCCTTGAACTTAATGAGGAGCATGATTAATTATAAATAATAAAATATAAATAAATATAAAAATAATAAACATTTCTATTAAGTTAAATTATAATTATGGTGTGAATTTTTATAACATGTTTTAATAATGAATGCTACAACTGTAATTTTTTTTAAAATTTTGTATATAACTTTATTATTTTGATTATAAACTATAATAAACACTTTAATTATATACCAACCAAAAGGTAACACTAACATAACCACAGTTCATTGTATTTGTTTAAAAATAAAATTAATAAGTTAATATATTGAAATTATGTAAATAACGATCTAGGTTTAAAAATCCTAAATGATTTTTGGAAAGTGAAAAAAGTATAATGAGATTGAAACAAATATTTTGTTTTAAAATTTTGAATGCTTTTAATTAAGTATATTTGTCTTATAAGACATATTAAATTAAATATATTTAAATGTATAAAAAAGTATAAATAAAGTAATAAAATATGTGTTTTCAGTTTTTGAAACATTTTGGTCTGAGTTATGGAAAACTAAATATTGATCTTATTGCCAAAACCCTTTATACTACACAAAATGTCATATAAATAAATGAAATATAATTCATATAGTAAATCGATATACATATGGATTATAATATTCAACTACAATGATTTGCTGATAAACACCAAGATATATATATTATGTATTCTCCATGTTTGCAATATTTATACAAAATGTTTGAAGAAATTAAGAAAATACACATTTTTCTAAGTTCAAGTGCATATAAGAAAATTTTATATCCTAATTTGAAACCAATTTTATATATAAAAAAATATGCAGTACTGCTCGAATCTCAGTTTAAAAACAATTTGTAGTTTATCATACAAATTCAAATTTTTCGACAATGATGCATGTTTATTTTTATTAATTTGCAATTACCTGTGACTTTAAAATTTTATTCTAACAGGTCTGCAACTTCAATTTTGATATTTTTTTATTTTCTTATTTCACCATTAATATTAATGAATGAATCAGTTAGGATTTATATTTAATAAAAATATTAAATTCATATATTGAAATAACTTAAAAGATAAGGACTATAAATTGAAATGAGTTGAAAAATAGCCGAGGTGGCTATGAGATTGACAAGTGACGAGAATATGTAGTCTTTTATTTGAATAGATAGATGTGTATGTGAATGTGAGTGGGGATGCCTACGTGTAGTCCATCCTCAAGTTTGTTGGGAAGGACGTTGGTCCATGAACTTTGAGCCACAATGTATGCTAGTGGCGGATATAGAGTTATCATAGGGTCGGCCAACGCCTACAGTTCATTATTAAATTATTGTGTATCAATAGCCCAAATTTAAATTTGCTAGGAAGGACATTGGTCCGTGAACTTTGAGCCACAATACATGCTAGTGGCGGATATAGAGTTATCGCTGGGTTGGCCAACGCCTATAGTCCATTATTAAATTATTGTGTGTTAATAGCCCAAATTTAAATTTGTTGGGAAGGACATTGGTCCGTAAACTTTGAGCCACAATGCATGCCAGGTACGGATATACAGTTATCGTAGGTTGGCATACGTCTACAGTCCATTATTAATTAAATTTGTGTGGTCCACTGTACCATCCTAAATCAATGCCCATGGTCCATCCCAAAGCTCACATGAATAATTGTGATGTTGAATGCATAGTAATTTTTATTTAGTATATAACATAAAATTATAAATGATTAAATGCTTATTCGTTTACTTGTTTTGTAAATTGATGATTTGATTGTTTATTCGTTTACTCGATTACTGAATTGGTCATGTCTTCATAAGTAAAACACAAACAAGGTGCCTTTCTTACCCTCATATATACAATATAATTTTGTTGATTGTTTTGTTTGTGTATATTGACTATATTTGGTACGAACTATTAACAATTTCCTAAAAAAAAGTTCCATCTTCAAATAAAATTCCATCTAGTAGTAGAAGTAGCTGGATGAACATCTCAATGCAACTATTAAAGATGCAAAAGAGTGTTTCCAAAAGATTAAAATACGTTGAAGACAATTGTAATCGACGATCCTAAGTTTTATTTGAATATTTAATGAATTGTAATTTTTTCATTATTAAAAGAAAGGGAAAACTAATTGAAATCTCAAAATTCAAAAAGCCACATAAGCAAAACAAACACCTTAAGACTAAAAAGCATCAGCAAAAAAACCACAGATAAGAACAATTAACCAGCGTAATTCAAAATGTCAACAAAATATAAGCAAATACCTCGGAAATAATCTAGCAAGCCCTAAACCTAGCAGTTCTGTTAGCCACAGCCGTTCGTCGAAAGTCTTGGCGATCTTCTGGATCAAAGGGTTCTATTACGAAACTTTGACGGCCATGATTATGGAGATAAAACTAATGTTTTAATTCTACCCGTTTAAGATAACCATACCCGTACCATATCCGTAACCTGACCCATAGCCCGCGAATTTTCAATCTAGGATTAATGAGAGAGCTTTATTTTCAAATGGAGGCATGTCGTGGCTAGAAAAAAAAAAGGGTGCGACATGAGAACTTGAAGTGATTTCAATTATATAGTTATCATATAATTGGTGGCCTACAAAATTTACGTGCATTGATCAACTGCCCAGCTCGCTCACTCAAGGGTCTACCTTGAAGTCTTCTGGACAAAAAAACAAAACAAGTACATAGAGAAAAAAACACCAATATAACCTTGTCTCATCAAATTTTGCTATTTATGTATATATGTATAATGTATATATCCTTTTAACAATTGTTCATCTCATTCTCACGTGTAAGAAAGGTCTTGAGTTTCTTTCAGACACGAATTATTAACATAATATAATTTTTAGTTCCGCATTAAATAAACTAGTTATGATTTGCAGTAATAGGAATAATATATTTGTAGATGTGATCTCTAAATATATTGTATTGATAGTTAACTAGTTTTTCTATCCGTATGTTGCGCCGGGCAGCTGACAAAACCCTAGCATTAAAGCATATGCCTTGGTAAAAGTCCGAGGTTACGACGATGAGTTGACACGAATTCGGTCAGTACCAACTCAAGGTACCAAAATTAAAAACAAAAGGGTCAGCAATACTCGGGCATTGTGGCGTGAGTCAGTAAAACAGAGTTATTAGTCTCAGGATTAGTGACGCTAAGTCGACACCAAATTTAATTTGTTTCAATTACGCTTGTTACGATACCAAAACTACGAAAAGAAAAACTTTGTTCAATGTTGGACCGCCACTTGGACCAATAAGAAGCTAGCGGCACCAAACTTTGAATTTATATATATTAGATAATAGATAATTGAGATATTATATTAGTGAAGTTATTGTAAATATATATTGAAAAGATAATGAGGGGGCCAAGAGATTTATGTGATTATCATCTTCCTATATGCAGCTAATGTCTAAAAAAGATATGTTGCAGTTAATTGCCGCTAGGAGTGACGAATTTGGAGGACTACCTTCGATTAAGGGTAAATCGTCATTCCTAAGTCCAATTAAAGATAACCTGCCAACCATTCTTACACTTCGTACCACCCTTTTTAGTTTACACACCTATCTTAATAGTCCTTTCTAGTGACAACAAGGTTAGCCCCCAAGTGATCATAAGCCCATAGAAAACATGAGTTGATTTTAAACACGGCATTCAATACTCACCTAACTTCCTACATTATGTGATTAATAAAATAAGGTTAGCCCCAAGTGATAGAAAGCCCATAAAAAACACGATTGCTAAATACTGCATTCAATACTCACCTACCTTATTTGAGTACTACATAAAACAGTGCGATGTAACCTTCCATCTATAAATACATCACCATTTCTCCATCCCAATTCGCCAATTCCAAATACTTCACTTCAACCCCACAAAAATGGGAAGCCCTGGTTTCGACCTTACCACATTCCCACAATTATCCGATTATTCCAAAGACTTCGAACCCCTCAACCCCGAAGAATTTCGCGCCAACGCCCACAAAGCGGTCGATTTCATCGCTGATTACTACAAAAATATCGAAAACTATCCGATTCTCAGCCACGTTCAACCCGGTTACCTCAAAAACCGCTTGCCCAAGACCCCACCCGACACGCCCGAATCATTCGACACAATCCTAAAAGATGTCCAAGACGATATTATGCCCGGCATGACACATTGGCTAAGTCCAAACTTTTTTGCATATTTTTCGGTTTCGGTGAGCTCGGCCGCGTTCATTGGTGAACTTTTGTGCACTGGCTTTAATGCGGTCGCGTTCAGTTGGGTTGGTTCACCGGCTGCGACTGAGCTCGAGATGGTGGTAGAGGTGTTCAAAAAAACCGGTTACGGAACCGGTTTGGCCGGTTCAACCGGAAACCGGTTTTTTAAAAACCGGTTTTTTTAAAAACCGGTTTGACCGGTTTACGTAACCGGTTTACGTATCGGTTATACGTTTTGGAGCCAAAACCGGTTTTATAACCGGTTTTTTTTATAACCGGTTTTTTTTAATAACCGGTTATTAAAAAACCGGTTAACCGGTTTTTAAAATAACCGGTTTATTACCGTTATAAAAAAAACCGGTTAACCGGTTTTTTAATAACCGGTTAACCGGTTAAACCGGTTTTCGAACGTTACCAAACGGCTTTATAGCCGTTTTTTTTTTTTTTTTGACCGTTTTTTAGCCGTTTTTTTTTTGTTTTTTTACCATTTTACCCCCACAAACATCTATATATAGTTTAGGTTGGGTATTGGTTAGATCACACTTGATTATACAACTCCAAACGCTCTAAACGTTTATTTCATACGCGATTATACAACTCCAAACGCTCTTCTTTCGTAGTCGTTTATTTCATACTCGAGTATACCACTCTTAATTCGTAGTCGATTATCATGGCCTCCCAAAGTGCTGCTTCATCGGTCAACATGGGTGCCTCGAACACGGGAGAAACCGTCGTTCGGGTCATCCCCACGAAACGAAACCAAGATATTTGGCAACATTTCGACCTATGCGAAATGTCTAACGGAACCCAAAAAGCTAGATGCAAACATTGTTTGAAGTTTTATAACAAAGAAGCAAACTCCAGTTTAAGAGCTCATGTAGAAAAGCCCTCTTGCAAGGTCTTGAAGGACGAATCCGGAAGTAGTTCGCAGCCGGAGATGACGAATCAAGGAACGGTGTTTACGTACGACCTTGAAGCGGTACGTCAACAGTTTGGCAACTTTGTGATTCAACAATCACTTCCTTTCAACCACTTCGACAACCCTCAATTCACGGAGATGATGCAAAAGTATGTTCAACCACGCTACCAACACGTAAGTCGTTCGACCCTTAGAAGAGATTGTCTTAAAGCATGGAAAAACGCTAAATCCGAACTAATTTCATACTTTTCAAACTTACAAACTGGTGTGAACTTAACAACGGATGTGTGGTCGGTACCTAATGGTTCGCCCGACTCATACATTTGTGTGACGGCTCATTGGGTTGACCCCCGGTCGTGGCAAATGATGAAACGAACCGTTGCGTTTCAATTGTTTGATTACCCGCACACGGGTAGAAATATTTTTAAACTCTTGGATAAAGTCATTCGACAATACAAGATTGAAGATAAAATCTTTTCAATATCGTTTGATAACGCGTCCAACAATACGGCCGCGGTTGGCCATTTAAAATTAAAGTATAAACCTATCTGTGATGGAGCGTTTTTTCATAGCCGATGCATTGCACATATTATCAACTTGGCCGTGCAAGATGGGTTAAACGTGATCGAAACGCAAAGAAACAATTTTAAAAGAATGTTACGAGATGTTTTTAGCAACAATTCAACATTTTCAAGATACAAAAAATTTTGTGAAGAAGCTAACTGTCAATGGTTGGGGCCTAATTGGGATTGTCCAACAAGATGGAACTCGACTTGTGAAATGTTTGAGAAAGCCATCCAACAAAAACAATCGTTAATTGCGTTTCATCAAATTTTGTCAAATAGGGGTAAATGTGCACCGTACGATCCTAGAAACTGGTTATTGATTGAGATCGTTACGGAGGTTCTTCAAATTTTTAAATCTTGCACAACTAGTTTATCCGGGGTTTACTATCCAACAAGCCCCATTGCTTTACCAAAAATTGCTGTCATGTGCACAAAGTTGACTGAAATTCATTGTAGGGGTGCACCTTATTTTGATATGGGTGCAAAAATGAAAGAAAAATTTAGAAAATATTTTCAACAACTACCCGCTGTTTTGACCTGTGCGGCTGCGTTAAACCCTTGCATCAATGTTGGTGGTGTTGAAGCTTTAATAGAAAAAATTTGTGATGAGCTAGAGTTAAACGACGATCAAAACCCCCATTATAACCAAACTTTAAAGAATGCTTTCAACACCACCTTGGCAAACATGTATGATGTTTACCTTACAAAACACGGGTCGTCTTCCCAAATTCATGACTCGTTAAGAGCTGTTGCCCAATCCCAATCCCAAACCGACCTTGAAATGGGGATGTACTACATGATTTGGGAAGACGCCGGTAAACGTCAAAGGGTAAACACCCCAAGCAGTGAACTTGGAAGGTATGGTGGTACCAACTTTGTGAAACACATGACTCCGGATGAATTTAGAAGTCTTGATATGCTGGCTTGGTGGAGAGGTAAGGAGGATGAGTTTCCGATCCTCGCCGCCATGGCCAAAGATTTACTAACGGTCCAAGCTTCCACGGTAGCTTCGGAGTCTGCTTTTTCTGTTTCTGGCAGGGTTATATCGATTAGGAGGACTCGACTCACTCCACCAGCTGTAGAGATGTCGATTTGCTACAAGGATTACTTGGACTCTTTAGATAGGGCACAACATCAACGCTCACTCGAGGGGGAAATGGAGTATGAGGCGGCCTTGTATGAAGACGAGGTCAATCAAGGACACACTCAACCAATGACCGATGAAGAAGCCGCGTACGACGATTACCTAAGGAATAGCTCGGGATCGGGTAGCGAAGAAAATGAGTAACAAACATCAACTTGTTAATGTAATCGTGTCTAAGCATTCTTTAATGTTTGTATTTTTGAGTTACGAATATGCGATAACGATTTAATGTTTGTATTTTTAATGTAAAAGCTATAAATGAAAGTTATGTGTTTTTAATCTTCCAAGCAAAGAATGCTAACAACGAAACCCTAAACCCTAAACCCTAAAGCAAAAAAAAAAAAAAAAAAAAAAAAAAAACCGGTTAACCGGTTAGACCGGTTATTAAAAACCGGTTGTAAAAAAACCGGTTTAATAACCGGTTCTAACCGGTTTCTAAACCGGTCCAAACCGGTTTGGCCGGTTTGAGTTTTCATTGACAAAAACCGGTTAATAACCGGTCCGGTTATTAACCGAACCGGTTTTTTTCTGGATAAAAAAAACCGGTCCGGTTAATAACCGAACCGGTTTTTTCAAAAAAACCGATTTGTGCACCTCTAGATGGTGGTGATGGATTGGCTCGCGGTTATGCTTAACCTCCCGAAAAGCTTCATGTTTTCGGGTTCGGGTGGTGGGGTTTTGCAATCCACCACAAGCGAGTCGACTTTGTGCACCCTAGTTGCAGCTCGTGATCGTGTGCTTAATAATATTGGCATTGAACATATCGGAAAGTTAGTCGTGTACGGGTCAGATCAAACTCATGCTATGTTCAAGAAAGTATGCAAGGTAGCTGGCATTCATCCGAAGAATATTCGGTCAGTACCAACGTATTTGGAGAATGAATATTCTCTTGATCCTGAAACTCTCCAAAAAGTCATTGAAGCTGACGTGGAACAAGGGTTTGTTCCGCTTTTTCTATGCCTTACAATTGGGACCACCTCCACGACTGCAGTGGACCCCATTAATGCCCTTGCTGACGTGGCAAATAAGTATGATATGTGGGTTCATGTGGACGCGGCTTATGGTGGCAATGCATGCATATGTCCGGAGTATAGACCTTATCTTGATGGAGTTGAGAAAGTTGATTCACTGAGTTTGAGTCCGCATAAGTGGCTACTTAGTTACGCGGAGTGTTGTTGTCTATGGGTGAAAAACCCTAAGTTGATTGTTGACTCACTGAGTATGAATCCTGAGTACTTAAGAAACAAGCATAGTGAGTCGGACTCGGTGGTGCCGAGTTACAAGGATTGGCAAATCGGGGTGTGCCGAAGGTTCAAGTCTATACGTTTATGGTTCATCCTACGTAGTTATGGTGTTGAAAATTTACAAAATCATATTCGGTCGGATGTTCGAATGGCGATAACGTTTGAACGCCTTGTGAAATCGGATGCGAAGTTTGAGGTTGTTGTACCACGTCGGTTTTCCTTGGTGTGTTTTCGCTTAAAACAGTTCCATAGCTTTGACTCGGGCTACATGGAGTTGCTAAACAAAAAGCTACTCGAGCGAGTCAACTCAACAGGGCGAGTTTACCTCACACACACCGTGGTTGATGGGACTTATATGTTGAGGTTTGCGGTGGGAAGCACACTCACAGAAGAACGACATGTGATTGGTGCTTGGGAGATAATAAAGGATGTGGCTAATACCATGGTGAACGAGCATGAATCTTAAAATTGCAAGTAAAATCATATTATTATTTGAATATTTAAAATAAATTAACCGTACGTGTGATTTGATGGTTGAGATGAATATTGAAATAAAGTGTGTGTGTGAATGTGTGATTTGTGATTGAGAAACATGTTTGATATTGTTATTTGAGTCGAATAAACGATGTTTTTAATTTTTGTGTTTGTTTTAATGTAAGAAAAGATTCAATATTAATTTAAATATTTTTTTAGTGTAGTTACGATCTCTCGAGCTATTCAACAATAAACATAAACTTAACCCAACAATACTCCACCCTTAAAACATTCAAGAATCACAAAATAAAGAAAAAAAACCTTGAAAAACACAAACAATTTTGTAGCATCCATTGGCTCTTTAGATCAACTCGATTGGCGGACGCCATTTAGTTCATCCGAAGGAATTCGGGACTATGTAAACGGAAGTCCATGGTGGATGCCACTCTAGATTCCCAACTAACCCGCTGATCGACCTCATCTTATCCTTTGTAGCTGCTGATTATTCAGCAGGCTTCGATAGGTTCTGGTCTATTGAAGAAGCATTTTGTCACCATATGGGTGCAGTTGTTGGTACCCATTTTGGGATAGGAGATGTGGCTTGCTGCGGGGATGGTGTTGGTGCAAATGGAGCGTGTTTCAGTGTTTCTGGTGCAAACAACACCAGTGAGGGTGCCTGTTTCAAGGTTGGTTCTGATGTGGGTGAGGGAGGTTGTTTGGGGGTTGGGTTTTGAACAATAACAAAAGTTGGTGTGGGTGTAAGGGCATCGGTGGCGGTGAAAGAAATCGAGGAGCTGTGGTGCTATCAGAACAGGCCACGGTAGTCAAAAGATGGCTCATGAATACCTCTTGAGATTGCATCATAGATATCGCATTATAGTTTGCATCTGATTGAGGATTGACCTGTGTATACATACTCATAAAACTCTTCACCAGATAAGGTTTGAGCGTCCATTGAAGATCGGAGCGTCCATTGTGATGATAAAAACATAAAAGAGAAATACTTAGAGGAGATACGAAAATTTCAACTTCAAATACTTAGAGCCCCTGACCCTATACACCGGGAGAGGATTCGTGAACACGAGTAGTGGTATCGGTGCTTATTAAAATATTTGTTAACGGAAAATTCATCAGGACCGTAGTTAGGAAAAATTTATCAGACTATAAAAACACCATGATTCTTATTTCTTATACTGGGGATAAAACCCATTTTTATACAAACATAAGTTTAATAGGGATAAACCCTAATTTACAAAACATGTTTATTTATTCTGGTGATAAGCCAGTTATTTAAGCTGGAAAGCCTGTAGGCCTCAATCCTGAGTCTTTAACAAGTCACCTGAAATATGGTTAAAAAATATTTGATCAGCAAGAAATACTGGTGAACACATTCATTTGTAAATGACACATTTTTACAATTACAAGATTAATATGTTTCTACACATGCCTGCTTACAAATTACCGAAAGGTACTTCTCACTCGACTGTATCTGTGACCGTGATCATATTACTTATTAGCTAACACTTGTCCAATAAGTAACGTTAATAAGTCATCAGGTAAGCCTTGTATACAAAACCACACAATACCAGTAATAACCATCCCGTAAGTCTACAGAGAATTAATCACTGTAATATAACCAAAACCTTTTGAAAATATTTTGAAAGTAAGTATTAAAAATCATCATGACAGTATTGGAAAACCAGTGGTTTCACGTAAATGTGAGTTGTACAAAAACTCGAAGTCTCACCTTGAAAGTTTACAATCAAAGAGCTTCATGGTATTATGCACCTAGTTAAACACAATGTAGTACAGATTAGTATTAATCAATAATTATAACGATAATCACGAGATTAGAAACTTTACACGATTGCACAAAATCTCACCTTGTTCAGGCAGAGCTTTTGATTCGTGCACGAAAGCTTCTTTCGATCGGATAAGGTATTGTTACGGCTATTCGAGGTATTATACTACACTCATATATATATATATATATATATATATATGGGTAGAATCAAATGAAAACTCCTCTTAAAGAGAAAACTTAAAAACTCTTAAAGAATTATTTTTAACTTTTAATTTTTTTTGTAGTTTCTTGTTTTCCCATTATTCTTATATGTTGCTATTGTTCCAAGAAAAATGAAACAACTTGTCGGTAACCTCGTCGGTGTAGTGCACATGTGTAATGGTGTGCATTGAATATATGCAAAAGTTTTGTAATAAACTATTGTACATATGCAACATAAGACTAATACGCTCGAATACACATTAGTACGTATGTGTAATACAACATTAATGCACATGTGCGCTACATTGAATTTTGTTTTTTATTTTTGTATATAATACAACACTATTAAACATAAAAAATACATAGTAATACACATGTGTAATACAACAGCATCGCACAATAATACGTATGTGCATTACAACGTTTTTTCTTTTTATTTTTTTGCATTTTTTTTCGAGTGAAGGGTAACAAAATATAAGAATAGTGGCAAAACTGAAATTTGAAAATATTTTATTATTTTTAATTAAAAATAATTCTTTAGAAGGTTTTAAGTTTTTTCTTTAAGGATGAGATTAAAAATTTTAATCTCAGTCTCAAATCGACACATCAGTCTCAAATCAACGCCACATCAGATTAAAATTTTATAAAAAACCTCTAACTTTCTTCGTTAACATGAAACCTCCACAAAACCATTAAAAAATTATTCAAATTGTGTGTGTGCGTGTGTATATGTATGTACTAGTTTGAGGCCCGTGTATTACACGGATAATTGATGAAAATTTTAAACTTCAACCATTAAATGAAATACAGTCAACAAAATGATCATAAATTGTTAATACAACTACAATTTACATTAAAATTATAGAAATTACATAACTAAGATTACACAAATATGTTACAAATAAGTAAAATCTTCCTTGTACATTACTTACGTGATTATATTGGTCGATATATAATGTTTATAAAAAATCAAAATCTTTTTTCATGTCGGCTCGTAAATCTTGATAAGGTAACATATAGATATGTTTGTAACTCTTTCGTGTGACATATAAGGTTCTTAAAGTACATACTAACCCTAGAAAAATGATAATGTATCCATGAAACTAAAAAAAAATAAAAATTCATGCACATAAATTATCATACATTTTAATCAATCAATATGATATCATTTGAGATCATCTGCTCATGTATATAAAAAAAACATGATTATCCTAAGAACAAAATTACCTGAACTTTGATGATATAATCATCCTTAGAATCTTAAGATTTTGAAACTGGTGATAAATTTATTGTCATTAATATTCTGTATATGACAAACTTTTAATTGATTTTATATATTATAATTAACGATTGTATAATCAAGCCACATATAAAACCAAAAATTAAAATAACAAAACAATTTGTTTCATTTCATACGAATACAATTACTAGAAAAATGACAAAGACATACTAACCTTAAAACCATGTTCAAATAACAATGAGTTATCAAAAAATATAAGAAGATTTTAAGTTGTAAAAAGTGAAAGTAGTGATTCTTATTTATAATAGTTGAAAGTACTGGATTAGGAATGTTTAAACTTTGAATACTAATTCCATGCTATTAGTCAATATTATTGGAACTTGTTGGAATATTTAATTAATCAATATATATATATAGGGGAGGGTTCAGATGAAAACCACTTAGTTTTGTAAAAATATGAAAACTCATTTTGACAAATCACAAGTTTTTCTTTTTTATATTTTTATTTTTCTTATAAGGGTGTTTAGGTAATTGTGTATTCCACTATTTATGGAATTTATATATCATTAATTTTGATTCCAACTTTCTTTCCCTTAAAAATCGGTATATTAATATTGAATCAACTGATTCCAACTTCATTCGTGCTATCATGATTAAATAGTTTGTTTTTATTTCCACTTTCAATAAATATCATGATTTAAATATGCCTATAGCCATTTCTTTTGCTGTGGTTTGAACACAAGTAAACTATTTTTGGATTTACTTTTAGTATTTAATTATTCAACACATGTTAAAATTTGGTTTTCATAAATTAGTTTGTTCTGCATTACGCTGATTGTAGTTTTTATTGCCTCTCAATTTCCATGTTTTATTTTAGAAATTTAGTGAACTTTGTGTGTATAGCCCTAAACATAGGTATATTTAATAGCTTAGATGTCGTAAATATTTTTTTTTATGAAAACTTACATTATTTGGGTTACATATATGTAACTAAACAAGCTAATATATGTTACATCCATATAACCGGACATCACGATCAAAATAAATATATTTGTAAAAGCATTTATCATTTACACATATGTGACATACATACATATTAGAAATTAGTTTACAGTTGTTGTTTTGTCAATTTCGAAATTGCTAAATAGTGTTGAAGCTAGCTGACACGCACGATTGCTAGTACCAAGCCATAAACTTGATGTGTAACCCTCTTATCCCCAATTTCTTTTTACATACAATTACACAATCCTCATTGTCATCCTCTTTATTATTATCTGTAACACGAAAGTTTAATGTTATCAAGAATTTATCATACACTTATAAAATAAAAATAATTGGTTCAGTATACATATGTGTAGAACAGATAATATCGAGGACTTTTCGTTGTTTTTGGACCAAAAGTTCATTAACTTTACAAAGATTTAATAAAATTCACCGAGCATACGTTTTAAGGACTTACTATTCAATATAATCCAGCTCCGAAGTTCATATATGTATCAATTTATTAATCTAACACATATGTATCTATCTATATTATCCAACTATTCAATATAACCCAGCTCCAAAGTACATATATGTATAATTTATGTAACAAAAAAATTAATAAATGACAACAATATCAACTATAACACACCCTGTGGTGCTAATAAAACATAGTTCAATCAAACCCAAAGATAATTATTATTATGTACATAAGAAACTGAATTACATACACGTAATTATTAAACAACCTTGTCAAACATGCTTAAGATTTAAACACATTTACATATATGTACGTAACACAAACACGCATCAAACACAAATTTCAATAAATTTCAATGAATGTCATAACCAACTATGAATATGTTATATATAATCAACCACCAAAGTACATATATGTATATGCATGTAATATTTTTAATAGCAAATCTGTATCAATACAAACATGAGCAAGTGCACATGTCTGACACAGAGTTAAATGGATACAAACACCAAAAACATATATGTATGCAACTAACAACATCAATTTGTTAACAATATAAAAAACAAACTTTGACAAACCTATATGAATCCAAACCTTTTCGGTTCATATATGTTGTAAGTTGTAACACATAGTTTCATGGAATCAAACAACAAATACATATATGTACCAAACAACCAACATCAATTGCTAAGATCAAACCAAGTTACATATATGTACTCAACACACTAACCTACCCCAAAAGAAATCGAATCAAGTAAACATAAACCAAAAAGAACCAATCAAGCCTTTACATAAAAGCCGATTAATGCCACATGCAGTCAAAGATGTAGCAAACAACGATTACTAACCTGATATATAAAAAAATACTAAAGAAACCGAATCCTTGTCACTCGATTTTGCTATTCCTCTTCACTTCTTCCTGTATATGCGATTTAGGGTTTAAGTCTTGGTTTCTTATGATCCGCTTTGAAGAAAAAGAACGGCAGATGAAATAAAGGATATATGAATTGAAAATTGAGATAATCAGGGAATTTGAACAATAATTAGCAATTTAGCATCTGTCTCCAAAATTAAATCATTTTTTACTACCGATAATACCCTTCGTGATTTAAATATTATCCATTCACTTCATACTAATTACAAAATAGCCATTGATAATATTAACCATTGATCAAGTATAAGCATTGGCCAGGATTGAATTAATTGGTTTTCAAGAAAACCATGGTTTTTAATGGAACCCTCCACTATATATATATATATATATATATATATATATATATATTAACAACCATGGTTTTCAAGAAAACCATGGTTTGTTCAATGTTGGACCGCCACTTGGACCAGTAAGAAGCTAGCGGCACCAAACTTTGAATTTATATATATTAGATAATAGATAATTGAGATATTATATTAGTGAAGTTATTGTAAATATATATTGAAAAGATAATGAGGGGGCCAAGAGATTTATGTGATTATCATCTTCCTATATGCAGCTAATGTCTAAAAAAGATATGTTGCAGTTAATTGCCGCTAGGAGTGACGAATTTGGAGACTACCTTCGATTAAGGGTAAATCGTCATTCCTAAGTCCAATTAAAGATAACCTGCCAACCATTCTTACACTTCGTACCACCCTTTTTAGTTTACACACCTATCTTAATAGTCCTTTCTAGTGACAACAAGGTTAGCCCCCAAGTGATCATAAGCCCATAGAAAACATGAGTTGATTTTAAACACGGCATTCAATACTCACCTAACTTCCTACATTATGTGATTAATAAAATAAGGTTAGCCCCAAGTGATAGAAAGCCCATAAAAAACACGATTGCTAAATACTGCATTCAATACTCACCTACCTTATTTGAGTACTACATAAAACAGTGCGATGTAACCTTCCATCTATAAATACATCACCATTTCTCCATCCCAATTCGCCAATTCCAAATACTTCACTTCAACCCCACAAAAATGGGAAGCCCTGGTTTTGACCTTACCACATTCCCACAATTATCCGATTATTCCAAAGACTTCGAACCCCTCAACCCCGAAGAATTTCGCGCCAACGCCCACAAAGCGGTCGATTTCATCGCTGATTACTACAAAAATATCGAAAACTATCCGATTCTCAGCCACGTTCAACCCGGTTACCTCAAAAACCGCTTGCCCAAGACCCCACCCGACACGCCCGAATCATTCGACACAATCCTAAAAGATGTCCAAGACGATATTATGCCCGGCATGACACATTGGCTAAGTCCAAACTTTTTTGCATATTTTTCGGTTTCGGTGAGCTCGGCCGCGTTCATTGGTGAACTTTTGTGCACTGGCTTTAATGCGGTCGCGTTCAGTTGGGTTGGTTCACCGGCTGCGACTGAGCTCGAGATGGTGGTGATGGATTGGCTCGCGGTTATGCTTAACCTCCCGAAAAGCTTCATGTTTTCGGGTTCGGGTGGTGGGGTTTTGCAATCCACCACAAGCGAGTCGACTTTGTGCACCCTAGTTGCAGCTCGTGATCGTGTGCTTAATAATATTGGCATTGAACATATCGGAAAGTTAGTCGTGTACGGGTCAGATCAAACTCATGCTATGTTCAAGAAAGTATGCAAGGTAGCTGGCATTCATCCGAAGAATATTCGGTCAGTACCAACGTATTTGGAGAATGAATATTCTCTTGATCCTGAAACTCTCCAAAAAGTCATTGAAGCTGACGTGGAACAAGGGTTTGTTCCGCTTTTTCTATGCCTTACAATTGGGACCACCTCCACGACTGCAGTGGACCCCATTAATGCCCTTGCTGACGTGGCAAATAAGTATGATATGTGGGTTCATGTGGACGCGGCTTATGGTGGCAATGCATGCATATGTCCGGAGTATAGACCTTATCTTGATGGAGTTGAGAAAGTTGATTCACTGAGTTTGAGTCCGCATAAGTGGCTACTTAGTTACGCGGAGTGTTGTTGTCTATGGGTGAAAAACCCTAAGTTGATTGTTGACTCACTGAGTATGAATCCTGAGTACTTAAGAAACAAGCATAGTGAGTCGGACTCGGTGGTGCCGAGTTACAAGGATTGGCAAATCGGGGTGTGCCGAAGGTTCAAGTCTATACGTTTATGGTTCATCCTCCGTAGTTATGGTGTTGAAAATTTACAAAATCATATTCGGTCGGATGTTCGAATGGCGATAACGTTTGAACGCCTTGTGAAATCGGATGCGAAGTTTGAGATTGTTGTACCACGTCGGTTTTCCTTGGTGTGTTTTCGCTTAAAACAGTTCCATAGCTTTGACTCGGGCTACATTGAGTTGCTAAACAAAAAGCTACTCGAGCGAGTCAACTCAACAGGGCGAGTTTACCTCACACACACCGTGGTTGATGGGACTTATATGTTGAGGTTTGCGGTGGGAAGCACACTCACAGAAGAACGACATGTGATTGGTGCTTGGGAGATAATAAAGGATGTGGCTAATACCATGGTGAACGAGCATGAATCTTTAAATTGCAAGTAAAATCATATTATTATTTGAATATTTAAAATAAATTAACCGTACGTGTGATTTGATGGTTGAGATGAATATTGAAATAAAGTGTGTGTGTGAATGTGTGATTTGTGATTGAGAAACATGTTTGATATTGTTATTTGAGTCGAATAAACGATGTTTTTAATTTTTGTGTTTGTTTTAATGTAAGAAAAGATTCAATATTAATTTAAATATTTTTTTAGTGTAGTTACGATCTCTCGAGCTATTCAACAATAAACATAAACTTAACCCAACAATACTCCACCCTTAAAACATTCAAGAATCACAAAATAAAGAAAAAAAACCTTGAAAAACACAAACAATTTTGTAGCATCCATTGGCTCTTTAGATCAACTCGATTGGCGGACGCCATTTAGTTCATCCGAAGGAATTCGGGACTATGTAAACGGAAGTCCATGGTGGATGCCACTCTAGATTCCCAACTAACCCGCTGATCGACCTCATCTTATCCTTTGTAGCTGCTGATTATTCAGCAGGCTTCGATAGGTTCTGGTCTATTGAAGAAGCATTTTGTCACCATATGGGTGCAGTTGTTGGTACCCATTTTGGGATAGGAGATGTGGCTTGCTGCGGGGATGGTGTTGGTGCAAATGGAGCGTGTTTCAGTGTTTCTGGTGCAAACAACACCAGTGAGGGTGCCTGTTTCAAGGTTGGTTCTGATGTGGGTGAGGGAGGTTGTTTGGGGGTTGGGTTTTGAACAATAACAAAAGTTGGTGTGGGTGTAAGTGTGACATCTGCCCTGATCCGACCCGACCCAGGTACCCGTTTCTCTGACCCGATCTCTCTTTTATTATTTAATATTTATACTTATATTTTACTTTTAATAATAATATATATTTTCCTTCCCGCCTCTTTCTCTCTCTTTCTTTCCGCCGTCTCGTCCCTCTTCCTTCTCTCTTTGCTTGCCCTTTGGTTCTTCCCGCCTAAGGATGTCTGCAGCTCCACGCGCCAGACTCCTTACATGGAAGCCTGCGTGAAGACATCTTGTTCCTGCGATGCGTGAAGAGAACTCTTCTCACAGCGCGCTAAGAATGCATGTTCTTCCCGCAATGCGCTAAGAATGTATGTTCTTCCCGCGATGCGCTTAGAATTCTTGTTCTTCACGCAGCACGCTAAGGATTTGTGATTCTTCCCGCAGTGCGCTAAGGATTGTTGTGCCAGCCTTCGCGCTCGCGCACTCAGCCTTCCCGCGCTTAACCCTTGTATCTTCTGTTTAAATCTAGCCGTTTGCTTTTGTGTTGTCTTATCTTTTGAGCTGTTGACCTTATCTGCTTTGTCTGAATAGTTACTTTCGGCGCAGCATGCGTACCAACCCCCATTGGTTGGTAGAAAAAGTGACTGACATTATCTTTTGAGATCTGCTTTTGCCATGCTTGACCAGTACCTTTATCTGAACCGCCCATGCCTGTTACTGTTCCCTGTCAGCTTTATCTTGCCCCCCTGCAGCTGCCATATCTTTTGATATCTTTTGCTTTTGGATTCTTATGCTTTTTGATATCTTTTGCTTTTTGAGATCTTTTTCCCTTTTCTAGGGATTATGTCTCCTAGGGTTTCTCTATAAATAATAGTATTATTTTTCCTAACACATCACACACAAAACACTTAATCTCTCCTGTTCTCTTGCTCCTTGCTCTCTCTGCCGTCTTCCTCTCCTGCCTCCGTCTTCCTCCCTGTTCTTCCCTGCTTTTCCGGTAATATATATATATTATATATAATAATTTACTTATTAATTATGCTAACTTATAATCAAGACTTAAAACAGATCATTAAAACAATAATCTTATTTATAGGTTAACTTGTGCTTGTTTAAAGTTGGTTCTTGCTTTATCTTGCACCACATCGTTTATCAAGTGAGTTATCTCGTATCTAATCCCTTTTTATTTTAAATGCTTTGGGATGTTCATGTGTTCATACAAAACTTGAGTCTTAAACTTGTTTATGAGCTTTAGTCGCGCAGTATCCCATGTGTTGAGGACGTTTACTTGGCTGTTTATTTGTATGTGTGTATCATTAACCGCTTTGTTCGGCCTATTCCGCAGTTCCGTTGGTACCATTAGTTGAACACGGGAGACCTATCGTTTACGGTTTTCTTTGTTTACACTTGCACAGATGTTTTCTCGTTTTTATGCTCAATTGGGAGCATGGATTGAACTATGATCTATGAACTATCTTAGGCTTGATCACAATCTGATTACACCCTTGTTAAACTCTAGACATACACGTGTTGCGCGCAGATTTACTGTGATTATCTATGATTATCTATTAAACTTGATTTCTCACCAACACGCAAGTGTTTGACGTTTATTTTAACACATGTTCAGGTTTGCAGTAGCTGTTTTGGAGCTTGTGGACACATAGGACGTTTTTACTTTTGGACCTAGATTAAAATGTATCAAGACAAGTTATTGCTGTTCGAATATTTTGATTTATAATATATTGATTTATGTTGGTTTATTTATATCTTATGTATACGTTGCGCATGCGTGAATGAATATATTTATTAAATATTGACACCCAATAGTGTCACGAGTAATGAAACAATATGTGGCGCCCCGATGTATAATCCGCCTTTGGTCGGGGTGTTACAGATTGGTATCAGAGCTCGTTGACCTTAGGATAGGTGGTTAGACGTAACGACCTAGAATACCTAAGAGTCCCTTCTCGCGCATGAGAGAAATCTCATGTTTGCGCGCTTATTGTTAATTACTCGTTATTTATGAATATGCTCGCACTTGCGCAGTATATAAATTTTATGTTCTATTTCGCGATATTTCGATTTTTGTTGAATTTCGATTTTTATTGATTTTACTTACATATTCGTTTGTTGGGATTGAAAATCCGAAAAGTCATGGTGATACATGAATAGTTGATTTTCAATTTCCATTTACGATTATGTTCTGAGGTTGGAGACTTGAAAAGTCATGGTGATACATGAATTGTCAACCTCCAATACTCATTTTCTTGTATGTTTTATATTGAAGATTGAAAAGTCATGGTGATACATGAATCGTCAATCTCCAATACTCGTTTGCCCGTATATTTTAAATTGGGAATTCGGAAAGTCATGGTGATACATGAATTGTCGATTCTTGATTCGAATTTGTTACCTTTATTAAGTCTGCATTTAGGATCATTTATTTTACTTTAACTTTTGATAGTATCTAACCCTGCGAAACCAAGCTTTATAAGATTAAAACTTTGCGCTAAAACCAAGATATTAACTAAAAATTAAAATTTTTATAGAATGCCTCCGCTATCTCGCCGATTTCAGAGAAGAGAAGCCTCGCGCATGCGTAGACAGCAACGTTCCCAGGAAATGGCCGCCGCAATAGCCCAAGCTTTGAGCCAAAACAATACCTCGAGTTATAACATTAAGTCCTTTAACGCGGGTAACCCTCCAAAGTTCACAGGTCTTGAAGGAGCCACCGTGATGCTCCAGTGGCTTGAGAAGATTGAAAACACTTTCCTCCATACCCAATGCCCCTCAGACAGACGAACCCTGTATGCTTCCAGTGTCCTGGAATCCAGAGCGCTTACATGGTGGAATGGAGTAGCTCATGCGCGTGGCGCAGAGGCTGCTTCTAGCATGACATGGGAGGAATTCAAGGAAATTCTGACGCGAGAATTCTGCCCTCCCAACGAAGTTAAGCGCCTGGAGGAAGAATTTTGGAATCTTAAGCAATACAGCGGTGAAGCGCGCGAGTACGCGACGCGCTTCCACGAGCTAAGCTTACTGGTCCCTCACCTTGTTACCCCTTCCCGCCGAGCCATCGAGAAATTCCTTGGGGGTCTCCCCATGGAAATTCAAGATTCTGTATGGGCCAGAAACCCAGTAACCCTCTCTGACGCCATCGAATTGGCCGCTGTGCTCAGCGACAACCATGTCAGAGCAGGAACCCTGTTCCTGCGGGGAACTGAGAAGACCAAACCCACCAAGACTGTCCCTGAACCAACAGAAACCAAACCAGAACCCTCAAACCATAACCAGAAACGTAGGCGCAGACAAGCTTACGCGCTTACCAACCCGCCCATTGTCCAGCAACCAATTTATCAACCAGTTTACGCGCCTAACCCACTGTCAACCTACCCAGCACCTCCTGTAGTCCACAACTATGCCTTAACTAATCCAGCACTTCCTGCCCCGCCAACTAAGAAGCCTTACACAGGAAACCAACCCTTTTGCCCAACCTGTAGACTTCATCACCCACCTCAAGTCCCGTGTCGACAATGTAACCGATGTGGCCGCGTAGGTCACTCCGTTGAGTACTGTAGAACCTCTCCCTCCAACCCGATTGCGCCAACACCACCAGCCTACCCGCAGAACCCACAGCCAACTTACCAAAACCCACGACCCAGATCGTGCTTTAACTGCGGTGATCCAAGTCATTTCCGGAACGCGTGCCCAAGGCTACAAGTTCAGATTACTCAAGCGAATCCGGTGAACCAGATTTCGAACCAAGTGACGCGTGGACGAGCTTTTAACATAACCGCGCACCAAGCGCAAGCGAATAACGACGTAGTTAATGGTACATTTTTGCTTAACGGATTTTATGCATCTATGCTTTTTGATACTGGCGCCGATCGAAGTTTTATTTCTCGCGCCTTCGAGCAGAAGCTTGCGCGACCGCGCAACGACTTAAAAGAAGATTTTTCAGTTGAATTGGCTAATGGCGAAACTGTTTTAATAAACTCGGTAATTAAAGATTGCACGCTTAACCTTAACGAAAGCGATTTTCTGATCGACCTCATCCCTATGCCTCTTGGAAGCTTCGATGTTATTATTGGTATGGACTGGCTCTCGAAGAATCGCGCCGAAGTTATTTGCGCCAAGAAGATGATTCGCATACCTCGAGAAAATGGTGATCTTCATATTTACGGCGAAAAACCCTCCAGTGGTCTTAAGCTTATGTCTTGCGCCGAAGCCCAAAGACTCATGCGGAAGAAGTGTATTGCATTTCTAGCCCATGTGGTTAAACCCGATGAAGGAAAGAAGCTTCGCGATATCCCTGTTGTGCGTGATTTCCCTGAAGTTTTTCCTGATGATCTTCCTGGTATCCCTCCCGCTCGTGAAGTCGAGTTCCGTATTGATCTTGTCCCTGGTGCTTCCCCCGTGGCTAAATCTCCTTACCGTCTTGCACCCGCTGAGATGCAAGAATTGGCCAGCCAACTTCAAGAGTTGACTGCTAAAGGATTCATTCGCCCTAGCTCTTCGCCCTGGGGTGCTCCGGTGTTGTTCGTTAAAAAGAAAGATGGATCGTTTCGCATGTGTATTGATTACCGCGAGTTGAACAAACTCACCATTAAAAACCGGTATCCCTTACCGCGTATTGACGACCTCTTTGATCAACTCCAAGGTGCCTCCTGTTTCTCGAAGATCGATCTCCGTTCTGGTTATCATCAGTTACGCATCCGCGATGAAGATGTTCCGAAGACTGCTTTTCGTACTCGTTATGGCCATTTTGAATTCTTGGTCATGTCCTTCGGTTTAACCAACGCACCCGCCGTTTTCATGGATCTTATGAATCGGGTGTGTAGGCCTTTCTTGGATAAATTCGTGATCGTGTTTATCGATGATGTTCTGGTGTATTCTAAGACCAAGGCCGAGCATGAGCAACATCTCCGATTGGTGTTGCAAAAGCTTAGAGCTGAACAACTCTATGCTAAGCTTTCCAAGTGTGAATTCTGGTCTGATGAAGTACAGTTTCTTGGTCATGTTGTAAACAAGATGGGTATTCATGTCGACCCATCCAAGATTGAAGCAATCAAGAACTGGATTACGCCATCCTCTCCTTCTGAGATCCGTTCCTTTCTGGGCTTAGCTGGTTATTACCGGCGCTTCATTTCGAACTTTTCGAAGATCGCTTTGCCTTTAACAGCTCTAACGCACAAAGGTAAACCGTATATTTGGGGCTCGAAGCAAGAAGAAGCCTTTCTAACGCTCAAGCGTTTGTTGTGTGAAGCTCCTGTTCTTGCGCTACCTGAGGGTAATGATGATTTTGTCGTGTATTGCGATGCATCCAACCAAGGTCTCGGTTGTGTTCTTATGCAACGAGGCAAGGTTATCGCTTATGCATCGAGGCAACTTAAGGTTCATGAAAAGAATTATACAACTCACGACCTCGAGCTTGGTGCAGTTGTTTTTGCCTTGAAGATCTGGAGACACTACCTTTATGGTACTAAGTGTATCCTCTACACTGACCATAAAAGCCTTCAGCATATCTTTGATCAAAAGGAACTTAACATGAGGCAACGCCGATGGAACGAACTCATCAGCGATTACGATTGTGAGATCCGGTATCATCCTGGTAAGGCTAATGTGGTAGCCGATGCGCTCAGCCGAAAACCCTGCCAACTTAACTGTATCTTGCCGCGCACCCAGCTTCACTTCGCGCCGATTCAAAGCAACCTTGAATCGCGTATTCGTGACGCGCAGCGCGCATCCATCAGTAATGATAACCTTCGCGCCGAGTTAGCGTGTGGCGCGGAAGCGCACTTTGTCCCTAATCTGAGTGGAATTCTCTGCTATCTTAATCGCATCTGGATCCCTTGTGATGAGAATCTTCGCGCTGATATCCTTTGTGAAGCGCACAAATCTCGATATTCTATTCATCCTGGAGCTGATAAGATGTACAAGGATTTGCGCATAACTTATTGGTGGCCTGGCATGAAAAAGGATATTGCTGTGTTCGTAGCTAAGTGCCTGACTTGTTCTAAAGTTAAAGCTGAACACCAACGCCCATTTGGTTTGCTCGAACAACCAGAAATTCCTACGTGGAAATGGGAATGTGTAGCGATGGACTTTATTACCAAGTTACCTTTGACAGCAAGCAAACATGATAGCATTTGGGTAATAGTGGATCGATTGACTAAGTCTGCTCACTTCCTGCCCATTCGTGAAAACTACCGTGTTGAGCATCTCGCGCAGCTTTATGTCAAGGAAATTGTCTGCCGCCATGGTACTCCTTTGAGCATCATATCCGATCGCGATGGCCGATTTATATCTCGCTTTTGGAAATCTCTCCAATCTGCGCTAGGAACTCGCTTGGACATGAGTACTGCATATCATCCTCAGACTGACGGACAGTCTGAGCGAACTATTCAAACTCTTGAGGATATGCTCCGATCTTGTGTTCTTGATTTTGGAGGTAATTGGGATTCACACCTGCCTTTGATCGAGTTCTCTTATAATAACAGCTATCATTCCAGTATCGGTATGGCCCCATTTGAAGCACTTTACGGTCGTAAATGCCGCTCCCCGATTTGTTGGAGCGAAGTGGGTGAAACTCAAATCACAGGACCCGAACTTGTTCAAGAGACAACCGATAAAATCGCCAAGATCCGTGATCATTTGCTGACTGCCAGAAGCCGACAGAAGAGTTACGCAGATCGTAGGCGAAAGCCTCTCGAATTTCAAGTTGGTGATCTTGTTCTCCTCAAAGTGTCGCCTTGGAAAGGTGTTGTCCGCTTTGGGAAGAAGGGTAAGCTTGCTCCTCGTTATGTTGGTCCATTCAAGATTCTCGCGCGTGTGGGAAAAGTTGCCTACAGACTTGACCTGCCGCTCGCGCTCAGTAATGTGCATCCAACGTTCCATGTTTCCAATCTCAAGAAGTGTTTAGCTGACGAGAACCTTCACATTCCACTTGATGAAGTTCAAGTTGATGAATCCATGCATTTCATTGAGAAGCCTGTTGAGATTATGGATCACGAGGTTAAGCAAACCAAGCGCAGTCGTATCCCTATCGTGAAAGTTCGCTGGGAGTCCAAGCGCGGAGCCGAGTTTACATGGGAAAGGGAAGATCAAATGAAGATCAAGTACCCGCACCTGTTCTCTGCGCAACCTACTTCGAGATAAATTTCGGGACGAAATTTCTTAAAGTAGGGGAGACTGTGACATCTGCCCTGATCCGACCCGACCCAGGTACCCGTTTCTCTGACCCGATCTCTCTTTTATTATTTAATATTTATACTTATATTTTACTTTTAATAATAATATATATTTTCCTTCCCGCCTCTTTCTCTCTCTTTCTTTCCGCCGTCTCGTCCCTCTTCCTTCTCTCTTTCCGCTTTGGTTCCCTCTTCTCTTTGCTTGCCCTTTGGTTCTTCCCGCCTAAGGATGTCTGCAGCTCCACGCGCCAGACTCCTTACATGGAAGCCTGCGTGAAGACATCTTGTTCCTGCGATGCGTGAAGAGAACTCTTCTCACAGCGCGCTAAGAATGCATGTTCTTCCCGCAATGCGCTAAGAATGTATGTTCTTCCCGCGATGCGCTTAGAATTCTTGTTCTTCACGCAGCACGCTAAGGATTTGTGATTCTTCCCGCAGTGCGCTAAGGATTGTTGTGCCAGCCTTCGCGCTCGCGCACTCAGCCTTCCCGCGCTTAACCCTTGTATCTTCTGTTTAAATCTAGCCGTTTGCTTTTGTGTTGTCTTATCTTTTGAGCTGTTGACCTTATCTGCTTTGTCTGAATAGTTACTTTCGGCGCAGCATGCGTACCAACCCCCATTGGTTGGTAGAAAAAGTGACTGACATTATCTTTTGAGATCTGCTTTTGCCATGCTTGACCAGTACCTTTATCTGAACCGCCCATGCCTGTTACTGTTCCCTGTCAGCTTTATCTTGCCCCCCTGCAGCTGCCATATCTTTTGATATCTTTTGCTTTTGGATTCTTATGCTTTTTGATATCTTTTGCTTTTTGAGATCTTTTTCCCTTTTCTAGGGATTATGTCTCCTAGGGTTTCTCTATAAATAATAGTATTATTTTTCCTAACACATCACACACAAAACACTTAATCTCTCCTGTTCTCTTGCTCCTTGCTCTCTCTGCCGTCTTCCTCTCCTGCCTCCGTCTTCCTCCCTGTTCTTCCCTGCTTTTCCGGTAATATATATATATTATATATAATAATTTACTTATTAATTATGCTAACTTATAATCAAGACTTAAAACAGATCATTAAAACAATAATCTTATTTATAGGTTAACTTGTGCTTGTTTAAAGTTGGTTCTTGCTTTATCTTGCACCACATCGTTTATCAAGTGAGTTATCTCGTATCTAATCCCTTTTTATTTTAAATGCTTTGGGATGTTCATGTGTTCATACAAAACTTGAGTCTTAAACTTGTTTATGAGCTTTAGTCGCGCAGTATCCCATGTGTTGAGGACGTTTACTTGGCTGTTTATTTGTATGTGTGTATCATTAACCGCTTTGTTCGGCCTATTCCGCAGTTCCGTTGGTACCATTAGTTGAACACGGGAGACCTATCGTTTACGGTTTTCTTTGTTTACACTTGCACAGATGTTTTCTCGTTTTTATGCTCAATTGGGAGCATGGATTGAACTATGATCTATGAACTATCTTAGGCTTGATCACAATCTGATTACACCCTTGTTAAACTCTAGACATACACGTGTTGCGCGCAGATTTACTGTGATTATCTATGATTATCTATTAAACTTGATTTCTCACCAACACGCAAGTGTTTGACGTTTATTTTAACACATGTTCAGGTTTGCAGTAGCTGTTTTGGAGCTTGTGGACACATAGGACGTTTTTACTTTTGGACCTAGATTAAAATGTATCAAGACAAGTTATTGCTGTTCGAATATTTTGATTTATAATATATTGATTTATGTTGGTTTATTTATATCTTATGTATACGTTGCGCATGCGTGAATGAATATATTTATTAAATATTGACACCCAATAGTGTCACGAGTAATGAAACAATATGTGGCGCCCCGATGTATAATCCGCCTTTGGTCGGGGTGTTACAGTAAGGGCATCGGTGGCGGTGAAAGAAATCGAGGAGCTGTGGTGCTATCAGAACAGGCCACGGTAGTCAAAAGATGGCTCATGAATACCTCTTGAGATTGCATCATAGATATCGCATTGTAGTTTGCATCTGATTGAGGATTGACCTGTGTATACATACTCATCAAACTCTTCACCAGATAAGGTTTGAGCGTCCATTGAAGATCGGAGCGTCCATTGTGATGATAAAAACATAAAAGAGAAATACTTAGAGGAGATACGAAAATTTCAACTTCAAATACTTAGAGCCCCTGACCATATACACCGGGAGAGGATTCGTGAACACGAGTAGTGGTATCGGTGCTTATTAAAATATTTGATAACGGAAAATTCATCAGGACCGTAGTTAGGAAAAATTTATCAGACTATAAAAACACCATGATTCTTATTTCTTATACTGGGGATAAAACCCATTTTTATACAAACATAAGTTTAATAGGGATAAACCCTAATTTACAAAACATGTTTATTTATTCTGGTGATAAGCCAGTTATTTAAGCTGGAAAGCCTGTAGGCCTCAATCCTGAGTCTTTAACAAGTCACCTGAAATATGGTTAAAAAATATTTGATCAGCAAGAAATACTGGTGAACACATTCATTTGTAAATGACACATTTTTACAATTACAAGATTAATATGTTTCTACACATGCCTGCTTACAAATTACCGAAAGGTACTTCTCACTCGACCGTATCTGTGACTGTGATCATATTACTTATTAGCTAACACTTGTCCAATAAGTAACGTTAATAAGTCATCAGGTAAGCCTTGTATACAAAACCACACAATACCAGTAGTAACCATCCCGTAAGTCTACAGAGAATTAATCTCTGTAATATAACCAAAACCTTTTGAAAATATTTTGAAAGTAAGTATTAAAAATCATCATGACAGTATTGGAAAACCAGTGGTTTCACGTAAATGTGAGTTGTACAAAAACTCGAAGTCTCACCTTGAAAGTTTACAATCAAAGAGCTTCATGGTATTATGCACCTAGTTAAACACAATGTAGTACAGATTAGTATTAATCAATAATTATAACGATAATCACGAGATTAGAAACTTTACACGATTGCACAAAATCTCACCTTGTTCAGGCAGAGCTTTTGATTCGTGCACGAAAGCTTCTTTCGATCGGATAAGGTATTGTTACGGCTATTCGAGGTATTATACTACACTCATATATATATACATATGGGTAGAATCAAATGAAAACTCCTCTTAAAGAGAAAACTTAAAAACTCTTAAAGAATTATTTTTAACTTTTAATTTTTTTTGTAGTTTCTTGTTTTCCCATTATTCTTATATGTTGCTATTGTTCCGAAAAAAATGAAACAACTTGTCAGTAACCTCGTCGGTGTAGTGCACATGTGTAATGGTGTGCATTGAATATATGTAAAAGTTTTGTAATAAACTATTGTACATATGCAACATAAGACTAATACGCTCGAATACACATTAGTACGTATGTGTAATACAACATTAATGCACATGTGCGCTACATTGAATTTTGTTTTTTATTTTTGCATATAATACAACACTATTAAACATAAAAAATACATAGTAATACACATGTGTAATACAACAACATCGCACAATAATACGTATGTGCATTACAACGTTTTTTCTTTTTATTTTTTTGCATTTTTTTTCGAGTGAAGGGTAACAAAATATAAGAATAGAGGCAAAACTGAAATTTGAAAATATTTTATTTTTAATTAAAAATAATTCTTTAGAAGGTTTTAAGTTTTTTCTTTAAGGATGAGATTAAAAATTTTAATCTCAGTCTCAAATCGACACATCAGTCTCAAATCAACGCCACATCAGATTAAAAATTTTATAAAAAATCTCTAACTTTCTTCGTTAACATGAAACCTCCACAAAACCATTAAAAAATTATTCAAATTGTGTGTGTGCGTGTGTATATGTATGTACTAGTCTGAGGCCCGTGTATTACACGGATAATTGATGAAAATTTTAAACTTCAACCATTAAGTGAAATACAGTCAACAAAATGATCATAAATTGTTAATACAACTACAATTTACATTAAAATTATAGAAATTACATAACTAAGATTACACAAATATGTTACAAATAAGTAAAATCTTCCTTGTACATTACTTACGTGATTATATTGGTCGATATATAATGTTTATAAAAAATCAAAATCTTTTTTCATGTCTGCTCGTAAATCTTGATAAGGTAACATATAGATATGTTTGTAACTCTTTCGTGTGACATATAAGGTTCTTAAAGTACATACTAACCCTAGAAAAATGATAATGTATCCATGAAACTAAAAAAAAAAAAAATTTCATGCACATAAATTATCATACATTTTAATCAATCAATATGATATCATTTGAGATCATCTGCTCATGTATATAAAAAAAAACATGATTATCCTAAGAACAAAATTACCTGAACTTTGATGATATAATCATCCTTAGAATTTTAAGATTTTGAAACTGGTGATAAATTTATTGTCATTAATATTCTGTATATGACAAACTTTTAATTGATTTTATATATTATAATTAACGATTGTATAATCAAGCCACATATAAAACCAAAAATTAAAATAACAAAACCATTTGTTTCATTTCATACGAATACAATTACTAGAAAAATGACAAAGACATACTAACCTTAAAACCATGTTCAAATAACAATGAGTTATCAAAAAATATAAGAAGATTTTAAGTTGTAAAAAGTGAAAGTAGTGATTCTTATTTATAATAGTTGAAAGTACTGGATTAGGAATGTTTAAACTTTGAATACTAATTCCATGCTATTAGTTAATATTATTGGAACTTGTTGGAATATTTAATTAATCAATATATATATATAGGGGAGGGTTCAAATGAAAACCACTTAGTTTTGTAAAAACTATGAAAACTCATTTTGACAAATCACAAGTTTTTCTTTTTTATATTTTTATTTTTCTTATAAGGGTGTTTAGGTAATTGTGTATTCCACTATTTATGGAATTTATATATCATTAATTTTGATTCCAACTTTCTTTCCCTTAAAAATCGGTATATTAATATTGAATCAACTGATTCCAACTTCATTCGTGCTATCATGATTGAATAGTTTGTTTTTATTTCCACTTTCAATAAATATCATGATTTAAATATGCCTATAGCCATTTCTTTTGCTGTGGTTTGAACACAAGTAAACTATTTTTGGATTTACTTTTAATATTTAATTATTCAACACATGTTAAAAGTTTGGTTTTCATAAATTAGTTTGTTCTGCATTACGCTGATTGTAGTTTTTATTGCCTCTCAATTTCCATGTTTTATTTTAGAAATTTAGTGAACTTTGTGTGTATAGCCCTAAACATAGGTATATTTAATAGCTTAGATGTCGTAAATATTTTTTTTTATGAAAACTTACATTATTTGGGTTACATATATGTAACTAAACAAGCTAATATATGTTACATCCATATAACCGGACATCACGATCAAAATAAATATATTTGTAAAAGCATTTATCATTTACACATATGTGACATACATACATATTAGAAATTAGTTTACAGTTGTTGTTTTGTCAATTTCGAAATTGCTAAATAGTGTTGAAGCTAGCCGACACGCACGATTGCTACTACCAAGCCATAAACTTGATGTGTAACCCTCTTATCCCCAATTTCTTTTTACATACAATTACACAATCCTTATTGTCATCCTCTTTATTATTATCTGTAACACGAAAGTTTAATGTTATCAAGAATTTATCATACACTTATAAAATAAAAATAATTGGTTCAGTATACATATGTGTAGAACAGATAATATCGAGGACTTTTCGTTGTTTTTGGACCAAAAGTTCATTAACTTTACAAAGATTTAATAAAATTCACCGAGCATACGTTTTAAAGACTTACTATTCAATATAATCCAGCTCCGAAGTTCATATATGTATCAATCTATTAATCTAACACATATGTATCTATCTATATTATCCAACTATTCAATATAACCCAGCTCCAAAATGCATATATGTATAATTTATGTAACAAAAAAATTAATAAATGACAACAATATCAACTATAACACACCCTGTGGTGCTAATAAAACATAGTTCAATCAAACCCAAAGATAATTATTATTATGTACATAAGAAACTGAATTACATACACGTAATTATTAAACAACCTTGTCAAACATGCTTAAGATTTAAACACATTTACATATATGTACGTAACACAAACACGCATCAAACACAAATTTCAATAAATTTCAATGAATGTCATAACCAACTATGAATATGTTATATATAATCAACCACCAAAGTACATATATGTATATGCATGTAATATTTTTAATAGCAAATCTGTATCAATACAAACATGAGCAAGTGCACATGTCTGACACAGAGTTAAATGGATACAAACACCAAAAACATATATGTATGCAACTAACAACATCAATTTGTTAACAATATAAAAAACAAACTTTGACAAACCTATATGAATCCAAACCTTTTCGGTTCATATATGTTGTAAGTTGTAACACATAGTTTCATGGAATCAAACAACAAATACATATATGTACCAAACAACCAACATCAATTGCTAAGATCAAACAAAGTTACATATATGTACTCAACACACTAACCTACCCCAAAAGAAATCGAATCAAGTAAACATAAACCAAAAAGAACCAATCAAGCCTTTACATAAAAGCCGATTAATGCCACATGCAGTCAAAGATGTAGCAAACAACGATTACTAACCTGATATATAAAAAAATACTAAAGAAACCGAATCCTTGTCACTCGATTTTGCTATTCCTCTTCACTTCTTCCTGTATATGCGATTTAGGGTTTAAGTCTTGGTTTCTTATGATCCGCTTTGAAGAAAAAGAACGGCAGATGAAATAAAGGATATATGAATTGAAAATTGAGATAATCAGGGAATTTGAACAATAATTAGCAATTTAGCATCTGTCTCCAAAATTAAATCATTTTTTACTACCGATAATACCCTTCGTGATTTAAATATTATCCATTCACTTCATACTAATTACAAAATAGCCATTGATAATATTAACCATTGATCAAGTATAAGCAATGGCTAGGATTGAATTAATTGGTTTTCAAGAAAACCATGGTTTTTAATGGAACCCTCCACTATATATATATATATATATTAACAACTTACAGAAGAAGAAAAAAAAAGGAAACAAAGATTTCGGATTTTAGGGAAGCATTGTAAATGACTTTTAATTGGATTAACTATTTTTTTTAAATTAATGTGAAAATGGAATATCCTTGAACTTAATGAGGAGCATGATTAATTATAAATAATAAAATATAAATAAATATAAAAATAATAAACATTTCTATTAAGTTAAATTATAATTATGGTGTGAATTTTTATAACATGTTTTAATAATGAATGCTATAACTGTAATTTTTTTTAAAATTTTGTATATAACTTTATTATTTTGATTATAAACTATAATAAACACTTTAATTATATACCAACCAAAAGGTAACACTAACATAACCACAGTTCATTGTATTTGTTTAAAAATAAAATTAATAAGTTAATATATTGAAATTATGTAAATAACGATCTAGGTTTAAATATCCTAAATGATTTTTGGAAAGTGAAAAAAGTATAATGAGATTGAAACAAATATTTTGTTTTAAAATTTTGAATGCTTTTAATTAAGTATATTTGTCTTATAAGACATATTAAATTAAATATATTTAAATGTATAAAAACGTATAAATAAAATAATAAAATATGTGTTTTCAGTTTTTGAAACATTTTGGTCTGAGTTATGGAAAACTAAATATTGATCTTATTGCCAAAACCCTTTATACTACACAAAATGTCATATAAATAAATGAAATATAATTCATATAGTAAATCGATATACATATGGATTATAATATTCAACTACAATGATTTGCTGATAAACACCAAGATATATATATATTATGTATTCTCCATGTTTGCAATATTTATACAAAATGTTTGAAGAAATTAAGAAAATACACATTTTTCTAAGTTCAAGTGCATATAAGAAAATTTTATATCCTAATTTGAAACCAATTTTATATATAAAAAAAATATGCAGTACTGCTCGAATCTCAGTTTAAAAACAATTTGTAGTTTATCATACAAATTCAAATTTTTCGACAATGATGCATGTTTATTTTTATTAATTTGCAATTACCTGTGACTTTAAAATTTTATTCTAACAGGTCTGCAACTTCAATTTTGATATTTTTTTATTTTCTTATTTCACCATTAATGTTAATGAATGAATCAGTTAGGATTTATATTTAATAAAAATATTAAATTCATATATTGAAATAACTTAAAAGATAAGGACTATAAATTGAAATGAGTTGAAAAATAGCCGAGGTGGGCTATGAGATTGACAAGTGACGAGAATATGTAGTCTTTTATTTGAATAGATAGATGTGTATGTGAATGTGAGTGGGGATGCCTACGTGTAGTCCATCCTCAAGTTTGTTGGGAAGGACGTTGGTCCATGAACTTTGAGCCACAATGTATGCTAGTGGCGGATATAGAGTTATCATAGGGTCGGCCAACGCCTACAGTTCATTATTAAATTATTGTGTATCAATAGCCCAAATTTAAATTTGCTGGAAAGGACATTGGTCCGTGAACTTTGAGCCACAATACATGCTAGTGGCGGATATAGAGTTATCGCTGGGTTGGCCAACGCCTATAGTCCATTATTAAATTATTGTGTGTTAATAGCCCAAATTTAAATTTGTTGGGAAGGACATTGGTCCGTAAACTTTGAGCCACAATGCATGCTAGTGACGGATATACAGTTATCGTAGGTTGGCATACGTCTACAGTCCATTATTAATTAAATTTGTGTGGTCCACTGTACCATCCTAAATCAATGCCCATGGTCCATCCCAAAGCTCACATGAATAATTGTGATGTTGAATGCATAGTAATTTTTATTTAGTATATAACATAAAATTATAAATGATTAAATGCTTATTCGTTTACTTGTTTTGTAAATTGATGATTTGATTGTTTATTCGTTTACTCGATTACTGAATTGGTCATGTCTTCATAAGTAAAACACAAACAAGGTGCCTTTCTTACCCTCATATATACAATATAATTTTGTTGATTGTTTTGTTTGTGTATATTGACTATATTTGGTACGAACTATTAACAATTTCCTAAAAAAAAGTTCCATCTTCAAATAAAATTCCATCTAGTAGTAGAAGTAGCTGGATGAACATCTCAATGCAACTATTAAAGATGCAAAAGAGTGTTTCCAAAAGATTAAAATACGTTGAAGACAATTGTAATCGACGATCCTAAGTTTTATTTGAATATTTAATGAATTGTAATTTTTTCATTATTAAAAGAAAGGGAAAACTAATTGAAATCTCAAAATTCAAAAAGCCACATAAGCAAAACAAACACCTTAAGACTAAAAAGCATCAGCAAAAAAACCACAGATAAGAACAATTAACCAGCGTAATTCAAAATGTCAACAAAATATAAGCTAATACCTCGGAAATAATCTAGCAAGCCCTAAACCTAGCAGTTCTGTTAGCCACAGCCGTTCGTCGAAAGTCTTGGCGATCTTCTGGATCAAAGGGTTCTATTACGAAACTTTGACGGCCATGATTATGGAGATAAAACTAATGTTTTAATTCTACCCGTTTAAGATAACCATACCCGTACCATATCCGTAACCTGACCCATAGCCCGCGAATTTTCAATCTAGGATTAATGAGAGAGCTTTATTTTCAAATGGAGGCATGTCGTGGCTAGAAAAAAAAAAGGGTGCGACATGAGAACTTGAAGTGATTTCAATTATATAGTTATCATATAATCAACTGCCCAGCTCGCTCACTCAAGGGTCTACCTTGAAGTCTTCTGGACAAAAAAACAAAACAAGTACATAGAGAAAAAAACACCAATATAACCTTGTCTCATCAAATTTTGCTATTTATGTATATATGTATAATGTATATATCCTTTTAACAATTGTTCATCTCATTCTCACGTGTAAGAAAGGTCTTGAGTTTCTTTCAGACACGAATTATTAACATAATATAATTTTTAGTTCCGCATTAAATAAACTAGTTATGATTTGCAGTAATAGGAATAATATATTTGTAGATGTGATCTCTAAATATATTGTATTGATAGTTAACTAGTTTTTCTATCCGTATGTTGCGCCGGGCAGCTGACAAAACCCTAGCATTAAAGCATATGCCTTGGTAAAAGTCCGAGGTTACGACGATGAGTTGACACGAATTCGGTCAGTACCAACTTAAGGTACCAAAATTAAAAACAAAAGGGTCAGCAATACTCGGGCATTGTGGCGTGAGTCAGTAAAACAGAGTTATTAGTCTCAGGATTAGTGGCTAAGTCGACACCAAATTTAATTTGTTTCAATTACGCTTGTTACGATACCAAAACTACGAAAAGAAAAACTTTGTTCAATGTTGGACCGCCACTTGGACCAATAAGAAGCTAGCGGCACCAAACTTTGAATTTATATATATTAGATAATAGATAATTGAGATATTATATTAGTGAAGTTATTGTAAATATATATTGAAAAGATAATGAGGGGGGCAAGAGATTTATGTGATTATCATCTTCCTATATGCAGCTAATGTCTAAAAAAGATATGTTGCAGTTAATTGCCGCTAGGAGTGACGAATTTGGAGGACTACCTTCGATTAAGGGTAAATCGTCATTCCTAAGTCCAATTAAAGATAACCTGCCAACCATTCTTACACTTCGTACCACCCTTTTTAGTTTACACACCTATCTTAATAGTCCTTTCTAGTGACAACAAGGTTAGCCCCCAAGTGATCATAAGCCCATAGAAAACATGAGTTGATTTTAAACACGGCATTCAATACTCACCTAACTTCCTACATTATGTGATTAATAAAATAAGGTTAGCCCCAAGTGATAGAAAGCCCATAAAAAACACGATTGCTAAATACTGCATTCAATACTCACCTACCTTATTTGAGTACTACATAAAACAGTGCGATGTAACCTTCCATCTATAAATACATCACCATTTCTCCATCCCAATTCGCCAATTCCAAATACTTCACTTCAACCCCACAAAAATGGGAAGCCCTGGTTTCGACCTTACCACATTCCCACAATTATCCGATTATTCCAAAGACTTCGAACCCCTCAACCCCGAAGAATTTCGCGCCAACGCCCACAAAGCGGTCGATTTCATCGCTGATTACTACAAAAATATCGAAAACTATCCGATTCTCAGCCACGTTCAACCCGGTTACCTCAAAAACCGCTTGCCCAAGACCCCACCCGACACGCCCGAATCATTCGACACAATCCTAAAAGATGTCCAAGACGATATTATGCCCGGCATGACACATTGGCTAAGTCCAAACTTTTTTGCATATTTTTCGGTTTCGGTGAGCTCGGCCGCGTTCATTGGTGAACTTTTGTGCACTGGCTTTAATGCGGTCGCGTTCAGTTGGGTTGGTTCACCGGCTGCGACTGAGCTCGAGATGGTGGTGATGGATTGGCTCGCGGTTATGCTTAACCTCCCGAAAAGCTTCATGTTTTCGGGTTCGGGTGGTGGGGTTTTGCAATCCACCACAAGCGAGTCGACTTTGTGCACCCTAGTTGCAGCTCGTGATCGTGTGCTTAATAATATTGGCATTGAACATATCGGAAAGTTAGTCGTGTACGGGTCAGATCAAACTCATGCTATGTTCAAGAAAGTATGCAAGGTAGCTGGCATTCATCCGAAGAATATTCGGTCAGTACCAACGTATTTGGAGAATGAATATTCTCTTGATCCTGAAACTCTCCAAAAAGTCATTGAAGCTGACGTGGAACAAGGGTTTGTTCCGCTTTTTCTATGCCTTACAATTGGGACCACCTCCACGACTGCAGTGGACCCCATTAATGCCCTTGCTGACGTGGCAAATAAGTATGATATGTGGGTTCATGTGGACGCGGCTTATGGTGGCAATGCATGCATATGTCCGGAGTATAGACCTTATCTTGATGGAGTTGAGAAAGTTGATTCACTGAGTTTGAGTCCGCATAAGTGGCTACTTAGTTACGCGGAGTGTTGTTGTCTATGGGTGAAAAACCCTAAGTTGATTGTTGACTCACTGAGTATGAATCCTGAGTACTTAAGAAACAAGCATAGTGAGTCGGACTCGGTGGTGCCGAGTTACAAGGATTGGCAAATCGGGGTGTGCCGAAGGTTCAAGTCTATACGTTTATGGTTCATCCTACGTAGTTATGGTGTTGAAAATTTACAAAATCATATTCGGTCGGATGTTCGAATGGCGATAACGTTTGAACGCCTTGTGAAATCGGATGCGAAGTTTGAGATTGTTGTACCACGTCGGTTTTCCTTGGTGTGTTTTCGCTTAAAACAGTTCCATAGCTTTGACTCGGGCTACATTGAGTTGCTAAACAAAAAGCTACTCGAGCGAGTCAACTCAACAGGGCGAGTTTACCTCACACACACCGTGGTTGATGGGACTTATATGTTGAGGTTTGCGGTGGGAAGCACACTCACAGAAGAACGACATGTGATTGGTGCTTGGGAGATAATAAAGGATGTGGCTAATACCATGGTGAACGAGCATGAATCTTTAAATTGCAAGTAAAATCATATTATTATTTGAATATTTAAAATAAATTAACCGTACGTGTGATTTGATGGTTGAGATGAATATTGAAATAAAGTGTGTGTGTGAATGTGTGATTTGTGATTGAGAAACATGTTTGATATTGTTATTTGAGTCGAATAAACGATGTTTTTAATTTTTGTGTTTGTTTTAATGTAAGAAAAGATTCAATATTAATTTAAATATTTTTTTTAGTGTAGTTACGATCTCTCGAGCTATTCAACAATAAACATAAACTTAACCCAACAATACTCCACCCTTAAAACATTCAAGAATCACAAAATAAAGAAAAAAAACCTTGAAAAACACAAACAATTTTGTAGCATCCATTGGCTCTTTAGATCAACTCGATTGGCGGACGCCATTTAGTTCATCCGAAGGAATTCGGGACTATGTAAACGGAAGTCCATGGTGGATGCCACTCTAGATTCCCAACTAACCCGCTGATCGACTTCATCTTATCCATTGTAGCTGCTGATTATTCAGCAGGCTTCGATAGGTTCTGGTCTATTGAAGAAGCATTTTGTCACCATATGGGTGCAGTTGTTGGTACCCATTTTGGGATAGGAGATGTGGCTTGCTGCGGGGATGGTGTTGGTGCAAATGGAGCGTGTTTCAGTGTTTCTGGTGCAAACAACACCAGTGAGGGTGCCTGTTTCAAGGTTGGTTCTGATGTGGGTGAGGGAGGTTGTTTGGGGGTTGGGTTTTGAACAATAACAAAAGTTGGTGTGGGTGTAAGGGCATCGGTGGCGGTGAAAGAAATCGAGGAGCTGTGGTGCTATCAGAACAGGCCACGGTAGTCAAAAGATGGCTCATGAATACCTCTTGAGATTGCATCATAGATATCGCATTGTAGTTTGCATCTGATTGAGGATTGACCTGTGTATACATACTCATCAAACTCTTCACCAGATAAGGTTTGAGCGTCCATTGATGATCGGAGCGTCCATTGTGATGATAAAAACATAAAAGAGAAATACTTAGAGGAGATACGAAAATTTCAACTTCAAATACTTAGAGCCCCTGACCATATACACCGAGAGAGGATTCGTGAACACGAGTAGTGGTATCGGTGCTTATTAAAATATTTGATAACGGAAAATTCATCAGGACCGTAGTTAGGAAAAATTTATCAGACTATAAAAACACCATGATTCTTATTTCTTATACTGGGGATAAAACCCATTTTTATACAAACATAAGTTTAATAGGGATAAACCCTAATTTACAAAACATGTTTATTTATTCTGGTGATAAGCCAGTTATTTAAGCTGGAAAGCCTGTAGGCCTCAATCCTGAGTCTTTAACAAGTCACCTGAAATATGGTTAAAAAATATTTGATCAGCAAGAAATACTGGTGAACACATTCATTTGTAAATGACACATTTTTACAATTACAAGATTAATATGTTTCTACACATGCCTGCTTACAAATTACCGAAAGGTACTTCTCACTCGACCGTATCTGTGACTGTGATCATATTACTTATTAGCTAACACTTGTCCAATAAGTAACGTTAATAAGTCATCAGGTAAGCCTTGTATACAAAACCACACAATACCAGTAGTAACCATCCCGTAAGTCTACAGAGAATTAATCACTGTAATATAACCAAAACCTTTTGAAAATATTTTGAAAGTAAGTATTAAAAATCATCATGACAGTATTGGAAAACCAGTGGTTTCACGTAAATGTGAGTTGTACAAAAACTCGAAGTCTCACCTTGAAAGTTTACAATCAAAGAGCTTCATGGTATTATGCACCTAGTTAAACACAATGTAGTACAGATTAGTATTAATCAATAATTATAACGATAATCACGAGATTAGAAACTTTACACGATTGCACAAAATCTCACCTTGTTCAGGCAGAGCTTTTGATTCGTGCACGAAAGCTTCTTTCGATCGGATAAGGTATTGTTACGGCTATTCGAGGTATTATACTACACTCATATATATATACATATGGGTAGAATCAAATGAAAACTCCTCTTAAAGAGAAAACTTAAAAACTCTTAAAGAATTATTTTTAACTTTTAATTTTTTTTGTAGTTTCTTGTTTTCCCATTATTCTTATATGTTGCTATTGTTCCGAAAAAAATGAAACAACTTGTCAGTAACCTCGTCGGTGTAGTGCACATGTGTAATGGTGTGCATTGAATATATGTAAAAGTTTTGTAATAAACTATTGTACATATGCAACATAAGACTAATACGCTCGAATACACATTAGTACGTATGTGTAATACAACATTAATGCACATGTGCGCTACATTGAATTTTGTTTTTTATTTTTGCATATAATACAACACTATTAAACATAAAAAATACATAGTAATACACATGTGTAATACAACAACATCGCACAATAATACGTATGTGCATTACAACGTTTTTTCTTTTTATTTTTTTGCATTTTTTTTCGAGTGAAGGGTAACAAAATATAAGAATAGAGGCAAAACTGAAATTTGAAAATATTTTATTTTTAATTAAAAATAATTCTTTAGAAGGTTTTAAGTTTTTTCTTTAAGGATGAGATTAAAAATTTTAATCTCAGTCTCAAATCGACACATCAGTCTCAAATCAACGCCACATCAGATTAAAAATTTTATAAAAAATCTCTAACTTTCTTCGTTAACATGAAACCTCCACAAAACCATTAAAAAATTATTCAAATTGTGTGTGTGCGTGTGTATATGTATGTACTAGTCTGAGGCCCGTGTATTACACGGATAATTGATGAAAATTTTAAACTTCAACCATTAAGTGAAATACAGTCAACAAAATGATCATAAATTGTTAATACAACTACAATTTACATTAAAATTATAGAAATTACATAACTAAGATTACACAAATATGTTACAAATAAGTAAAATCTTCCTTGTACATTACTTACGTGATTATATTGGTCGATATATAATGTTTATAAAAAATCAAAATCTTTTTTCATGTCTGCTCGTAAATCTTGATAAGGTAACATATAGATATGTTTGTAACTCTTTCGTGTGACATATAAGGTTCTTAAAGTACATACTAACCCTAGAAAAATGATAATGTATCCATGAAACTAAAAAAAAAAAAAATTTCATGCACATAAATTATCATACATTTTAATCAATCAATATGATATCATTTGAGATCATCTGCTCATGTATATAAAAAAAAACATGATTATCCTAAGAACAAAATTACCTGAACTTTGATGATATAATCATCCTTAGAATTTTAAGATTTTGAAACTGGTGATAAATTTATTGTCATTAATATTCTGTATATGACAAACTTTTAATTGATTTTATATATTATAATTAACGATTGTATAATCAAGCCACATATAAAACCAAAAATTAAAATAACAAAACCATTTGTTTCATTTCATACGAATACAATTACTAGAAAAATGACAAAGACATACTAACCTTAAAACCATGTTCAAATAACAATGAGTTATCAAAAAATATAAGAAGATTTTAAGTTGTAAAAAGTGAAAGTAGTGATTCTTATTTATAATAGTTGAAAGTACTGGATTAGGAATGTTTAAACTTTGAATACTAATTCCATGCTATTAGTTAATATTATTGGAACTTGTTGGAATATTTAATTAATCAATATATATATATAGGGGAGGGTTCAAATGAAAACCACTTAGTTTTGTAAAAACTATGAAAACTCATTTTGACAAATCACAAGTTTTTCTTTTTTATATTTTTATTTTTCTTATAAGGGTGTTTAGGTAATTGTGTATTCCACTATTTATGGAATTTATATATCATTAATTTTGATTCCAACTTTCTTTCCCTTAAAAATCGGTATATTAATATTGAATCAACTGATTCCAACTTCATTCGTGCTATCATGATTGAATAGTTTGTTTTTATTTCCACTTTCAATAAATATCATGATTTAAATATGCCTATAGCCATTTCTTTTGCTGTGGTTTGAACACAAGTAAACTATTTTTGGATTTACTTTTAATATTTAATTATTCAACACATGTTAAAAGTTTGGTTTTCATAAATTAGTTTGTTCTGCATTACGCTGATTGTAGTTTTTATTGCCTCTCAATTTCCATGTTTTATTTTAGAAATTTAGTGAACTTTGTGTGTATAGCCCTAAACATAGGTATATTTAATAGCTTAGATGTCGTAAATATTTTTTTTTATGAAAACTTACATTATTTGGGTTACATATATGTAACTAAACAAGCTAATATATGTTACATCCATATAACCGGACATCACGATCAAAATAAATATATTTGTAAAAGCATTTATCATTTACACATATGTGACATACATACATATTAGAAATTAGTTTACAGTTGTTGTTTTGTCAATTTCGAAATTGCTAAATAGTGTTGAAGCTAGCCGACACGCACGATTGCTAGTACCAAGCCATAAACTTGATGTGTAACCCTCTTATCCCCAATTTCTTTTTACATACAATTACACAATCCTCATTGTCATCCTCTTTATTATTATCTGTAACACGAAAGTTTAATGTTATCAAGAATTTATCATACACTTATAAAATAAAAATAATTGGTTCAGTATACATATGTGTAGAACAGATAATATCGAGGACTTTTCGTTGTTTTTGGACCAAAAGTTCATTAACTTTACAAAGATTTAATAAAATTCACCGAGCATACGTTTTAAAGACTTACTATTCAATATAATCCAGCTCCGAAGTTCATATATGTATCAATCTATTAATCTAACACATATGTATCTATCTATATTATCCAACTATTCAATATAACCCAGCTCCAAAATGCATATATGTATAATTTATGTAACAAAAAAATTAATAAATGACAACAATATCAACTATAACACACCCTGTGGTGCTAATAAAACATAGTTCAATCAAACCCAAAGATAATTATTATTATGTACATAAGAAACTGAATTACATACACGTAATTATTAAACAACCTTGTCAAACATGCTTAAGATTTAAACACATTTACATATATGTACGTAACACAAACACGCATCAAACACAAATTTCAATAAATTTCAATGAATGTCATAACCAACTATGAATATGTTATATATAATCAACCACCAAAGTACATATATGTATATGCATGTAATATTTTTAATAGCAAATCTGTATCAATACAAACATGAGCAAGTGCACATGTCTGACACAGAGTTAAATGGATACAAACACCAAAAACATATATGTATGCAACTAACAACATCAATTTGTTAACAATATAAAAAACAAACTTTGACAAACCTATATGAATCCAAACCTTTTCGGTTCATATATGTTGTAAGTTGTAACACATAGTTTCATGGAATCAAACAACAAATACATATATGTACCAAACAACCAACATCAATTGCTAAGATCAAACAAAGTTACATATATGTACTCAACACACTAACCTACCCCAAAAGAAATCGAATCAAGTAAACATAAACCAAAAAGAACCAATCAAGCCTTTACATAAAAGCCGATTAATGCCACATGCAGTCAAAGATGTAGCAAACAACGATTACTAACCTGATATATAAAAAAATACTAAAGAAACCGAATCCTTGTCACTCGATTTTGCTATTCCTCTTCACTTCTTCCTGTATATGCGATTTAGGGTTTAAGTCTTGGTTTCTTATGATCCGCTTTGAAGAAAAAGAACGGCAGATGAAATAAAGGATATATGAATTGAAAATTGAGATAATCAGGGAATTTGAACAATAATTAGCAATTTAGCATCTGTCTCCAAAATTAAATCATTTTTTACTACCGATAATACCCTTCGTGATTTAAATATTATCCATTCACTTCATACTAATTACAAAATAGCCATTGATAATATTAACCATTGATCAAGTATAAGCAATGGCTAGGATTGAATTAATTGGTTTTCAAGAAAACCATGGTTTTTAATGGAACCCTCCACTATATATATATATATATTAACAACTTACAGAAGAAGAAAAAAAAAGGAAACAAAGATTTCGAATTTTAGGGAAGCATTGTAAATGACTTTTAATTGGATTAACTATTTTTTTTAAATTAATGTGAAAATGGAATATCCTTGAACTTAATGAGGAGCATGATTAATTATAAATAATAAAATATAAATAAATATAAAAATAATAAACATTTCTATTAAGTTAAATTATAATTATGGTGTGAATTTTTATAACATGTTTTAATAATGAATGCTATAACTGTAATTTTTTTTAAAATTTTGTATATAACTTTATTATTTTGATTATAAACTATAATAAACACTTTAATTATATACCAACCAAAAGGTAACACTAACATAACCACAGTTCATTGTATTTGTTTAAAAATAAAATTAATAAGTTAATATATTGAAATTATGTAAATAACGATCTAGGTTTAAATATCCTAAATGATTTTTGGAAAGTGAAAAAAGTATAATGAGATTGAAACAAATATTTTGTTTTAAAATTTTGAATGCTTTTAATTAAGTATATTTGTCTTATAAGACATATTAAATTAAATATATTTAAATGTATAAAAAAGTATAAATAAAGTAATAAAATATGTGTTTTCAGTTTTTGAAACATTTTGGTCTGAGTTATGGAAAACTAAATATTGATCTTATTGCCAAAACCCTTTATACTACACAAAATGTCATATAAATAAATGAAATATAATTCATATAGTAAATCGATATACATATGGATTATAATATTCAACTACAATGATTTGCTGATAAACACCAAGATATATATATTATGTATTCTCCATGTTTGCAATATTTATACAAAATGTTTGAAGAAATTAAGAAAATACACATTTTTCTAAGTTCAAGTGCATATAAGAAAATTTTATATCCTAATTTGAAACCAATTTTATATATAAAAAAAATATGCAGTACTGCTCGAATCTCAGTTTAAAAACAATTTGTAGTTTATCATACAAATTCAAATTTTTCGACAATGATGCATGTTTATTTTTATTAATTTGCAATTACCTGTGACTTTAAAATTTTATTCTAACAGGTCTGCAACTTCAATTTTGATATTTTTTTATTTTCTTATTTCACCATTAATGTTAATGAATGAATCAGTTAGGATTTATATTTAATAAAAATATTAAATTCATATATTGAAATAACTTAAAAGATAAGGACTATAAATTGAAATGAGTTGAAAAATAGCCGAGGTGGGCTATGAGATTGACAAGTGACGAGAATATGTAGTCTTTTATTTGAATAGATAGATGTGTATGTGAATGTGAGTGGGGATGCCTACGTGTAGTCCATCCTCAAGTTTGTTGGGAAGGACGTTGGTCCATGAACTTTGAGCCACAATGTATGTTGGTGGCGGATATAGAGTTATCATAGGGTCGGCCAACGCCTACAGTTCATTATTAAATTATTGTGTATCAATAGCCCAAATTTAAATTTGCTGGGAAGGACATTGGTCCGTGAACTTTGAGCCACAATACATGCTAGTGGCGGATATAGAGTTATCGCTGGGTTGGCCAACGCCTATAGTCCATTATTAAATTATTGTGTGTTAATAGCCCAAATTTAAATTTGTTGGGAAGGACATTGGTCCGTAAACTTTGAGCCACAATGCATGCTAGTGACGGATATACAGTTATCGTAGGTTGGCATACGTCTACAGTCCATTATTAATTAAATTTGTGTGGTCCACTGTACCACCCTAAATCAATGCCCATGGTCCATCCCAAAGCTCACATGAATAATTGTGATGTTGAATGCATAGTAATTTTTATTTAGTATATAACATAAAATTATAAATGATTAAATGCTTATTCGTTTACTTGTTTTGTAAATTGATGATTTGATTGTTTATTCGTTTACTCGATTACTGAATTGGTCATGTCTTCATAAGTAAAACACAAACAAGGTGCCTTTCTTACCCTCATATATACAATATAATTTTGTTGATTGTTTTGTTTGTGTATATTGACTATATTTGGTACGAACTATTAACAATTTCCTAAAAAAAAGTTCCATCTTCAAATAAAATTCCATCTAGTAGTAGAAGTAGCTGGATGAACATCTCAATGCAACTATTAAAGATGCAAAAGAGTGTTTCCAAAAGATTAAAATACGTTGAAGACAATTGTAATCGACGATCCTAAGTTTTATTTGAATATTTAATGAATTGTAATTTTTTCATTATTAAAAGAAAGGGAAAACTAATTGAAATCTCAAAATTCAAAAAGCCACATAAGCAAAACAAACACCTTAAGACTAAAAAGCATCAGCAAAAAAACCACAGATAAGAACAATTAACCAGCATAATTCAAAATGTCAACAAAATATAAGCAAATACCTCGGAAATAATCTAGCAAGCCCTAAACCTAGCAGTTCTGTTAGCCACAGCCGTTCGTCGAAAGTCTTGGCGATCTTCTGGATCAAAGGGTTCTATTACGAAACTTTGACGGCCATGATTATGGAGATAAAACTAATGTTTTAATTCTACCCGTTTAAGATAACCATACCCGTACCATATCCGTAACCTGACCCATAGCCCGCGAATTTTCAATCTAGGATTAATGAGAGAGCTTTATTTTCAAATGGAGGCATCTCGTGGCTAGAAAAAAAAAGGGTGCGACATGAGAACTTGAAGTGATTTCAATTATATAGTTATCATATAATTTGTGGCCTACAAAATTTACGTGCATTGATCAACTGCCCAGCTCGCTCACTCAAGGGTCTACCTTGAAGTCTTCTGGACAAAAAAACAAAACAAGTACATAGAGAAAAAAACACCAATATAACCTTGTCTCATCAAATTTTGCTATTTATGTAAATATGTATATAGTATATATCCTTTTAACAATTGTTCATCTCATTCTCACGTGTAAGAAAGGTCTTGAGTTTCTTTCAGACACAAATTATTAACATAATATAATTTTTAGTTCCGCATTAAATAAACTAGTTATGATTTGCAGTAATAGGAATAATATATTTGTAGATGTGATCTCTAAATATATTGTATTGATAGTTAACTAGTTTTTCTATCCGTATGTTGCGCCGGGCAGCTGACAAAACCCTAGCATTAAAGCATATGCCTTGGTAAAAGTCCGAGTTTACGACGATGAGTTGACACGAATTCGGTCAGTACCAACTTAAGGTACCAAAATTAAAAACAAAAGGGTCAGCAATACTCGGGCATTGTGGCGTGAGTCAGTAAAACAGAGTTATTAGTCTCAGGATTAGTGACGCTAAGTCGACACCAAATTCAATTTGTTTCAATTACGCTTGTTACGATACCAAAACTACGAAAAGAAAAACTTTGTTCAATGTTGGACCGCCACTTGGACCAATAAGAAGCTAGCGGCACCAAACTTTGAATTTATATATATTAGATAATAGATAATTGAGATATTATATTAGTGAAGTTATTGTAAATATATATTGAAAAGATAATGAGGGGGCCAAGAGATTTATGTGATTATCATCTTCCTATATGCAGCTAATGTCTAAAAAAGATATGTTGCAGTTAATTGCCGCTAGGAGTGACGAATTTGGAGGACTACCTTCGATTAAGGGTAAATCGTCATTCCTAAGTCCAATTAAAGATAACCTGCCAACCATTCTTACACTTCGTACCACCCTTTTTAGTTTACACACCTATCTTAATAGTCCTTTCTAGTGACAACAAGGTTAGCCCCCAAGTGATCATAAGCCCATAGAAAACATGAGTTGATTTTAAACACGGCATTCAATACTCACCTAACTTCCTACATTATGTGATTAATAAAATAAGGTTAGCCCCAAGTGATAGAAAGCCCATAAAAAACACGATTGCTAAATACTGCATTCAATACTCACCTACCTTATTTGAGTACTACATAAAACAGTGCGATGTAACCTTCCATCTATAAATACATCACCATTTCTCCATCCCAATTCGCCAATTCCAAATACTTCACTTCAACCCCACAAAAATGGGAAGCCCTGGTTTCGACCTTACCACATTCCCACAATTATCCGATTATTCCAAAGACTTCGAACCCCTCAACCCCGAAGAATTTCGCGCCAACGCCCACAAAGCGGTCGATTTCATCGCTGATTACTACAAAAATATCGAAAACTATCCGATTCTCAGCCACGTTCAACCCGGTTACCTCAAAAACCGCTTGCCCAAGACCCCACCCGACACGCCCGAATCATTCGACACAATCCTAAAAGATGTCCAAGACGATATTATGCCCGGCATGACACATTGGCTAAGTCCAAACTTTTTTGCATATTTTTCGGTTTCGGTGAGCTCGGCCGCGTTCATTGGTGAACTTTTGTGCACTGGCTTTAATGCGGTCGCGTTCAGTTGGGTTGGTTCACCGGCTGCGACTGAGCTCGAGATGGTGGTGATGGATTGGCTCGCGGTTATGCTTAACCTCCCGAAAAGCTTCATGTTTTCGGGTTCGGGTGGTGGGGTTTTGCAATCCACCACAAGCGAGTCGACTTTGTGCACCCTAGTTGCAGCTCGTGATCGTGTGCTTAATAATATTGGCATTGAACATATCGGAAAGTTAGTCGTGTACGGGTCAGATCAAACTCATGCTATGTTCAAGAAAGTATGCAAGGTAGCTGGCATTCATCCGAAGAATATTCGGTCAGTACCAACGTATTTGGAGAATGAATATTCTCTTGATCCTGAAACTCTCCAAAAAGTCATTGAAGCTGACGTGGAACAAGGGTTTGTTCCGCTTTTTCTATGCCTTACAATTGGGACCACCTCCACGACTGCAGTGGACCCCATTAATGCCCTTGCTGACGTGGCAAATAAGTATGATATGTGGGTTCATGTGGACGCGGCTTATGGTGGCAATGCATGCATATGTCCGGAGTATAGACCTTATCTTGATGGAGTTGAGAAAGTTGATTCACTGAGTTTGAGTCCGCATAAGTGGCTACTTAGTTACGCGGAGTGTTGTTGTCTATGGGTGAAAAACCCTAAGTTGATTGTTGACTCACTGAGTATGAATCCTGAGTACTTAAGAAACAAGCATAGTGAGTCGGACTCGGTGGTGCCGAGTTACAAGGATTGGCAAATCGGGGTGTGCCGAAGGTTCAAGTCTATACGTTTATGGTTCATCCTACGTAGTTATGGTGTTGAAAATTTACAAAATCATATTCGGTCGGATGTTCGAATGGCGATAACGTTTGAACGCCTTGTGAAATCGGATGCGAAGTTTGAGATTGTTGTACCACGTCGGTTTTCCTTGGTGTGTTTTCGCTTAAAACAGTTCCATAGCTTTGACTCGGGCTACATTGAGTTGCTAAACAAAAAGCTACTCGAGCGAGTCAACTCAACAGGGCGAGTTTACCTCACACACACCGTGGTTGATGGGACTTATATGTTGAGGTTTGCGGTGGGAAGCACACTCACAGAAGAACGACATGTGATTGGTGCTTGGGAGATAATAAAGGATGTGGCTAATACCATGGTGAACGAGCATGAATCTTTAAATTGCAAGTAAAATCATATTATTATTTGAATATTTAAAATAAATTAACCGTACGTGTGATTTGATGGTTGAGATGAATATTGAAATAAAGTGTGTGTGTGAATGTGTGATTTGTGATTGAGAAACATGTTTGATATTGTTATTTGAGTCGAATAAACGATGTTTTTAATTTTTGTGTTTGTTTTAATGTAAGAAAAGATTCAATATTAATTTAAATATTTTTTTTAGTGTAGTTACGATCTCTCGAGCTATTCAACAATAAACATAAACTTAACCCAACAATACTCCACCCTTAAAACATTCAAGAATCACAAAATAAAGAAAAAAAACCTTGAAAAACACAAACAATTTTGTAGCATCCATTGGCTCTTTAGATCAACTCGATTGGCGGACGCCATTTAGTTCATCCGAAGGAATTCGGGACTATGTAAACGGAAGTCCATGGTGGATGCCACTCTAGATTCCCAACTAACCCGCTGATCGACCTCATCTTATCCATTGTAGCTGCTGATTATTCAGCAGGCTTCGATAGGTTCTGGTCTATTGAAGAAGCATTTTGTCACCATATGGGTGCAGTTGTTGGTACCCATTTTGGGATAGGAGATGTGGCTTGCTGCGGGGATGGTGTTGGTGCAAATGGAGCGTGTTTCAGTGTTTCTGGTGCAAACAACACCAGTGAGGGTGCCTGTTTCAAGGTTGGTTCTGATGTGGGTGAGGGAGGTTGTTTGGGGGTTGGGTTTTGAACAATAACAAAAGTTGGTGTGGGTGTAAGGGCATCGGTGGCGGTGAAAGAAATCGAGGAGCTGTGGTGCTATCAGAACAGGCCACGGTAGTCAAAAGATGGCTCATGAATACCTCTTGAGATTGCATCATAGATATCGCATTGTAGTTTGCATCTGATTGAGGATTGACCTGTGTATACATACTCATCAAACTCTTCACCAGATAAGGTTTGAGCGTCCATTGAAGATCGGAGCGTCCATTGTGATGATAAAAACATAAAAGAGAAATACTTAGAGGAGATACGAAAATTTCAACTTCAAATACTTAGAGCCCCTGACCATATACACCGGGAGAGGATTCGTGAACACGAGTAGTGGTATCGGTGCTTATTAAAATATTTGATAACGGAAAATTCATCAGGACCGTAGTTAGGAAAAATTTATCAGACTATAAAAACACCATGATTCTTATTTCTTATACTGGGGATAAACCCCATTTTTATACAAACATAAGTTTAATAGGGATAAACCCTAATTTACAAAACATGTTTATTTATTCTGGTGATAAGCCAGTTATTTAAGCTGGAAAGCCTGTAGGCCTCAATCCTGAGTCTTTAACAAGTCACCTGAAATATGGTTAAAAAATATTTGATCAGCAAGAAATACTGGTGAACACATTCATTTGTAAATGACACATTTTTACAATTACAAGATTAATATGTTTCTACACATGCCTGCTTACAAATTACCGAAAGGTACTTCTCACTAGACCGTATCTGTGACTGTGATCATATTACTTATTAGCTAACACTTGTCCAATAAGTAACGTTAATAAGTCATCAGGTAAGCCTTGTATACAAAACCACACAATACCAGTAGTAACCATCCCGTAAGTCTACAGAGAATTAATCACTGTAATATAACCAAAACCTTTTGAAAATATTTTGAAAGTAAGTATTAAAAATCATCATGACAGTATTGGAAAACCAGTGGTTTCACGTAAATGTGAGTTGTACAAAAACTCGAAGTCTCACCTTGAAAGTTTACAATCAAAGAGCTTCATGGTATTATGCACCTAGTTAAACACAATGTAGTACAGATTAGTATTAATCAATAATTATAACGATAATCACGAGATTAGAAACTTTACACGATTGCACAAAATCTCACCTTGTTCAGGCAGAGCTTTTGATTCGTGCACGAAAGCTTCTTTCGATCGGATAAGGTATTGTTACGGCTATTCGAGGTATTATACTACACTCATATATATATACATATGGGTAGAATCAAATGAAAACTCCTCTTAAAGAGAAAACTTAAAAACTCTTAAAGAATTATTTTTAACTTTTAATTTTTTTTGTAGTTTCTTGTTTTCCCATTATTCTTATATGTTGCTATTGTTCCGAAAAAAATGAAACAACTTGTCAGTAACCTCGTCGGTGTAGTGCACATGTGTAATGGTGTGCATTGAATATATGCAAAAGTTTTGTAATAAACTATTGTACATATGCAACATAAGACTAATACGCTCGAATACACATTAGTACGTATGTGTAATACAACATTAATGCACATGTGCGCTACATTGAATTTTGTTTTTTATTTTTGCATATAATACAACACTATTAAACATAAAAAATACATAGTAATACACATGTGTAATACAACAACATCGCACAATAATGCGTATGTGCATTACAACGTTTTTTCTTTTTATTTTTTTGCATTTTTTTTCGAGTGAAGGGTAACAAAATATAAGAATAGTGGCAAAACTGAAATTTGAAAATATTTTATTTTTAATTAAAAATAATTCTTTAGAAGGTTTTAAGTTTTTTCTTTAAGGATGAGATTAAAAATTTTAATCTCAGTCTCAAATCGACACATCAGTCTCAAATCAACGCCACATCAGATTAAAAATTTTATAAAAAATCTCTAACTTTCTTCGTTAACATGAAACCTCCACAAAACCATTAAAAAATTATTCAAATTGTGTGTGTGCGTGTGTATATGTATGTACTAGTCTGAGGCCCGTATATTACACGGATAATTGATGAAAATTTTAAACTTCAACCATTAAGTGAAATACAGTCAACAAAATGATCATAAATTGTTAATACAACTACAATTTACATTAAAATTATAGAAATTACATAACTAAGATTACACAAATATGTTACAAATAAGTAAAATCTTCCTTGTACATTACTTACATGATTATATTGGTCGATATATAATGTTTATAAAAAATCAAAATCTTTTTTCATGTCTGCTCGTAAATCTTGATAAGGTAACATATAGATATGTTTGTAACTCTTTCGTGTGACATATAAGGTTCTTAAAGTACATACTAACCCTAGAAAAATGATAATGTATCCATGAAACTAAAAAAAAAAAAAATTTCATGCACATAAATTATCATACATTTTAATCAATCAATATGATATCATTTGAGATCATCTGCTCATGTATATAAAAAAAAACATGATTATCCTAAGAACAAAATTACCTGAACTTTGATGATATAATCATCCTTAGAATTTTAAGATTTTGAAACTGGTGATAAATTTATTGTCATTAATATTCTGTATATGACAAACTTTTAATTGATTTTATATATTATAATTAACGATTGTATAATCAAGCCACATATAAAACCAAAAATTAAAATAACAAAACCATTTGTTTCATTTCATACGAATACAATTACTAGAAAAATGACAAAGACATACTAACCTTAAAACCATGTTCAAATAACAATGAGTTATCAAAAAATATAAGAAGATTTTAAGTTGTAAAAAGTGAAAGTAGTGATTCTTATTTATAATAGTTGAAAGTACTGGATTAGGAATGTTTAAACTTTGAATACTAATTCCATGCTATTAGTTAATATTATTGGAACTTGTTGGAATATTTAATTAATCAATATATATATATAGGGGAGGGTTCAAATGAAAACCACTTAGTTTTGTAAAAACTATGAAAACTCATTTTGACAAATCACAAGTTTTTCTTTTTTATATTTTTATTTTTCTTATAAGGGTGTTTAGGTAATTGTGTATTCCACTATTTATGGAATTTATATATCATTAATTTTGATTCCAACTTTCTTTCCCTTAAAAATCGGTATATTAATATTGAATCAACTGATTCCAACTTCATTCGTGCTATCATGATTGAATAGTTTGTTTTTATTTCCACTTTCAATAAATATCATGATTTAAATATGCCTATAGCCATTTCTTTTGCTGTGGTTTGAACACAAGTAAACTATTTTTGGATTTACTTTTAATATTTAATTATTCAACACATGTTAAAAGTTTGGTTTTCATAAATTAGTTTGTTCTGCATTACGCTGATTGTAGTTTTTATTGCCTCTCAATTTCCATGTTTTATTTTAGAAATTTAGTGAACTTTGTGTGTATAGCCCTAAACATAGGTATATTTAATAGCTTAGATGTCGTAAATATTTTTTTTTATGAAAACTTACATTATTTGGGTTACATATATGTAACTAAACAAGCTAATATATGTTACATCCATATAACCGGACATCACGATCAAAATAAATATATTTGTAAAAGCATTTATCATTTACACATATGTGACATACATACATATTAGAAATTAGTTTACAGTTGTTGTTTTGTCAATTTCGAAATTGCTAAATAGTGTTGAAGCTAGCCGACACGCACGATTGCTAGTACCAAGCCATAAACTTGATGTGTAACCCTCTTATCCCCAATTTCTTTTTACATACAATTACACAATCCTCATTGTCATCCTCTTTATTATTATCTGTAACACGAAAGTTTAATGTTATCAAGAATTTATCATACACTTATAAAATAAAAATAATTGGTTCAGTATACATATGTGTAGAACAGATAATATCGAGGACTTTTCGTTGTTTTTGGACCAAAAGTTCATTAACTTTACAAAGATTTAATAAAATTCACCGAGCATACGTTTTAAAGACTTACTATTCAATATAATCCAGCTCCGAAGTTCATATATGTATCAATCTATTAATCTAACACATATGTATCTATCTATATTATCCAACTATTCAATATAACCCAGCTCCAAAATGCATATATGTATAATTTATGTAACAAAAAAATTAATAAATGACAACAATATCAACTATAACACACCCTGTGGTGCTAATAAAACATAGTTCAATCAAACCCAAAGATAATTATTATTATGTACATAAGAAACTGAATTACATACACGTAATTATTAAACAACCTTGTCAAACATGCTTAAGATTTAAACACATTTACATATATGTACGTAACACAAACACGCATCAAACACAAATTTCAATAAATTTCAATGAATGTCATAACCAACTATGAATATGTTATATATAATCAACCACCAAAGTACATATATGTATATGCATGTAATATTTTTAATAGCAAATCTGTATCAATACAAACATGAGCAAGTGCACATGTCTGACACAGAGTTAAATGGATACAAACACCAAAAACATATATGTATGCAACTAACAACATCAATTTGTTAACAATATAAAAAACAAACTTTGACAAACCTATATGAATCCAAACCTTTTCGGTTCATATATGTTGTAAGTTGTAACACATAGTTTCATGGAATCAAACAACAAATACATATATGTACCAAACAACCAACATCAATTGCTAAGATCAAACAAAGTTACATATATGTACTCAACACACTAACCTACCCCAAAAGAAATCGAATCAAGTAAACATAAACCAAAAAGAACCAATCAAGCCTTTACATAAAAGCCGATTAATGCCACATGCAGTCAAAGATGTAGCAAACAACGATTACTAACCTGATATATAAAAAAATACTAAAGAAACCGAATCCTTGTCACTCGATTTTGCTATTCCTCTTCACTTCTTCCTGTATATGCGATTTAGGGTTTAAGTCTTGGTTTCTTATGATCCGCTTTGAAGAAAAAGAACGGCAGATGAAATAAAGGATATATGAATTGAAAATTGAGATAATCAGGGAATTTGAACAATAATTAGCAATTTAGCATCTGTCTCCAAAATTAAATCATTTTTTACTACCGATAATACCCTTCGTGATTTAAATATTATCCATTCACTTCATACTAATTACAAAATAGCCATTGATAATATTAACCATTGATCAAGTATAAGCAATGGCTAGGATTGAATTAATTGGTTTTCAAGAAAACCATGGTTTTTAATGGAACCCTCCACTATATATATATATATATTAACAACTTACAGAAGAAGAAAAAAAAAGGAAACAAAGATTTCGGATTTTAGGGAAGCATTGTAAATGACTTTTAATTGGATTAACTATTTTTTTTAAATTAATATGAAAATGGAATATCCTTGAACTTAATGAGGAGCATGATTAATTATAAATAATAAAATATAAATAAATATAAAAATAATAAACATTTCTATTAAGTTAAATTATAATTATGGTGTGAATTTTTATAACATGTTTTAATAATGAATGCTATAACTGTAATTTTTTTTAAAATTTTGTATATAACTTTATTATTTTGATTATAAACTATAATAAACACTTTAATTATATACCAACCAAAAGGTAACACTAACATAACCACAGTTCATTGTATTTGTTTAAAAATAAAATTAATAAGTTAATATATTGAAATTATGTAAATAACGATCTAGGTTTAAATATCCTAAATGATTTTTGGAAAGTGAAAAAAGTATAATGAGATTGAAACAAATATTTTGTTTTAAAATTTTGAATGCTTTTAATTAAGTATATTTGTCTTATAAGACATATTAAATTAAATATATTTAAATGTATAAAAAAGTATAAATAAAGTAATAAAATATATGTTTTCAGTTTTTGAAGCATTTTGGTCTGAGTTATGGAAAACTAAATATTGATCTTATTGCCAAAACCCTTTATACTACACAAAATGTCATATAAATAAATGAAATATAATTCATATAGTAAATCGATATACATATGGATTATAATATTCAACTACAATGATTTGCTGATAAACACCAAGATATATATATTATGTATTCTCCATGTTTGCAATATTTATACAAAATGTTTGAAGAAATTAAGAAAATACACTTTTTTCTAAGTTCAAGTGCATATAAGAAAATTTTATATCCTAATTTGAAACCAATTTTATATATAAAAAAAATATGCAGTACTGCTCGAATCTCAGTTTAAAAACAATTTGTAGTTTACCATACAAATTCAAATTTTTCGACAATGATGCATGTTTATTTTTATTAATTTGCAATTACCTGTGACTTTAAAATTTTATTCTAACAGGTCTGCAACTTCAATTTTGATATTTTTTTATTTTCTTATTTCACCATTAATGTTAATGAATGAATCAGTTAGGATTTATATTTAATAAAAATATTAAATTCATATATTGAAATAACTTAAAAGATAAGGACTATAAATTGAAATGAGTTGAAAAATAGCCGAGGTGGGCTATGAGATTGACAAGTGACGAGAATATGTAGTCTTTTATTTGAATAGATAGATGTGTATGTGAATGTGAGTGGGGATGCCTACGTGTAGTCCATCCTCAAGTTTGTTGGGAAGGACGTTGGTCCATGAACTTTGAGCCACAATGTATGCTGGTGGCGGATATAGAGTTATCATAGGGTCGGCCAACGCCTACAATTCATTATTAAATTATTGTGTATCAATAGCCCAAATTTAAATTTGCTGGGAAGGACATTGGTCCGTGAACTTTGAGCCACAATACATGCTAGTGGCGGATATAGAGTTATCGCTGGGTTGGCCAACGCCTATAGTCCATTATTAAATTATTGTGTGTTAATAGCCCAAATTTAAATTTGTTGGGAAGGACATTGGTCCGTAAACTTTGAGCCACAATGCATGCTAGTGACGGATATACAGTTATCGTAGGTTGGCATACGTCTACAGTCCATTATTAATTAAATTTGTGTGGTCCACTGTACCACCCTAAATCAATGCCCATGGTCCATCCCAAAGCTCACATGAATAATTGTGATGTTGAATGCATAGTAATTTTTATTTAGTATATAACATAAAATTATAAATGATTAAATGCTTATTCGTTTACTTGTTTTGTAAATTGATGATTTGATTGTTTATTCGTTTACTCGATTACTGAATTGGTCATGTCTTCATAAGTAAAACACAAACAAGGTGCCTTTCTTACCCTCATATATACAATATAATTTTGTTGATTGTTTTGTTTGTGTATATTGACTATATTTGGTACGAACTATTAACAATTTCCTAAAAAAAAGTTCCATCTTCAAATAAAATTCCATCTAGTAGTAGAAGTAGCTGGATGAACATCTCAATGCAACTATTAAAGATGCAAAAGAGTGTTTCCAAAAGATTAAAATACGTTGAAGACAATTGTAATCGACGATCCTAAGTTTTATTTGAATATTTAATGAATTGTAATTTTTTCATTATTAAAAGAAAGGGAAAACTAATTGAAATCTCAAAATTCAAAAAGCCACATAAGCAAAACAAACACCTTAAGACTAAAAAGCATCAGCAAAAAAACCACAGATAAGAACAATTAACCAGCATAATTCAAAATGTCAACAAAATATAAGCAAATACCTCGGAAATAATCTAGCAAGCCCTAAACCTAGCAGTTCTGTTAGCCACAGCCGTTCGTCGAAAGTCTTGGCGATCTTCTGGATCAAAGGGTTCTATTACGAAACTTTGACGGCCATGATTATGGAGATAAAACTAATGTTTTAATTCTACCCGTTTAAGATAACCATACCCGTACCATATCCGTAACCTGACCCATAGCCCGCGAATTTTCAATCTAGGATTAATGAGAGAGCTTTATTTTCAAATGGAGGCATGTCGTGGCTAGAAAAAAAAAAGGGTGCGACATGAGAACTTGAAGTGATTTCAATTATATAGTTATCATATAATCAACTGCCCAGCTCGCTCACTCAAGGGTCTACCTTGAAGTCTTCTGGACAAAAAAACAAAACAAGTACATAGAGAAAAAAACACCAATATAACCTTGTCTCATCAAATTTTGCTATTTATGTATATATGTATAATGTATATATCCTTTTAACAATTGTTCATCTCATTCTCACGTGTAAGAAAGGTCTTGAGTTTCTTTCAGACACGAATTATTAACATAATATAATTTTTAGTTCCGCATTAAATAAACTAGTTATGATTTGCAGTAATAGGAATAATATATTTGTAGATGTGATCTCTAAATATATTGTATTGATAGTTAACTAGTTTTTCTATCCGTATGTTGCGCCGGGCAGCTGACAAAACCCTAGCATTAAAGCATATGCCTTGGTAAAAGTCCGAGGTTACGACGATGAGTTGACACGAATTCGGTCAGTACCAACTTAAGGTACCAAAATTAAAAACAAAAGGGTCAGCAATACTCGGGCATTGTGGCGTGAGTCAGTAAAACAGAGTTATTAGTCTCAGGATTAGTGGCTAAGTCGACACCAAATTTAATTTGTTTCAATTACGCTTGTTACGATACCAAAACTACGAAAAGAAAAACTTTGTTCAATGTTGGACCGCCACTTGGACCAATAAGAAGCTAGCGGCACCAAACTTTGAATTTATATATATTAGATAATAGATAATTGAGATATTATATTAGTGAAGTTATTGTAAATATATATTGAAAAGATAATGAGGGGGGCAAGAGATTTATGTGATTATCATCTTCCTATATGCAGCTAATGTCTAAAAAAGATATGTTGCAGTTAATTGCCGCTAGGAGTGACGAATTTGGAGGACTACCTTCGATTAAGGGTAAATCGTCATTCCTAAGTCCAATTAAAGATAACCTGCCAACCATTCTTACACTTCGTACCACCCTTTTTAGTTTACACACCTATCTTAATAGTCCTTTCTAGTGACAACAAGGTTAGCCCCCAAGTGATCATAAGCCCATAGAAAACATGAGTTGATTTTAAACACGGCATTCAATACTCACCTAACTTCCTACATTATGTGATTAATAAAATAAGGTTAGCCCCAAGTGATAGAAAGCCCATAAAAAACACGATTGCTAAATACTGCATTCAATACTCACCTACCTTATTTGAGTACTACATAAAACAGTGCGATGTAACCTTCCATCTATAAATACATCACCATTTCTCCATCCCAATTCGCCAATTCCAAATACTTCACTTCAACCCCACAAAAATGGGAAGCCCTGGTTTCGACCTTACCACATTCCCACAATTATCCGATTATTCCAAAGACTTCGAACCCCTCAACCCCGAAGAATTTCGCGCCAACGCCCACAAAGCGGTCGATTTCATCGCTGATTACTACAAAAATATCGAAAACTATCCGATTCTCAGCCACGTTCAACCCGGTTACCTCAAAAACCGCTTGCCCAAGACCCCACCCGACACGCCCGAATCATTCGACACAATCCTAAAAGATGTCCAAGACGATATTATGCCCGGCATGACACATTGGCTAAGTCCAAACTTTTTTGCATATTTTTCGGTTTCGGTGAGCTCGGCCGCGTTCATTGGTGAACTTTTGTGCACTGGCTTTAATGCGGTCGCGTTCAGTTGGGTTGGTTCACCGGCTGCGACTGAGCTCGAGATGGTGGTGATGGATTGGCTCGCGGTTATGCTTAACCTCCCGAAAAGCTTCATGTTTTCGGGTTCGGGTGGTGGGGTTTTGCAATCCACCACAAGCGAGTCGACTTTGTGCACCCTAGTTGCAGCTCGTGATCGTGTGCTTAATAATATTGGCATTGAACATATCGGAAAGTTAGTCGTGTACGGGTCAGATCAAACTCATGCTATGTTCAAGAAAGTATGCAAGGTAGCTGGCATTCATCCGAAGAATATTCGGTCAGTACCAACGTATTTGGAGAATGAATATTCTCTTGATCCTGAAACTCTCCAAAAAGTCATTGAAGCTGACGTGGAACAAGGGTTTGTTCCGCTTTTTCTATGCCTTACAATTGGGACCACCTCCACGACTGCAGTGGACCCCATTAATGCCCTTGCTGACGTGGCAAATAAGTATGATATGTGGGTTCATGTGGACGCGGCTTATGGTGGCAATGCATGCATATGTCCGGAGTATAGACCTTATCTTGATGGAGTTGAGAAAGTTGATTCACTGAGTTTGAGTCCGCATAAGTGGCTACTTAGTTACGCGGAGTGTTGTTGTCTACGGGTGAAAAACCCTAAGTTGATTGTTGACTCACTGAGTATGAATCCTGAGTACTTAAGAAACAAGCATAGTGAGTCGGACTCGGTGGTGCCGAGTTACAAGGATTGGCAAATCGGGGTGTGCCGAAGGTTCAAGTCTATACGTTTATGGTTCATCCTACGTAGTTATGGTGTTGAAAATTTACAAAATCATATTCGGTCGGATGTTCGAATGGCGATAACGTTTGAACGCCTTGTGAAATCGGATGCGAAGTTTGAGATTGTTGTACCACGTCGGTTTTCCTTGGTGTGTTTTCGCTTAAAACAGTTCCATAGCTTTGACTCGGGCTACATTGAGTTGCTAAACAAAAAGCTACTCGAGCGAGTCAACTCAACAGGGCGAGTTTACCTCACACACACCGTGGTTGATGGGACTTATATGTTGAGGTTTGCGGTGGGAAGCACACTCACAGAAGAACGACATGTGATTGGTGCTTGGGAGATAATAAAGGATGTGGCTAATACCATGGTGAACGAGCATGAATCTTTAAATTGCAAGTAAAATCATATTATTATTTGAATATTTAAAATAAATTAACCGTACGTGTGATTTGATGGTTGAGATGAATATTGAAATAAAGTGTGTGTGTGAATGTGTGATTTGTGATTGAGAAACATGTTTGATATTGTTATTTGAGTCGAATAAACGATGTTTTTAATTTTTGTGTTTGTTTTAATGTAAGAAAAGATTCAATATTAATTTAAATATTTTTTTTAGTGTAGTTACGATCTCTCGAGCTATTCAACAATAAACATAAACTTAACCCAACAATACTCCACCCTTAAAACATTCAAGAATCACAAAATAAAGAAAAAAAACCTTGAAAAACACAAACAATTTTGTAGCATCCATTGGCTCTTTAGATCAACTCGATTGGCGGACGCCATTTAGTTCATCCGAAGGAATTCGGGACTATGTAAACGGAAGTCCATGGTGGATGCCACTCTAGATTCCCAACTAACCCGCTGATCGACCTCATCTTATCCTTTGTAGCTGCTGATTATTCAGCAGGCTTCGATAGGTTCTGGTCTATTGAAGAAGCATTTTGTCACCATATGGGTGCAGTTGTTGGTACCCATTTTGGGATAGGAGTGTGGCTTGCTGCGGGGATGGTGTTGGTGCAAATGGAGCGTGTTTCAGTGTTTCTGGTGCAAACAACACCAGTGAGGGTGCCTGTTTCAAGGTTGGTTCTGATGTGGGTGAGGGAGGTTATTTGGGGGTTGGGTTTTGAACAATAACAAAAGTTGGTGTGGGTGTAAGGGCATCGGTGGCGGTGAAAGAAATCGAGGAGCTGTGGTGCTATCAGAACAGGCCACGGTAGTCAAAAGATGGCTCATGAATACCTCTTGAGATTGCATCATAGATATCGCATTGTAGTTTGCATCTGATTGAGGATTGACCTGTGTATACATACTCATCAAACTCTTCACCAGATAAGGTTTGAGCGTCCATTGAAGATCGGAGCGTCCATTGTGATGATAAAAACATAAAAGAGAAATACTTAGAGGAGATACGAAAATTTCAACTTCAAATACTTAGAGCCCCTGACCCTATACACCGGGAGAGGATTCGTGAACACGAGTAGTGGTATCGGTGCTTATTAAAATATTTGATAACGGAAAATTCATCAGGACCGTAGTTAGGAAAAATTTATCAGACTATAAAAACACCATGATTCTTATTTCTTATACTGGGGATAAAACCCATTTTTATACAAACATAAGTTTAATGGATAAACCCTAATTTACAAAACATGTTTATTTATTCTGGTGATAAGCCAGTTATTTAAGCTGGAAAGCCTGTAGGCCTCAATCCTGAGTCTTTAACAAGTCACCTGAAATATGGTTAAAAAATATTTGATCAGCAAGAAATACTGGTGAACACATTCATTTGTAAATGACACATTTTTACAATTACAAGATTAATATGTTTCTACACATGCCTGCTTACAAATTACCGAAAGGTACTTCTCACTCGACCGTATCTGTGACTGTGATCATATTACTTATTAGCTAACACTTGTCCAATAAGTAACGTTAATAAGTCATCAGGTAAGCCTTGTATACAAAACCACACAATACCAGTAGTAACCATCCCGTAAGTCTACAGAGAATTAATCACTGTAATATAACCAAAACCTTTTGAAAATATTTTGAAAGTAAGTATTAAAAATCATCATGACAGTATTGGAAAACCAGTGGTTTCACGTAAATGTGAGTTGTACAAAAACTCGAAGTCTCACCTTGAAAGTTTACAATCAAAGAGCTTCATGGTATTATGCACCTAGTTAAACACAATGTAGTACTGATTAGTATTAATCAATAATTATAACGATAATCACGAGATTAGAAACTTTACACGATTGCACAAAATCTCACCTTGTTCAGGCAGAGCTTTTGATTCGTGCACGAAAGCTTCTTTAGATCGGATAAGGTATTGTTACGGCTATTCGAGGTATTATACCACACTCATATATATATATATATATATATATATATATTTATATATATATATATGGGTAGAATCAAATGAAAACTCCTCTTAAAATGAAAACTTAAAAACTCTTAAAGAATTATTTTTAACTTTTAATTTTTTTTGTAGTTTCTTGTTTTCCCATTATTCTTATATGTTGCTATTGTTCCAAAAAAATGAAACAACTTGTCGGTAACCTCGTCGGTGTAGTGCACATGTGTAATAGTGTGCATTGAATATATGCAAAAGTTTTGTAATAAACTATTGTACATATGCAACATAAGACTAATACGCTCGAATACACATTAGTACGTATGTGTAATACAACATTAATGCACATGTGCGCTACATTGACTTTTGTTTTTTATTTTTGCATATAATACAACACTATTAAACATAAAAAATACATAGTAATACACATGTGTAATACGACAACATCGCACAATAATACGTATGTGCATTACAACGTTTTTTCTTTTTATTTTTTTGTATTTTTTTTCGAGTGAAGGGTAACAAAATATAAGAATAGTGGCAAAACTGAAATTTGAAAATATTTTATTATTTTTAATTAAAAATAATTCTTTAGAAGGTTTTAAGTTTTTTCTTTAAGGATGAGTTTCTCTTTATCCCATATATATATATATATATATTAGAACGTGAGAGATTGAAAGGAAATGAGCAAGGAATGAAGGCTGGATCACTCCTCTTTTTTAGCTGATTTTCGAGTTTGCCGTGTATCACTACGGCTTACAAAAGACGTCATCGCGTAGCGCGACGAGCTTATAGGGTTGCCAAGTCAGCCACGCCACGTGGCAGTAAATGTGTCACGTCTGCATAGTGATCATGTCACGTATCACGATGGGTTATTTAAAGACTCGTCGCGTAGCACAATGAACACCAAAATATTTCTGGATAGTTACAAGTCATCACATATCGCAATGAGCTGTGTATTTGTACAATGCATAGCGCAACCACCAAATATACTAAGACAGCTCTCAATTGGCTCGCGACGATGTGAGCGTGCCAAGTGCGCCATCAAAGCGCCACATTGTGCCCATCACACTTCAAAATTTGCCCTAGCCCATGAACGTGCGCGTTGGATGCTTCACACCCTTGCTAAAACTACTGAGTGTGTCTTATCGTAAAAGAATATTATCATGCAAGTCATCTTTCTTATAAGGAGCTTACAAGTTTTTCTTCCTAGGGATGTGAGACAAGTTATCTTCTCTTATAGATATCCATATGGGATAACTTCACTTTCTTCTTTCACCAATGTGGGACAGACCCACCTTTTTATTTCTTCAAAGTTGGATAATCCACTTTCCCTTTTGCTTATATTTTGATTTGTTATATTCTCTCCTCCTTATTTTACATCTTGTCCTCGAGATTCATTGGAATAAGTGTGGATACTTCCGTTTCATTTCTAATTCCATTTCCCAGGTATATTTTGGTCGACGTCTTGAATCCCACTTCACTTTGACCAGAACGATTCTCTTATATTTGATATTCTTGATTTTTCTATCTTCAATTTGTAAAGGTTTTTCAACGAATTCCAACTTTTCATCTACCTTTATATCTTGAAGAGGTACTTTTAGTGACTCATTAGCTAAGCACTTCCTTAAGTTGCTTACATAAATAGATCATGTATACATGTCCTTTATTCTGGTAACTCTAGCTGATAGGCTATTGGTCCAACTCGCTTAATATTTGGAATGGTCCAACAAACCTTGGACGCAACTTTCCTTTCTTGCCGATTCAAATTACTCATTTCCATGGAGATACTTTCAGTAGCACTTTATCTCCAATTTGAAATTCTAATGGTTTTCGTCGATGATTTATATAACTTTTTTGACAATCTCATGCAGTCTTCAACTTTCTTTGACTTGAATTATCTTGTCAATAGTTTCTTGTATAATTTCAGGACCTGATAATTGCTTTCCTCCAATTTCTGCTCAACATATTGGGTTCAAAACTTTTGTCCATAAAATGCTTCAAATAGGGCAACACTAATGCTTTTTGATAACTGTTATTTTAGGAGACTTCATTTAGACCATGTGTAGTCATAATGCCCCTCCCTTGGTCATTGCACCATGTGTGTAAGGCCCTGAGCCCGAGTGCTTTACTTTGGCGTTGGATTTACTTATAAATTTGGTTTGTTAAAGCAGAAGCATATACAATTTGCAGCGGAAATTAAAACCTTTACATAATAACTTCTATCCCTAGCTAGATCTTCAATATGGATAGCCTCACACGCACCTCAAGTTTGCCCCGTCATCAACAATATCTGCATGCAAACTAAAAGTCAGCTACACGCTGAGTGAGTTCTAACGTTTCTTTCTTTTCATAAAATACGGTTTATGAATAAATAGCACCCTTCAAACATTCATACATAACGTAACACTTGACATTCATTATTTACTGGTTTCTCTGCTGGTCTATCAACCCATCCATAACTATTCTTATACACTCTTGCTCATAACCGAGCCTCTTATTCTTGCTCATAACTAAGCCATACCAGGTTAGAGGGATTTGCCATCCTAACTTGTTGCGCATGCATGCCCGAAGGCTCTACACATGAACATGTACCCATTCTTCTCTGTATAACATTCGTTCACATCTACATTCATATTTTTATTCTACACAAGTATTGGTAGGGCTTGCTCCCTATGTTCTTTCTGTTCTATCAACTAACATTTAGGTATACATAATTTAAGAGTTATCCATTCTACTAGTATCCGTAGCTGGACCATACATTCATACAACGCATATCTATGCATTCAATAACTATCATGTCATGCAATCATACTACATATGCACACGTAATTAATGGCTACCATACTTAGTATCCCTAATGGGACCACCTATTCATTGTATCAATAACTATACCATCTTACCATAGTATCCATAACTGGACCATATTATCCTTGGTATCCATAACTGGACTATCTTACCATAGTCTCCATAACTGGACCACAAAATCCTTTATATCCGTAACTGGACCATCTTACCATTGTATCCATAACTGAACCACATTATCCTTTGTATCCATAACCGGACCAACTTACACCTATTATTATATCAGTCAATTCATTATATCTATAACTACACAACATTACCTTCACAACACGTTCCCTGAACGCAGTATATGCTTTTAACATTCAAATATACATTTAACAAATTATCTACGCTACTAGTATCCGTAGCTGGACCACATCATCCTTTGTGTCCATAACTGGACCATCTTACCATAGTATCCATAAATGGACCATCTTTCACTTATTACTCTATCTGTCAGTACATTGTATCCATAACTAGACCATGTTACCATCACAACACGTGCCCCGAACACAGTATAAGCTTTTATTCCTTTATTATGTCCGTGCCCGTGCTTTCCTTTCCATGGCACTCTGTCGTTTCTATAATGGAGCATTTGTCTATCCTGTAAGCACTTGTATACTATTCATGGGTATTCATGATGTGGACAGGTATAAGGTACTACGACCCCCCTGATGCCCACATCAGGACTTACTCACCTTCTTCATACATCATTAACATAAGTTGTTAAGTAAACTTATTACTAGCTTACTCATTTCCTTTCTCATATAAAACATGTCACATTCATATTTTATATTCTTTCTTTAGTATGCATACAGCCCAAAAAGTTTTAAGGGAAAGAAGGGGGCTAGAACTCACCTGGATTATCTTCCTCTCGGAGTTAAATGTAACACTTCACCTTAGTTTACCACGGCTAATTTGTAAGGCCCCGAACCCGGTGGCCCTAATTTAGCGTCGGATTTACTCATAAACACAGTTCTTCAAATCAGAGTTTATTAAAACTTTTCGCGGAATATAAAACATCAATCATTTGTTACAAAACATTAAATCTTTTCTTTGATACCATAACACAAAACTTTATATTTAAAACATCTTTACTTCTTTCTTCAGATGCCAGCCGTTCAATCCATGCCATGCGTCATCCTCATGCTAGCTCTGTAATCAGCTCACCTGCGTGCATACTAAAAGTCAGCTACGCTGAGTGAGTTCTAGTTAATCGAACGCCATACAATACATACACATACATACATATCTGTAGATACATATCCATACTTCACTAGTTACCCTTCTGTTCTACATACATACTTGCTACCATACGTACATACATATCTACAATCACTAACCTCAGTCTACCGAGAGTACGTTCATAGTTCACCGTCTATACCTGTACTCAAGGTCGTGAACACGTACAAGGTTCGCAGTCCTTACCTATGTTCACCATTTATGGTACGTACAAGGATCGCGGTCCTTCCCTATACCATAGTACATCCACAACACGTACAAGGTTCGCAGTCCTTCCCTATGTTGCAACCTAATTCATAGCACGTACGAGGTTCGCAGTCCTCCCCTATGCTACAAAATCAGCACGTATAAGGTTCACAGTCCTTTCCTATGCTGAAATACATCCACAACACGTACAAGGTTCGCAGTCCTTCCCTATGTTGCAACCTAATTCATAGCACGTACGAGGTTCGCAGTCCTCCCCTATGCTACAAAATCAGCACGTATAAGGTTCACAGTCCTTTCCTATGCTGAAATACATCCACAACACGTACAAGGTTCGCAGTCCTTATCTACGTTTACATATATCATCTACTTCACGTATAAGGCTCGCAGTCCTTAACTACGCCATTACCAGCCGAGTCTATGTCCGACAGAAGCTAGAGGGATTTGCCATCCTAACTTACTATGTCGAACGTAGAACTCACATGCCATTCGTGTACCTATATACACATACTTACATTATAACATAAGAACACTCTAGGCATTCTTTACCTCATTCATTTAACAACCATACCCCTTGTCGTTACGTGCAATATCCGAAGATTGTTCACGCCCCGACAAGTATTCATTTGAAATATTCATACATCTTCGATATATAATGTTCGTACCTTTATTTTTAACCTGACAGTACGCGCAATATCCGAAGATCGTTCGCGTACCGACAAACAATCATTCATATCTATCACACATATCACATATGACATACACTTATCACTTAGGATAAATGTATTAACAACACATCGAGTATGCACACAGCCCCGAAAACATAACAAGGAATGGGGCTAGAAACTCACCTGAACACGGTTACGTTCACCGTTAATCGTAATCCCTTTCTTCAGCTGTGCACGGCTGACTGTATAACAAGTACACGTATCAAACAACTATCACTACTCATATCATCTTTCTAGTCTTAACTACTACCCACAACGAACGGGGGTCCGGGGGCAGCATTGCTGCCAGCGGGGTCTAGGGGCGGCAGCCCCTAGCAGGGTCCAAGGGGCAGAGCCCCTGGCTAGGGTCGAGCTGCGAGGTCAGCTTGGAAAAATTTTATTTCCATTAACTGTCTTAACACATTTTTCATTAGATTTTTAATTTAGTTTCTAAACGAACTTGACTTTAGACGAAGTTAACCCTTGGGCGAACTTAGCTCTAGGCGAAGTTAACCTTAGGCGAACTTAGCTTTAGGCGAAGTTACCAGCTAGGCGAACTTAGCTTTACAGCGAAGTTGCCATCAAGCGAACTTGGCTTCAGGCGAAGTTGTCATCAGGCGAACTTGGCCTCAGGCGAAGTTACCAGTTAGGCGAACTTAACTTTACAGCGAAGTTGCCATCAGGCGAACTTAGCTTGCAGGTGAAGTTCATCGCTTTGAAGGTGAAGTTGCCCAGTTGCAGGCGAAGTTGTCCAGATCAGCCGCTGTTCGGTTTCTGTCCAGCATTTTGAGCGATTTTAACACCCTTGCTATGGTTCAATATCACCCACTACGCTTCCCGACCATTTTCGGTCGTTTATACACTAAAAAGCTTGGATCTTTAAACTTCAAAGATCAAGAATCATACCTTTTTGAGCTTGTTTGGATCTCGTTTAACTTGTTAACACACTAATCGCTCTCTCTCTCTCTCTCGGATCTGCCCGTTCCTCTCCTCGGCCCGGCGGCGGTGTAGATGGTGTGTGTGTTTTTGGAGTGTGTGTGTAGAAAGTAAGGAAATGAAGATATTTTTGGGTTTAGGGGATATTTATATCCCTGAAATCCCATGGACCTAAGGCCCATTCTCATTTAACCCGTCTCCATTAATCCAACACTAGCCCGACTCATACCAACTCCTACTCTATTATTTATTTCCTGACAACCCGAGTAAACTTTCCCTCTATTAGTAAGTAATATAATTAATATCACTTTGAAATTTCGGGATGTTACATAATTGTATAATAATTTTTAAGTGTCAATTAACTACTTCTAAGTTCTAACCATATCATTCTTCTAGGTTAGTGAAGTCCTAACGAACGGGGGTCCGGGGGCAGCGTCCGTTGGAGCAGGATCTAGCTACCAAGTCAACTTGGAAAAATTTATTTTCCTTAATAAGCCATCACTAAAAAAAACTCATCAGAAAACTGACTTTCCATGATTTTGAGCCAAGTCCAAACGAGTCGAATCTGCCATTAGACTTGATTCGTTTCATCCAAGTCGAATTGTTATTAGACTCAACTCGTTTCATTCGAGTAGAATTGCCACTAGACTCAACTCGTTTCATTCGAGTCAAATTGCCACTAGACTCAACTTGTTTCATTCGAGTCGAATTTCCATTAGACTCAAGTCATTTCATTCGAGTCCAATTGCCATTAGACAACTCATTTCATTCAAGTCGAATTGCCATTAGACTCAACTCGTTTCTTTCGAGGCTAATTGCCATTATATTAAATACATTTCTTGTTTTTCGTGTCTTTCTCTTCAGGTCACTTACTTACATCCCGTTATGCCCGTTTTACCGATAAAACAAGTTCTGGGCCGTACCAACTTCAGTCCCTTGCTTACCATGGCCCGAACATCACGTGTTCATCCCGTTTTGTTCTAACAACTTGTTTACTACAAAGTCTATGTTTTTCTTACTTCACTAGACCCGATTTGCTTATTTTTAGGATCTTAAAACAAACCGACATAAAAAACCTAACCTTTATACTAAAAACGTACCTTTTTAGGTCTTTTGGTTCGGATCTGGACCACACGTAGATCTAGACGTGTTTTTCTTGTTGTTTATGATGCTAGATCACAAAATCAACTTGGTTTCTTTTGGATCTCGGATCCGATGAGAGAAGGAAAATTTGCGTGAGTTTTGAGTGTATGTATGGAGGCAGAAGGTGTTGAAATGAGAAGGCTAGGGTTTTAGGAAGGTTTATGGAGTTTAAATACTCCAAGCCCATGGACCCTAGGCCCGTAACCATCTCCAATTTCATTCTTTTATTTTCCAAGCCCACACTCAACTACTATTATTTAATGTAATTAAATGATAACACACATTTACATAACTGTCTTATATTATTCACCCATAAAAGTAGGATGTTACAATGTGGCGCTCAGTCAGTTTTTCCAGTTTTTGTAAAATTGGGGTGTAGTCAAAATGCCACTCTCCTAGGCATTTTGCATCATGTGACGCCCAGTCAGTTTTTCCACCTTTTGTTTTATTAATTTTTTTAATTAATACTAAACAAATAATAATTAAATTAAAATAAAAAAGCTAAATTTAATTAAAAAAAACTAAGTTTAATAACTAAACTATTGTAAATTTCATTTCGTCTCTTTTCGGCTAGGCACTAGATTCTCGGGTCGGATTTTGGGAAATCTCTCCTTAAAACCTCGAGGTCAGTGTCAATTTGCCTCACTAAAATAACATCGGAGACATTTTTAATCATTTGAAGACGTTCATAACCAAGGTCGTGCATATCTTGGAGTCAACAGTTCATTTCTCTGAACTTACTTGCCATATCGGCACCAACACTCGCTGACGATGACCCGTCCCATTTCTCCTTTCTCTTACTTCTTCTAACCCCCGGCCAAGGAATCTCGAAGACATCCTCAATGGCATGCTCGACATCATTATCATTTAAGTTGAAGTTACGAGCATCAGACCTCGATGTCTCTGGATCAACGAAAGATAAGGTCTTAGACCTTTTTGGTGGCCTATGACTTTCGAAGGTGGCGGCAGTTGTGGGGCACCACTTAGGAAAAACTTCAGATGATTCCAACAGCTCATGTAGTTGAAGCTCCCCTGCCTGCTTTGATACTCTATCAATGACTTTTCAATGATCTCCACATCACCGGCACCACTGCCCCACGCCTTTATTCGGACTGTAAACCGAATGAAAAGGTTGACATCTCGAGTTAATGTCAGACCATTTCGACATTATTGAATTTTTTCTCCGGCGTGAGTCTCCTCCAATTTCTTTGAAGACCTCCAAAATGTTTTTTCAAAAAATGTAGGACTCTTGATAGTTGGCTACAAAAAATAGTTAAAAATATATTACCACAAATTTAATATTATTTTTCAACAAAAAAATAATAGAATGAAACAATAAGAATAATTTTAAACACTTATAACATTTGGGATCTTCCGATACCGCTAGCCACGCCCGTGCAAGGTATTCACACTTGGTCACTGTCCATGCTATAATTTCCTTTTTATCCCGAGGTTTGTCGGGGAGGTGGGGGGGGGGGGGGTTCTTTGTGTGTTTTCTCTCCGTGCGCCTCCGCCTTTTTCACGTTGGCTTGACATGGCACAAGTTTTTGGATCGGGTTGTGTCTCCGGCACCGTCTCTTCTTCCTCTTGTTCGAACGTGGCCATCGTGCTAGGATTTTGGAAATCGCCATCGTATTCGGATTTTGAAATCCGGCCACCGTGCTTGGATGTTGGAAACCGGTCATCGTGTTCGTAAATTGAAAACCGGAACCAAGCAGTTGCATGTATGCCCTCATGCACAGGTCGTAATTAACATCGACCAGATACAGATATTGAGGGGGTTGGTTGGATGGTGTTCTGTAGGAGTGTTCAAAGTTTGGATAGTGTAACGAATATCCGAAAATCTGAAATAAAAAATTAAATAAATCTAATTTTGTTTAGTTATATATCAGTACATTAAAAGACTTAAATATATATGTTTCACAAAAAATAAAACTATGATGAATTTAACAAGTATCCATGGGTCCACCGTCCATCCATAAACCACCACCGGGCATAAACTAACAACGGCCATGAAACACCGACATCCACCACTCACCGTCACTCCGTTATCTCCCTCTCCATCTCCATCTCCATTTCAGATGTTTGGGGCATTGATTTCATGGGACCGTTCCTCACCCATAGTGGTAGTAAGTACATACTTATGGAAATTGATTATGTTTTCAAGTGGGTTGAAGCCCAAGCTTTGGCCACCAACGATGCCTGAGTTGTCGTGAAGTTTTTGAAGAAGTTGTTTACTTGTTTCGGTACACCAAGAGCTATTATTAGTGATCGTGGCACTCGCTTTTGCAACGCCATCATGGAGAAGGCGCTAGCACGCTACAGGGTCACTCATTGAACTTCTACCGCATACCATGCTCGAACGAATGGTCAAGTTGAAAATGCTAATAGAGGTGTGAAGAGGATTTTAGAGAAGATTGTGGGAACGAGTTGGAAGGATTGGTCAGAGACCGCATATAAAACACCTTTGGGAACCACACCGTTCATGCTTGTTTAAGGTAAAGCTTTTCATCTTACCGTAGAGTTGCAACATCGTGCATTTTGGGGTTTGGAAACCATTAACTTAGACCTTACCGAAGCTGCTAGGAAGAGACATTTTCATATTCATGAGTTAGAAGAGCTTTGGGATGCGGCGTATTCTCGATTGTTGAACATCAAAGAGAAGACAAGGATTTTGCATGACCAAAGACTAAAGGGAGGTAAGGTTTAAAAAGGGGGACAAGATTTTTTTATTTAATTCCCGATTGAAGTTGTTTGCAGGTAAATTGAAGTCTAAGTGGACGGGTCTGTACGTAGTTAAAGAATTTTTTCCGTATGGAGTAGAGGAGCTAGAGAATCCGGAAAATGGAAATTCATGGAAGGTGAACGGCTATCGCTTGAAGCGTTATCTAGGAGGGACGTTGGACTCAATCGAGATGGAGGAAACTCCTCTCGAACCATCATATCAAATCACCGAGTAGACTCTTGAGTGAAAACTCAAGCATAGAGTTTGTATTTTTGTACCATTTTTTATTTTTATTCTATTTTATTTTTTTATTTTCGTCGAGCCACTAGCGTAGTTTTTGTAGTTTTCTTTGTTTTTTGTGTTTTTAAGTTTTGCAGGGTTGAAGAAAGATTTAGTGAGAAGATGGATCCCAGGAAAAGTGGAATAAAAAAAGACAAGAGTGGGGATGAAGCAACTAACCGTATACTTTGTTTTATTTGTTTATGCTGATTATTCTTGTTATATGTATATATTGGTTGGGTTGGCTGGTTTGGTGAAATATTTTGAATGCATAATATCTATCAAACTTGTTTTTTTGATAAGATATATTTTTGTATATGTTTATAATATATTTGCCGCTTCCGTTCGTGTGTGAGAGAAGGAGGTATTGTTTTCTAAGCACGTGCGGAATTGTAGATCATTCATGGAAGAAGATTTTGGCATCAAAATTCATGCGCATCTTACCAGCTAAGTCTTTTTCATTATCTGGCTTATTTACTTTTTATTTTGTTTTTATTTTTTATTTTTAGGCTTTTAGTTTTTGTAGTTCGACTTTATTTTATTTTTATTTTATTTTAAGTCGTCCTTATCCTAGCATTGAGGACAATGCAAAATTTAAGTGTGGGGAATATGATATTTGAGTCGTGGTTTAATATATATTTTTTTTAAAATGTCCCTTGAATATAGATATTTTTTTGCAAATAAAATGGAAAATGATGGTAAAATCGGGAAATGGGTTTCATAATACTAATAATTGAGATAATATAAAAGAAAGCGTACTAAGCTTGAGATGTGTCGGCAGGCCCAACTAGTCTTTAAAAGTTTTCCATTGCATATTCTTAATAAACCTAATGAATCTTGATTTTGTGGGTTCTCATCCTATGGGGGGACAGTGAAACTAAAATTCTATAAGACATAAAGAGTATTACCATAAATTGACTACCCTAAGGTAGTAAGATTTGAATGCACTTTAAATTAACACATCACTCCATTTTATTAAAATAAATAAAGAATTGTGGCGCTCCGCCATATCCATCTTTTATACGAGCTATAGTCTTTAATTATATACTTATAAGTAAAATATGTTTAAGTGCACAATAAAAAAAATAAAAAAGAATAAGTATTCCAAAAAGCTGGTTCGAAAATCACATGAAAGTGACAAAAGTTATATATTCTAAAATGCCAAATAAGCATTCTCAAAAATAGAAAAAGATGTCAAAGTACACATACTAGACAGGACTGAAAGTTTACGTGTTACCAAGGGGATGGTGACTCCGAGGATACACTATTGGAGCTCGAAGTTTTTAGTCGATAAATACTTTTAGGGAACATAGAAAAAAGTCCAACAATATATAGGTAATACTCGTACGGCCTCACTTGACTTATCATTCATAATTTCATCTAAGTGTATTTTCTTCTTACCATTAAGGGTTCCATCTTATGTTGATAGGTTGAACCAGCCTATTTTAACCCGATTTTAAATTGTCTTTTTATGCTTGAGATGGGAGTAAGTGGATCTGAAACTCTAAAGGTGTGAGAACCATAGGTTTCTAATATCACTTAAACTTAATTGCTAAATGTGCATGGGGGCTTGATAGGCCAGTGCAGGGTTTAAGTGGACAACAATACCGGTAATCTCAGTTTTTTCGTTTATCTGAGCATTTAATTAATTTATATGTTTTTAAGATCAGTTTTTCCGGTATGATTCCCTTTCATAAGTCTTTTTCAGGGACGGAAAATGTTAGAGTGTGGGGATATTTGATGTGGTCTAAAATATACATATTATTATATAAATATTTCTTACATTTTTAAATACTTTGAGCTAGATTTTTATTGAATATTTCTTAAGTGGTTCATATTTATGTTTTTAAAGTTTTCACAAGGCAATTAGCTAAAATAGAGTATTATGCTAAACTTGTGACGGACAAGTGAATTTCAAATTATGATTAACTTATGTTTTCTTTAGTATTACCAATCTTTTATATTCAATCGTAAATCTCAATGACTTAATAATAAAAATAATATTACTTCAACTTGGATTTCTACAAACTTTTATGTTTTGTTTGCGGTGGAATATGCCACGTTGAAAAAGATAATAAAATAAAGAAAGAAAAAAAAGAAGAAAGAATACAGGGTGACATATAAGAACCGGAAGTCCATTCCTAAGCAGAAATAACAAATCATGTTGAGCTGAAGATACTCTTTAGGAGGCCACGTGATCATGAGAATTATTAAGTCATAAGCCATTATTGTTTTGTTATGATAGAGATAGTTGAGCAATATATCTATTTGGGCCACACATCACAATTTAAAAGACTGCTGAAGTAATTAATTGGGTTGGGTTAATAATTAGCACGTCAGCCCATTATAAAGCCCGACACTTACTTCAAGTCGGTTGACAAAAGAAATAAATAGGAGGGAAATTGACCTAGAACAAAAGAAGATCAATGTTATTTTTATTATTCTTTTTGGGTGTCGAACAAAAGAAAAGAACAGAAGGCATATTGGCTGGGGACGCAAGAAAGAGAAGAAAAACATGTGTTGGTTCAAATAGAAAGCATTCGGATTGAACACATACTCATCTAAACATCCTTATTATTCAGTTTGAATTTATTATTTTCATCATGACTTTATTGTTTGAACTATTTATTATCTTTTTTCTTAAGTATGATTGTTGGCTAACTCTTTAGACCGTCTAGGCTTATGATGAACCATCGCTGCTGTTGTTTGATTTTTCTTGGATTATTGCTTTTGTTTATGGGTTTATGAATCAATAAAGAGTTTGATATGATTTATTCGATGCATATGTGTGCTTAGTTTTATTTGATAAGTTTTATTTTTTCACAGATTCTTTGGTGATTATTTCATATAATAGGATTATGTTAAGTCATTTATTGTGCGTTCTTGACTACTTTGTAGAAACAATATTATTAATCAAATAAGTAAAAATGTGCTGCTAATATAAAAAGCTGTAAGGTGATAGATTATTTGATATGTCTTTGTTGATTAAGATTGCAAGATTTAGTTCTTCGTAAGGAGCCCGTCTAGGTTTAATTTATCAACTTTGTCTATTGAGTCGAATGAACTTATTAAACTACCTTTTATTTCCACGATGTAAGGTAGGATTTCATTTAAAGGTGTGTTCATAATTAATTGGATAACCGTAAGGAAATCTGATGTGCTGAAAACGGTCTATAAAATATTAACCTAACCTAGACATTCTAGTTTAAAATTTATAAACCTAGACTCTCCTAATGCTAAACCACTAGACAGGCAAGTGTACCTATCGACTGTAGTAAAACCTAATAAAGTCTCTGATATCGAACCCAAAGGATACCAATGACGTCGAAACTAGACTCTGACTAAGAACTTAATGATTTTACTTATTTGATAATTAGCTAATTAAACTAACAACTAACATTGACAGACACAGAGACTTAAACTCGATTATCTAGACGAACTCAAAGATAGGAGAAGCAGTACTTAGGTTTAGAATCCTACTTGTGAATCTTGGATCTCTCTCAGCTATGGGAACGATGATGGAACCGGGATCTTAAAATACGACACCCTTAGACAACCTATGGATCCCTGATCATTCTTCGGGTGTAACTTAAAAGGAAACCTTAAGAGGCATGTAAACTTACCGGTTTGTTGGATTATCTCTCAGTCTCTCCAAAAATACTAAAGTACTCTAAAAGAAAGATTACATGTCAGTCTCACTATCTCAATACACTCTAAAGTGCAAGGGGTAACCTAAGAACAATCGATAAGACACGAAATTACAATGAAACTAGGGAAATCTAGGAAAACCTCCTGTCAGAGCGTTCTAGCCTAAACACCTAATCCCAAGGACAACCCGACTATCTATTACCTCTCAGTTTCTAGATAGGTAGAATATATAATTTTAATAATCACCAACCAATGTTTCTATGGATTACTACATCTAGTAAAACCATAAAATAATCACAGACACACAGTAAGCGACCTAAACATGCAACTATGACTGAAAAACATTCAATAAGAGGCACGCGGAACAAAGATTAATAATAAATGAAAACTAGATATGCAAGCACATCAAATAAATTGTAAAAAGATTCTCTACTTTAATATTAATCCAACATTTAGAAACCAAAATCAAAATAATATCCGCAAATCACAAAGTACTCATCAAAAACCTAGGTAGCTAGGGGTAATCATACACAAGAATACACAAAATAATTAGGTTCAAACATTGAATTCATAAAGATATTAATAAATTCAAACAAGAAAAAACAATGTTTGGTTGAGTAGATGTTGAACCCAGACGCTCTCTAGTTGAACCAACATGTGCTTGCTTCTCTCTTGCAATCTTTATATTTCGACAACACAGCTACACCCAAAAACCCAACCGTGATCTTCCTTCCTTGGCGGCTTGTAGGGTCTTTTTTATATAGTTTTCCTTTTTGCAACCGACCCCCACCCCCTATGTTGTTTTCTTTTTTGATCTGGTCATATTCTTTTAGCCCAATATCTCCGTGTGTTTATTTTCTTAATAGTTTACAGCCCATGCAATGAAAATAATGGCAGAAGTAGACATAGCGGCCCACGTGATACTTAAATTCAACTCTTAGCCATATGAATCTTTTTATTAATTCTTGGTAGATATTCTTTTCGTTTTCCAACTGCAAATATGAATGGAGTCATGTTACTGTTTATTATCTTAATACAAGACTAAAGTAGGATTACTTTTATATTTAAGTCACGTTGAGTACATTTAAATTAGATGGTACATTATATTAAAACTAACTTAGATGAGATTAATAATATTAAAAGTAGCAGTAGTAAATTAAGTTTAATCGAGTATTCATCCGTTAGTCCCAATTTTAATAAAAGTACTTCATTTGAGCTCATTTCTCTTGAAACCTTTAAACTTTAAATATGAACCGAGACGGAATATAATTAAATAAAAACTACCCAAAAGCTACTCAAAATTGTAGGGAATTAGTTATAGTATTTATATGTATTTAGCCCATATCAAATATCCTCACACTTAAATCATTTTCGTCCCTGAAAAAGTATTTTGCCATGGAATCATAACCAGAAACTAGTATTCAAAACATATATGTTATCTTTTAAGGACAAATAAACGCAAAAACCGTGATTGTCGATATTGTTGTCCACTTAAACCCAGCCACCGGCCAATCAAGCCCCCATCATACTTAACGATTAAGTTCAAGTGATATCAATAAACCTATGGGTCTCACACCTAAAGAGTCATAGATCTTCTTACCCCCATCTCAAGCATAATCAAGGCAATTTAAAGCGGGCTGAAGTAGACTAGTTCAACCTATCACCGTAAACTAAGAACCCTTTAATGGTAAAAAGAATTTGCACTTAGGTGGAATTTAGATGGATGAAAGGTCAAGTGAGGTCGTACGAGACATACTTAAACTTAAAAACTATATTAACGGATTTCGGCCCAGCATTGTTTCACCCGAGCTGCAACCCAGCATATGACGGTCCCAGGCCTCCACCCTTAGTATTTCCTAAAAATATCTATTGACTAAAAACCTCGAATCCCAATAGTGTATCCTCATAGTCACCATCTCTTTGGTAGCACGTAAGCTCTCGCCCCATCCAGCATGTGCCTTTTGGCATCTTTTTCTAATTTTTGGATGATCATTCGCTTCTTTTCTGGCACATGTTTTTTTTTTTGAAACTTTTGCAATACTAATTTATTTTTTTTCTTTGTCGCTTTGTTTTTTTTTTTTTTTTTTGTGCACTTACGCATCTTTTACCCTAAAATATATAACTATTTTCTAACCTCGTATAAAAAATGGACATGGCGAGACGCCACCACTCGTTATTTACTTTTATAAAATAGAGTGGTGTGCTAATTTTAAGTGCATTTAATTCTCACTACCTCAAGGTAGTCAGATTGCGATAATACTTCCTATGCCTTATCGAATTTTCTGCTTCACTATCCCCCCTCAAAATGAGAACTCACTAGATTTTTATGATTATTAGGTATATTAATAATAATCAAGGGAAACTTTTCAAAGCTAGTTGGGCCTAACGACACATCCCAAGCTTAATGCGTTATCTTTTATTTAATCTCATATAATAATAGTTATAAAAAACAATCTCAAATTTTTCTATCATTTTCCATTATTTTGCAAAAAATTTCATTCAATCCTTGGGATTTTAAGATTTTTTATTTTATTTTTATTTTTACTAAAAACGTTAGTTTCTCATCCCCACACTTAAATTTCACATTGTCCTCAATATGGGAAATAGGAAATGACAAATAAAAATAAAGCAAAAAATAAAAAATTGGAACTGACTCCCCTGGTAAATTGTAGTGGTCGTGTGCCCTGAGTCATGTGTCGTGCCCCCTAATTCGAGCGCGATTAGTAAACTATTTCCAAATAACGTACTCTGCCATGAACGAAAGAGGCAATCCTAAAGCGACTGACATCCTCACACTCGTTAAAAACCATAGCTCAGCAACCATCTCATAGGAAACTTTGGAACAACTTACAATCAAAAGAAGAAACACCCAGCAATACAAAGAAATAAAAAATAAAATGAAATAAAAAGAAAAGATATTACCAAATTGCCTTCCGGGAAGCGCTAAGTTTACAGAAAAGTCTTCAGCCGAACTTGCTCCCAAGACCTCAATCAGGAGGCTTCTCTTTTATCCTCTTCCCATTTGTGCTCCTAAACACCCATCTTTTCACATGATCAGGAAGAATCCAACTACAAAGCTCTTGTGGGACCAAGTTAATGACTTAAACTTGGCCCACCAAGTTTTAAATTTCCCATGACCGAACTGTATGATATGCATGTAATCCATGAGGTGGTCATCCCTGCATAATGATTCGGTGAAGGTAGGCGAGTATGACGAATTTATACATGTAAGTCTATCTCTGAGCCTTAGTATCCTTTCTCTTTTAGCCATTTTTGCAAAACCCAACACGTCCCGAATGGAGATTGAGTACGGTTCATGTTTTAGTTTTTCCATCTTGAGGTGTAATGTCATAGTAGCCGAGTCACTTACATCCTCACGGCTCTCTTCACACGGATCCATCTCGATCCCCACACTTGGCTCGTTATACAATAAATCTTCAAGACGTTTTAAATCACCAAGTGGGTTAAACTCTTCTTCTTGACAACACAGGGTGGGGAAATCTAATAACTCGTCACCAAATTCCACCTCCCATGAAGGAATGTGCTCCTTCTCCGTGCCATTCTTTATCTCCTCATCACCCTCTTCAATTTCAACCATGGTACTATTAGGCAACCCTACTACCTTTATCTCCTCATCACCCCAAAAATCATCATCAGTGGGTTCTGATCCATAGTACCATGGCGTGGGATACTGATGAGTGGAAGTAACTTCTTGCTGAACCTAAGGTGGGACTACATCATCAATTATCGTCTCCGGTTTTGACTGTGACTGAGCATCTCTGTTATTCATCATAAACTCTGAGTCTGAAACTACAAGTACTATCGCACCCGTGGCAATTTGAATAGCAATAAAGTTTCCTTCTGTATCATAAAAAGAAACATATCATGGTTTCAGGATCACCTTCATATGATCTATTATATTCTGAATTTCCCAATCTCTTTCCTCGCTGCTCTCATTCATTCAAGTAATTCTTCTCGTGTTTCATATGGTTGCGGCTGCGAATACGGATTAGCATCGTAGTCCATGGAGTAGCCCGACGAATTTGGACAACGTACAGTGAAATGGGGGTCCTCCACAGATCTCACACATGATATAAGACACAAATAAAAGACTTTCTAAAAATAGATTCACTAAGCTAATCACAAAACACAGAAAGACACGGACTCACAAAACACACCACAACTCAAGACATAAAAGGACCAATAATATAAATAATAAAAAGTATATTTACAAAAAATACTAGACACATTAAAAAGACTCCCTAAGACCTATCAGACACTAGCAATCAAACATACAAATAAGACCAAGTAATCAATAAGTATATCAATCAAAGCTAGTTTTGCTATCGGCTAAGTGTCCCCGACAACGGCGCCAAAAACCTAATGTGCAGAAAGCGGTCTATAAAATATTAACCTAACCTAGACACTCTAGTTTAAAATTTATAAACCTAGACTCTCCTAAAGCTAGACCACTAGACATGCAAGTGTACCTATCAATTGTAGTAAAGCCTAATGAAGTCCGGGATATCGAACCCAAAGGACACTAGCGATGCCTAAACTAGACTCTGACTAAGAATGTAATGATTTTACTTATTTGATAATTAGCTAACTAAACTACAAACTGACATTGATAGACACAGAGACTTAAACTCGATTATCTAGACGAACTCAAAGATATGAGAAGCACTACCTAGGTTTAGAATCCTACTTGGGAATCTTGGATCTCTCTCAACTATGGGAACTATGATGGAACCAGGATCTTAAAATACGACACCCTTAGACAATCTATGGATCCCTGATCATTCTCCGGGTGTGACTTAAAAGGAAACCTTAAGGGGCGTGTAAACTTACCGGTTGGTTGGATTACCTCTTAGTCTTTCCAACTAAGAGGTATTTTTTTATATAGTTTTCCTTTTTGCAGCCGACCCCCCCCCCCCCCTTCCCTATGTTGTTTTTTTTTATCTGGTCATATTCTTTTAGCCCAATATCTCAGTATGTTTATTTTCTTAATTGTTCATAGCCCATGTAATGATAATAATGGCTGAAGTAGGCATAGCGGCTGAAGAAACACTAACCGGACCCCGGACAGATTACTGGTAACCTGGGGGTTAGATAGATGTTTCCCACGAGGGGTTAGACCCTTGGAAGATGGTTCTTCTGATAACCTGCAAAACAGACACCGTGAGCTCGTCACTGAGAAGGGGGGGTTCCTCCTTGTGACCACCCTCCGGCGTGAGAATCAGAATAGATTGCTCTTTAAATATAAAAGTATATTAAGAGATTGCTAGAGCAGATATCAGGTATATTCTGATGATATAAGATAATGTAATGTGTTTAGATGATCATACCATTTGGGGTATTTATAGCCGAAGGTAGGTTTCCAAGGAGGTATGGCCAGCTGCAACAGTGTTCCTGTTCATCAACAGTAGCCTACGCACGTGCCTTGCTGGTAGTTGGTGGGTAGGCAGCGGCTGATAGTGACCAGGCCTGCTGTATACTATTCCCTTTCCACCAACTGCCGGCTACGCACGTGGTATGACAGTAGTTGGTGAGTAGGCAGCGGCTAATAGTGATACAGTACAGGAGCATGCTGCTCTCCATACTGTATCAGTGAGCTGTCGTATCTTTGATCAGATCTTTCGCCCATACCTCGTCAGGTACAGTAAAAGATCCTTCAGTATACAGACTGGCTTATTTGGGCGGGAGTATTCCCCCTCCCGCCTCTGTGCGGGATTGCTCCCGGCTTTGCTCATTCCTTCAGGTGACACTGAATGATCGAGAGCTAAGTGCCTTGTGCGTGTAGCCATGCTGCGCGGGTGGCCTTCCCTAATGGCTTGTATCCGAGGCTGCGGGGACAGGCGGAGTCCTTCACCATTGGGAGGCTTTTCCTGCGGGACCAGCTTGCGTACTGCGCGTAAGGACGTCACGTCTCTGAGCATGGTTGGTCCTGCGGATCCAGTTGGTCTCTGCGCAGACGTCCCTGTTTAAGGTGAGTCTTGCGGGTCCAACCGGGCTCTGCTGGGACCTACCTCTTCAAGTCCCCCCAGTCCAATGTTCTTCTCATGCGTGTTTAATAAAGTGAGGTGAACTTTTGGACTTAAGCAAAGGGTTTTGAAAAGGGTTTTGTAAGGTTTTCCATGGGGATTCTTTCCGCGGAAGTCCTTGTCACTTGCAGAAATGCCCGAGTTTCCTGCTTGGTCTTTGGGTATGATGCGGGTAGGTCTGTAACCTCCTCGCAAGTCAGGAGCATTGAGTCCCAGTTGTATGGATTTTCCATGAGGTTTTGGTAGTTTTGAACATAGTGATCAATTATGTTAAAACCACTAATTCCATTCTGGTGTTTCAAACAACGTAGTTCTCGACGTTCCTGCTATGCGGGGATGTTATTTCCGTTTCCGCAAGCATTGCCCAGAAGATCCTTCCTGGTTTCAATTCCCAGCGGAGCGCTAGGTATGTGAAGGGTTTTGCCTTAACACTGTACCAGCGCTCGTCTTACGGTTACTTTACTTCCAAGGTATTCCTGGCGTCAATTCCCTGCGGGTGCTAGGTATGTGAAGGGTTTTGCCTTAATACTGTACCCGCAGCCGTCTTATAGTTACTTGGTTGCCGAGGTACTTGGCTTCAATTCCCTGCGGGTGCTAGGTATGTGAAGGGTTTTGCCTTTACACTGTACCCGCATCCGTCTTACGGTTACTTGTTTGCCAAGGGGTAAGGGGTATTTTCCCGCTTACTTTTTAATATTTTCGAATTTTGAATTTTGAAATTCGAAGAGTTGGTGAAAAGATAAGAACAGTCCAAACCTCTGAAACGTCGTGCGACGGTTTCTTCTGACTGTGTCAGGACGTGCAGGAAGTTATGGTGACGTGACAGAACATGGTCATTCCAGACGCTTTTTCGGGCGCGTGGGCGTGATTTTTCCGGCGCGTGGCCGCGAAATTACTGGCACACGTCCTTTCTACAGCTGTTGCCAGCTTGCTTTTTGCCACGTGTCATAGTTTCATTGCACCTTCGATTTCTCTCTCCTCCGCATTAAATTCACCGCATTAATTGCGATTACTATATAAAGGGGGAGAGGGTTATTTGCAATTCACATTTTTCACTCTTCTCTCCATCTTTAAGGCGATTTCCGGCGAATACTCTTTTATTCAATCGAGCATTCTCTCGAAATCGTTCTCTTCTTCCTCTGCAAGATGTCTTCTCGTGATGCTGAAGCTATAGCTGACGACAGGGGTACTGCTGGCGAGTGCCAGTGTGCTCTGCCCGGCGATCAGTACCGGTATGTTGTCAGGAAGTTCATGCTCGATCATCTCGAGCCTGAGTTTCCTGAATCCCACCAGACCGTGTACGATGCCCCCAGAGGCAAGATCGGGGTTTATGCTGCATTTTTTGTCTATGGGAATCTTAGATTCCCATTGACAAAATTTGTTTACCGTGTCCTTGAGAGGCACGGTGTTCATTTGACCGAGCTGCACCCCATGGCGATCGCCAAGATTCGCCATTTTGAGTGGGTGTGCCGGATTTTAGGCATCGAGCCCCATGTGGACCGCCTGATGACCTTCTATACCTGGAGGTGCATCCAGGGGTGGTACACCCTGACGACCCGTATTAAGGGTCTGAAGATTTGCGACACCGAGCGCAGTCTTCGCGCGTGGAAGCAGGAATTCTTCTACATTTCTGCCCGCGCCATCCCCCTTGCCATGAAGTTTAAAAATGGCCAAGCGATACCGAGCCTTCACGCCCCCAATTACCAGGAGGCGGAATGGTTTTCGAAGATATCCCGGGTCCAATCTCCGGTTTACCGGTTTGCGGAGTCCGGGATGGTCATGTTAAGGATGAGCCGGGTGTGGAAGGATGCGTCTCAGGTTCCCATCCTTCTCGAATACGGTTTGAACTCTATTCCCTATGGTATGTCTTGTCTTTTCTTTTTGATACGAGTTTGTCTTCTAACTGTTTCTTTTCTTTCAGAGGGAAATGATTTAGAGTCGCTTCTGTACCCGCGGGAAACCGACGGTCCCGCGCGGATGGGTACTCGTGCTCTGGACGAGAGCGAGTTGCCCATCTTGGAGCAAACGGCGGATCAGTTTGTGGAGGTCTATCCGCTGGGCCACGAGATCCTGAGCCACCGGCGGCCAGGTAAGGCGATATTCTTTCCTCAATCCCTCAATGTTGTACCCGCTGCTGGAATTCTTGACCTGTCTTCTTCTGAGGAATCCTCAGATGCTCCTCCGTTGGTGCGGAAGAAGAGGGTTGCCGGCGGGAAAGGGAAGGAGAAGGCCTCCACAGCTGATCCGGTGGTTCTATCTGACTCCGAGTCAGATAATGAAGATGTGGCGGGGAACCCCGGTGGTGAGAAGACCACTGCTCCGGAGGCTACGACTGTTACCTCCGGAGAACCAGCGACGACGACGGTGACCGGTACCAAGAGGCCGGCTCCATCGGGTTCCTCCCCGCCCGTCCGTACGTTCAGGGTCAAGAAAACTCGTAAGTACAATCATAATGTCTTTGTAAATTTATCACTTCATAAATTTAACACTCTTTGTGCAGGCGTGGATGTTGACGCATTCCGGGGTGAAGCGCAGAGGGGTACCCTTCCGCCAATGACGATAGGCTTGGTCAGCCTACCTGAGGCGTCGACCCAGGTGCCTGCGCCTGCTTCCGCTGGTTCAGTTGCTCCCTCTGAGCAGACTGTTCCAGCCGAGATGACGTCATCGCCGGCCGTGAGTGCGATATTTACGGCATCCTTCACGGAGCCGGCGGTTACTGCTGCTGCTGACGAGGCGGCGACCGCGGCGGCGACCACAACGGCGACCACGGCGGCTGCCACCATGCCCGCGCCACCGGCACCGACGGCCGGACCATCAGGTACGCGCAGGGCTTCCCGCCGATCTTTGCCACCTTCCCGTCTGCCTGACCTGTTGGATGGATTTCCTTTAGGTTCAGGTGATGGGTTTGGCGGCTATCGGCCTGTCATTGACCCTACAGGTGCGTAGGGTTCCTTTTTTCCCTTATGTTTTTTTATTATCTTTTCCTTACTGCTCTTGTTTCTTTTGCAGTGTCGGATTCCAATGAAGTGTATGTTCCACGATGGAACATCCGCCGAGGAACAACCCTTCGCACACCTGTGGAGTGCGTGGATTGGGCTCGCCACGCTGCTCCCCCGGGTGCGTTGGGGGAAGCCATGGTTAGCTACCAGGAGGGTAGGCTAACCAATGAGCTTCGGGTTCTCCAGGCCCGGATGCAGCCGCGCGTCGAGCTGCTTTGTCGTGAAAACGACAAGTTGAAAGCAGCTCGCGCCAAGGACGTATCTGAGGCGCGTGCTCTTCGGGAGGAGAACCAACAGCTGGCGACAGCTGCCGCCGACAAGGAGAAGGCCTTCAAGGCCCTCGAGGTTGAAGTTCAGGCGCGACTCGAGGCCCGCTCCAAGGCTGCCCAAGCTGTGAATGAACAGCTTCGGCTGGCCAGGGAGACTGCGCGAAACGCAACCGAGAGGGCTGCCAAGGCTGAAGCCGTTGCTGAGCCTTTGCGTGTGGAGAATGAGGAGCTTAAGGCCAAATTAGAGGCTCTCCAACGCGCTCATGATGCCTTGGCAATGGAAGATGCCAAGAAACTCCAGGAAATCCTGGACCAGAGGGGGGTGCTTGACCACACCGAGCGGAAGCTTAAGGGCGTCGAAGAGGCTGCCGCAAAGGAAGTTTTACTTGCCAACCTTAACAAGAGCGAAGCCGAACGCGCCCATAACGAAGCTCAAGCTGCCCTCCAATGGCTTCTTCGAGAAGCGTTGCCTCAGGTATGTTTAGTTTTATCTTCACGCTTTTCTTTTGTAAGAAAAGGTTCTAATACTTGTGTTTTCTTTGTAGGTTGTGCGTCGGGTCTTTTCAGAGACCTCTTACGATGATGCTATGACCGCAGCCCTCAACGCTTCTCATGAGGATGGGGAAAAGGCCGGCTTCCTGCTTGGTCTAGGGTTTGTTGAGAAAGGCGTCCCGCCTTCCAACTTCCCTTTGTTCGATGTGGATACCGAAGCCATTTATGACCAAGCGTTGAACCAATACGCCGCCTTCCCACATCCAGTGGTGGAAAAGGTGGACGAAGTAGCTGCTGCTGATGATGGGTTAGCTGTCCTCAAAGCGTTCCTCGAACCACCCCGTTCTTCTGACGGAGCGGGTCCAAGTGGAAGCGGCCCTGAAGCTTGATCCTGAAGATCCCTTCCCATTGCTAAGATGACTTGTATAATTTTATTCTTTTAGGCGGGTAGTTACCCGGCCATTCTTGTAATAGTTAATTTGTGAAATATAAATCTTTTTGCGTATAAGATTGTTATTTCCTTCTTTGGGTTCCTTGCTTTATAAACTTATGACTTGCATACTTAGTTTAAATTAGCAATTTTCCAAGTGTTTAGAATAAGAACCTTTGAACGTGGTTGATAATGGGTTAAAGTTTCGCTTCCTCCTTCGTGATTGTGCGGGTAGAACCGTCACTTGCACTTGGTAGGATGGCTAAACTTTAACCTTCATCTGACCTGCGTGTAGGTTTTCCTTTTCGAAATTTCTAAGGCATTAAGATAAGTTAACCTTTGAACGTGGTTGATAATGGATTAAAGTTTTCGCTTCCTCTTTCGTGATTGTGCGGGTAAAACCGTCACTTGCACTTAGTAGGATGGCAAAACTTTACCCTTATCTGACCTGCGTGTAGGTTTTCCTCACCTTTTGAGGATAAGTTAACCTTTGAACGTGGTTGATAACAGGAAGTCTTGCTTCCTCTTTCGTGATTGTGCGGGTAGAACCGTCACTTGCACTTAGTAGGATGGCAAAACTTTACCCTTATCTGACCTGCGTGTAGGTTTTCCTTATCCTTTTTAAGAATTTTGTTTTGAACCGTTCGACGCGCGGTTGTCGATAGGTTAGTGTTCGGTTTCCTTTCATGATTCGTGCGGATAGACCGGCACTTTCATTTTTGGGTGCTGAACTTTTTCCCAAACTGACCTGCGTGAAGGTTTGTCACGTTATTGGGTTCGTGCGGGTAGGACCGCCTTCCCATGCAATGACTTCACGTAATTATGCGGTGAAAACCGGCATATTAGTGTTCAGAAAAGTATAAATGTAAAATCATCAGCTTCGATGTTCTTAAAGAGAATCATTTCCATTAGAAGTGGCTCTTGGCCTTTTCTTTACAAATTGGAATTGATTTACATGCAAACTGTGTAAATGAGCTCCCTTCCATGTTGGGATGGGAGTGCCATCGAGCCGATACGCACCTGGTTCGGGATCTCGTTCTTTGCGCAGCATGTAGTCTCGATATTGAAGCTGGAATTGATTCGTGTTTTCCCCAGCTGGGGTTCTACACGCACCCGCCTGTTCAGCCTTTATTGCGCCACGAGGTGCGCGAGCGTCCCATCTCTGACAAATGCTTCGACCATGTCTTTTACATCTATGCATTCTTCAGTGTTGTGGCCCTTTGTCTTGTGAAAGTCACAGTATTTGCTCCGATCAGCATCGTGACGATGTCGGATTATCGGAGGTTTTGGCCACGGGAGCTCTTCAGTGGCGAATATCTCAGTGACGCTTTTGGTGAGTGGCGTCCATCTGGAGTTTCGGTGCGGCTGTACATTATCCCTTCCGCCCAACCGATGTTGCAAGCCGGATGAGGTGTCAAAGTTTACCCTTGACTGCCAAATGCCTAGCTTTCGTTTTTTATTTAGTCGGGCTGTGAGGACGTTGTCCTCTCTCGTCCTCTGGGTGTAGAGGTTTGTGCTCTGTGGGAGATCTTTACCCAGTTGCTTCTCCGTTTCCGCATAGCGTTTTGCTGCTGTCATGATGCCATCCCATGTGGATGGCATGCCATCTTTACCCGTTAGGGTGCGGATGAGCTCTGGGTCATGTGCGCCCTGGATGAAGGCAGCGCGAACAAGATCTTCGCTGATATTGCCCAAACTTAGCTTCTTTGAGTTGAAGCGAGTGATGAAGTTTGGCAGAGATTCATCTTCCTCTCGTATGCATTTGAGGATTGTCCATTGCTCCTCGGTATACTTCCGTTGCTGGCTGAAGTGTTGGCTAAACTTCTGTTGGAAGTCTGCCCAGTCGTAGATGTGGTTGACCGGTAGACGATCAAACCAAGCTCTAGCAGCCCCAACAAGCGTCATTTGGAACATGTAACACCACGTGGGTTCCGTCCAATTGCTGACGGTTGCCCCCGCTATGAACCTGTTCAAATGATCGTCTGGATCAGATAAACCGTCATATGTGCCTATGTTAGGCATTTGTTTGGCACTCTTTGGGGCGATTGCTTCCGCAATGTCCCTTGCAAACTTGGACGTTCCTGCATTTGCAACGTTTGGTCTGAACGTTTTGGAGAAGTCTCGTGGACTTCCACCTGTGCTTTTTGGTTTGAAGGCTTGTCCAAAATGCCTTTTCGGTTGGGATTCCGTTTCCTTACGCTTCCCTTTTGCCCTATGGCGAGGGTTCGCGTCGGAGTCGGATTCCTCCGAGCCATCCTCACAGTATTCGAATTCGTCGGCCTGTTGCACGGAACGCAAGCGTTCGTCCAACTCAGCCTGGAATTCCTTTTGTCGTGCCTCCGCCCATGCCTTAATTTCATCGAGAGTCTGGCGGGGGAGTCTTCGTTTCTCAAACTGGGTATCGGTGGATCCCAGTAGGCGATCATTTACTGCACTTGCCCCAGCTTTGGTAAGTGGGGTAGTGTTCGTAAAATTTACTTCACTTGCCCCGGCTTCGGTAGCCGGGGTAGTGTTCGTAAAAACTGTGTTGCCGGTATTCCCCCCAGTAGCTGGGGTTGTGGTTACCGGAATTTCTCTAACCATCTTTGTAGAAGTTTGAAAAAACTGGAGAAAATTGTAGTTCTAGCTTTATGCACGGATGGCGCCAATGAAGAAACACTAACCGGACCCCGGACAGATTACTGGTAACCTGGGGGTTAGATAGATGTTTCCCACGAGGGGTTAGACCCTTGGAAGATGGTTCTTCTGATAACCTGCAAAACAGACACCGTGAGCTCGTCACTGAGAAGGGGGGGGTTCCTCCTTGTGACCACCCTCCGGCGTGAGAATCAGACTAGATTGCTCTTTAAATATAAAAGTATATTAAGAGATTGCTAGAGCAGATATCAGGTATATTCTGATGATATAAGATAATGTAATGTGTTTAGATGATCATACCATTTGGGGTATTTATAGCCGAAGGTAGGTTTCCAAGGAGGTATGGCCAGCTGCAACAGTGTTCCTGTTCATCAACAGTAGCCTACGCACGTGCCTTGCTGGTAGTTGGTGGGTAGGCAGCGGCTGATAGTGACCAGGCCTGCTGTATACTATTCCCTTTCCACCAACTGCCGGCTACGCACGTGGTATGACAGTAGTTGGTGAGTAGGCAGCGGCTAATAGTGATACAGTACAGGAGCATGCTGCTCGCCATACTGTATCAGTGAGCTGTCGTATCTCTGATCAGATCTTTCGCCCATACCTTGTCAGGTACAGTAAAAGATCCTTCAGTATACAGACTGGCTTATTTGGGCGGGAGTATTCCCCCTCCCGCCTCTGTGCGGGATTGCTCCCGGCTTTGCTCATTCCTTCAGGTGACACTGAATGATCGAGAGCTAAGTGCCTTGTGCGTGTAGCCATGCTGCGCGGGTGGCCTTCCCTAATGGCTTGTATCCGAGGCTGCGGGGACAGGCGGAGTCCTTCACCATTGGGAGGCTTTTCCTGCGGGACCAGCTTGCGTACTGCGCGTAAGGACGTCACGTCTCTGAGCATGGTTGGTCCTGCGGATCCAGTTGGTCTCTGCGCAGACGTCCCTGTTTAAGGTGAGTCTTGCGGGTCCAACCGGGCTCTGCTGGGACCTACCTCTTCAGCGGCCCACGTGATACTTAAATTCAACTCTTAGCCATATGAATCTTTTTTTTAATTCTTGGTAGATATTCTTTTCGTTTTCCAACTGCAAATATGAATGGAGTCATGTTACTGTTTATTATTTTAATAAAAGACTAAAGTAGGATTACTTTTATATTTAAGTCACGTTGAGTACATTTAAAATTAGATGGTGCATTATATTAAAACTAACTTCGGTGAGATTAATAATATTAATAGTAGCAGTAGTAAATTAAGTTTAATCGAGTATTTATCTGTTAGTCTCAAGTTTAGTAAAAGTACTTCATTTTAACTCGTTTCTTTTGAAACCTTTAAAGTTTAAATATGAACCGAGACGGAATATAATTAAATAAAAACTACCCAAAAGCTACTCAAAATTGTAGGTAATTAGTTACAGTATTTATATATTATTTAGCCCATATCAAATATCCCCACACTTAAACCATTTTCGTCCTTGAAAATGTATTTTTGCAATAGAATCATAACCAGAAACTAGTATTCAAAACATATAGACTATCTTTTAAGCACGGATAAATGCAAAAATCGCAATTGCCGGTATTGTTGTCCACTTAAACCCAACCATCGGCCAATCAAGCCCCCATCATACTTAACTATTAAGTTCAAGTGATATCAATAAACCTATGGGTCTCACACCTAAAGAGTCATAGATCTTCTTACCCCCATCTCAAGCATAATCAAGGCAATTTAAAGCAGGCTGAAGTAGACTAGTTCAACCTATCACTGTAAACTAAGAACCCTTCAATGTTAAGAAGAATTTGCACTTAGGTGGAATTTAGATGGATAAAAGGTCAAATGAGGTCGTATAAGCCATGCCTAAACCTAAAACAATATTTCTGGATTCTAGCCTAGGTGGTTTTTAATCATCATCTGATTTAAATCAAACAAATTGTCTTTTGTTTGTTTTACTTATTTTTCTTAATTAGTTTAATTTAAGTTTTTAGTAACCCCCCCCCCCCCCCAATAATAATTAAATAGTCGTGTCAGTTACTCGAGTCTAATTAGTTAATTTACGTAATTGAAAGAGTCTCGTGGGTTCGATATCCGGACTTACTTAGCTTTACTAGAGTCAATCGGTTCACCTGCCGATTAGTAGTTTTAGAGAGTCTAGAGTATTATTTAATGTATATTTTAAGTTAAATTAGTTAATAATTATTAAACTACTTTTAGCACATCAATATCAATTCAGAGGAAATGTTTCTGGAGATAAGTTCGGGTTGTTTGAGGAGATCGACTCTGTGGATGAGGAAGATGAGAGTGATGAGCATAGTGCTAAGTCGACGATGAGGAGACTGAGACGAAGACATAAGCTGTGGTTCGAAAGCCGGTAACAAGGGGTGTCAAGGCAGAAAGGAAGAAAAGGAAGGCTACTAGGAAGCCTTATGCTGGTGGTTCTTCCCGTCAGAAGGAAGATGAAGAAGAACAAGAACAACCATTTAAGCGTTTGAAGAAGGTTGGGGACTCCAAGAAGGCCCCTTCCTTGGTAATAAAGCTTACCACTCACACTGTGACAGAGACCACTACACCCTCACCTAAAGCCACCCACCAAGACCCACACCAAGCCTCACCCAAAACCATAGCGCGTCATATTGAAGCAATAAAGGGTAAAGAAGTTCACATACCTCAACCTAAACCCAAATGTAAACCAACAAAACCTTCCAAGCTTAAACTACATAACTCACCTAAACCTAGCCCACCATCCTCTCCACAACACCAATCCTCTCCCATAGAAACCACACCCTTCAACAAATCATTCTCACCCGATCAACCCACAATCTCATCTCTATACTTGCCACCCATTTCTGACCAACCTAAAAACCTTTCCACTTAGGTCCCCATCCATAAGTATCATCTCACCACTAAAAACCACAACCTTCTGGACCTCCACATTTACTTCCTCACCAATGTCTTTACGGCTCACCATTCCTATACCTACTACTACACAACCTGATTCAAACCTCCTACCAAACCCAAACCATAACGTGCCTATCCAATCTACCACCCAACCTACCTATTCAAGCACACCACCTGACCATATGTCCTAACTCCAAACCCTTTGTCAGGTGGTAAATACAGAAAGTCTCCAGTGTTCACAGATCATGTCCTTCATAATTGTAAGAATAAAATGCAAAAAGGGCGAAATAGGAAAAGGTCATGTGTGACTTTAGTAAGAAGATGAAGGAGAAAATGGAGGAGGTTGAGAAAGAAAGGGTGGCTGATAGAGAAAGAGTGGAGAAGTTGGAGAAGGAGAGGGATGATAGTGTAGCCAAGATTGCTAGGCTGGAGGCACAGGTTGCTACCCTCCAGTCTCGATTGGACAGTCAGCAGATACTACTCAACGATCAATCATTGTCTGTCATCGAACGATCTGCTGAAATTGAGAGACTAGAGTTGAGGGTTACCTATTTGGAAAAAAATCTTGGGTTCTCAACCAATGCTGATGCATTTTTAAGGACCGAGATTGCCCAGCTCAGGTCTGAGATTGACATGTTGAAGGCAGAGAATGAGAGTCAGAAAAGGCTGAACGAACTTCAGATCAAGTTGAATAAAGATCTTGCTAGAAATACAAGACCGCCTCTGAAATAATGGAAATGATTGATATGGACATTGATGATTTGAAAAGGCTGTTAAAGACAGTTTTTGGGAGTTGGGTGAATTCTGATGAAGAAGAAGAAGAAGAAGAAGAAGAAGAAGACGACGACGAAGAGGCAGCCTGTTGTGGCTGGCCCTATGATAAGTGGTGGTGATGGTAGTGGCGCTGGTGGTTCCGGTGTTGATGGTGATGGTGCTATTGTAGGCACAATTGTTGGTAGTTCTGGTGCTGGTGCTCATGATACTGGTGATGGTGATGATAGTGATAGTGATAATCAAGAGAAAGAAAAAGGATAAGTTGGTGATGATGAGGACGAGTCAGATGACGATGATGACTCTGATGGTGATGATGACAATAATAATGGAAATAATGGAGGTGATGGCAGTGATGGAGTTAGTGGTGGAAATGGTTGTGGTAACCAGACGGCTCCACATGATGATAGGCCCCGTGATGATCGGTTTACGGCGGGTGCCACCAAGAAAATAAGAGAACAGGATGCAGAGCTTGACCAAGACTTTCAATCTATCTTTAATGTTGATTCTTTGGCAGGTACTGAAGTGCAGTCAAAGGAACCGATGCCTGACTTCAACTATGAGGATGATTACCTCAATTATTCTCCAGATCCTGATACACCAGAACCAGAAGTCATAGTTCCTTCTGTTGCTGATGATACTCAAGTGCCAAAGCCAAGAAAGAAGAAGTGGCATTGCGTTACTAAACGTGGCAGTATGCGTTGCAGGAACTACCCTTATCATGGCAACTCTCTCATCCTATACTGCAAATAGTATGCTGACAGCGATTCTTGGGTCATCAGACGAGGAAATGGAGACATCACTTACATGCATTACACTGAAATGCTACGCTGTCTGAACTTGACATGAACTACTTTAGAAGAGCAGCTGGTGATGGATTAGGTGAGAAGAGGTTAGAAGGTTGGTTCAAGTGACATTTGCATAGATAATCAAAGGATGATTACTCTAACTTCAAGCTTAATAAGAGGAGAACTTGCAAGCATCCGACTGAGATTGATCCTGTCATGGGGAAGGGAAGAAATGCGTGGAGATACAAGATGCCTAAAGATGAGTAGGTCATATATCATGGAGAACCATTTCCGCCTAACACTCTTCATGACTTCATCTGTTGGGATTTTGACAATGAAACGAGCAAGGCAGTGATTCGCTGCAAGTCCATGCACCCTCTTTGTGTATTTGATGAGCATGAATTGATGGGTCTCAGCAAGGAGGATTTGATGAAGTTGTAAAAGTCTCCCATGCACACACTCGGTGATCCTGGAAAGGAAAACATAGATCTTATAGTTGAGACTTTCAACAAGTTAGTTTGTTGTCTTGTTGAGGATCAACTAGGAGGTGATGGATGCCTTGTGTATGAGACTGATTGAAGACGGAAGCTACAACAAATACTAAAAGACTAGAGGGAGATTGTAGAGCCCATTTTGTTAATTTAAGTCTATTGTATCTGTTCGTTTATTTCACAATGTATTATGTTGGCTTTCGTTTGTCTTGCTTGTACGTTTGGGCCTGAGGCCTTGTAATAATAGCCCATTAGGCCGGTTATAATAGAATGGAAGCAGAAGCATGGCATAACTTTACCTATTAAAGGTGAAGCATGTACATGCACAACTTAACCTTCTGCAAAATCCTTCTTTGTGTCTCTAACCTTATCCTTTCACCATTTCTTTACTTACTACTTTAAGCAAATAATACAAATATAAACAAGATCTGAGATCTCGGTTTTTTATATGTGATTTCCACTAGCATATAAGTGATATTGATTCAAGAACACGCTGTTTGATCCCGGTTTTTTTTTTTCATCTTCTTACACATAATAGTTTTATAATTATAATGTTTATTTAACGAAGAACTCGAATTGAATAGTTTTGTTTGTATCAAAAATCAAACAAACAATCCTCTAACAAGTTACTTCGCGATAAAAGTCTTAACTAATGGAGTTAACTCCGTTTACTAACCAAGTTACCAAGTTATAATAGCATGCACACCTCAAATTTTTCTGACTTTCTGTTAACTTTAATTTACAAATCGTTTATTCTGAAAATTTATTTATAAAAATTAAAACGTATCGGTTTATTATTATTATAAAATGTCAAGAATTTCATATGCATTTAAAAAACTTGATTATACATATCAGGTTTTTATGTGTAAATGGGCTGCAACATGGGAGTAGGTTGTCGGTAGGAGTAGTTGTGGAAGTAACTATGACAAGATTGAATAGTGTGGACTTTTCTCCTCGTATGGTGATGCCTAAGGCGGGTTCCAAGAAAGCCAAAAAACTTTTGAGTCAAAGACAAAAAAATTTTTAGATTTTAAGTAAAATGAGTATTTTGTTGGGTTTAAACAGTTTAATTTTTATATGGGTTTACTTGATTATAATTTGGGTTGTGTAAAAAACTTTTGTATAAAAAAAGAATTAAGAATGTCTCAAGTGAGGTTAGAACCCACAACCCCTCTTTGTTGTGAGCAATACCCATTTACCACTAGACCAAGCTAGTGGTTATGTATTCATGTTTAAACATTAAATATACATATTGTTTTTTTTTTAAAATACATATAATTTTTTTCAAAAAAAAAATTCGGGCATAGTGGGGTGTTGGGCCTATGACCGTCGACCACCCTGCCACCCCCAAGGGCCGGCCCTGGTAATGCGTGAACCCCGTGTTCACGTGGGCATGAGGTTCCGCGAGCAACCCAACCAGGGGCCGGCTCCCGCATAGGGCAACGTGGGCAACTGGCCAGGGCACTTAATTTTTGCGGACACAATTTTTTTATCTATTTATTTTTATGAAAAAAAATATGTATATTTAATGTTTTACCCTAATTATATAATAACCAGCTTGGTCTAGTGTCAAAGGGGTATGGCTCCCAACCAAAAGTTGTAGGTTTTAGTCTCACTTGAGACATTTTTAAGTTTATTTTTATATAAAAAGTTTACCAAGCCTATTTAAAAATTTAATTGTTTAAACCAAACAAAAAACCATTTACATAAGGCCTAAAATTGTTTTTGCTTATATTATTCCGTTACTTGTTAGGGTCTATGGGCTTTTTATTTCGACTCGACCGAGGCATATCAATTCTTGGAGACGGCCCTGAACCCGACTTTGCTGCATGTAATGCTGCTAGCAGTGTCATTGCTCAGGGAGAAGTCATAGTCACATACAAGAATTTTGAATACGGGTAATATACATGGGTTTGTTAAAACTGGATCATGTAAAAACACACAAATGATTATAAAATAACATTAAACCGATAAGGGTGTTAGGGCACCAGTTGGTTTCCTTGAGGGCGCTTATCGGGTACTTTCCATAAACTAACACCCCTAACACTCATACATAGGAAATCTTCATGGGGTTTCACGAACCCCATGGGTTTGTTAAAACTGGATCATGTAAAAACACACAAATGATTATAAAATAACATTAAACCGATAAGGGTGTTAGGGCACCAGTTGGTTTCCTTGAGGGCGCTTATCGGGTACTTTCCATAAACTAACACCCCTAACACTCATACATAGGAAATCTTCATGGGGTTTCACGAACCCGAATTAGTTAAGAAGAATGAAATGATTGTGTGTGTGAACTTATATGCCCTTCTAACCTATACATGTTAAAAAACGGTTTAGGAATAAAGAACATATTTCCAACCCGACCCAGCAGCAACTCAAATCGGTTTGTTTCAAGACCTAGCCCGTCGGTCCGTGGTCTCGTTCCCTCAAACTAGTTTGGACGTGACTTGATTAGACAAACATGCCAAAAAAACTAGTTTTTTTGTCCTAAAACGGTTTCAATTCCAAACCGGTATGATTGGGTTGAACATTCGTGTCTCCAAACCGGTTTTAAACATGATCCGGTTTCTTCCAATACTATTTCGTAAACAATAGACTGGACTTACAGGCTTCATTGTCTGTAAACAATTTAACCTAAACAACAATATTAAGAGTAATTTCAAATATATTATAACTCTAACTTTAAAAGAACTTACAGTGTAGCAGGAGATTTTTTAAGGCTGTTGGCTGATGTCCGACACGTGGATGCTGGTGTCGAAGAAATATCGAACTGGGCAGTCAGCATTATGGTTAAGTGTTGCTGTTTTAACTGTTTAATTTATTTGTCAGACCCACCAATTTAAGATTTTTTTTCCCTTAATTTTAATGGTGAGCTTAGATTTGTATTAAAAAGTCAAGCCACGTTGTTCTCAAAATGATAAGGGCCCCGATACCATATATAGGCTTGAACATCAAAATTAATTTTTCTTTCACATTAGGGCCATAGAGGTACCCCTACCCCTCCAAGTCTCAAAAAAAAATCTACCTATTCTAATAAAGTAAAATAAATGTGAACATTTGTCATGTTTTGGTTAATTTTTACAATTTTTTTTCCTCTAAAACTAATATACCCTAATATATGTAATAAACCAATAATGATTTGTTTTCCTTTTACACTATATTTATATAATATCTATATATTTTTATAAATATAAATATTATTTTACTATATATTTTAAAATACTTGGTGAATTTCAAAAATCAACAACAAATCATGTTTCTCAAATGAAATTTGTTTCGGGTTTTTTGTAGAACTTAAATTTGATTTTATGGGTTAAAAGTTGGTAAATAAATTGTTTGGTACAAATTAACTGCATTTAGGTTAAAATTTGTAACGGGTCAAATATGAAAATTTTGAGTATTTTTAAAAGTTTGAGAATGCAAATAGATTTATCGTCAAATTTGTTATAGGTTCAAAGTGTTAACTTTAAAATGTCAAAAGTATGAAAGTTAAAAGTTTAAACATGATTCGGCCGGTTTCAAATTTATTTTTAAGAGCATTTTTTGAAATAATCAAAAGGTTTGGGATTTGGCAAACTAACTATTTTTCCATCAACTATTAAAATATAAGAAAAGATTGTGAACACTTTCGACGTGCCACCCCCATGCCTATCAATGCTTCTAACTTTTATCAAATTTGAAATATTAATGTCAACATTAATTTTTCCTTCAATGGTGATCAGAACGTTATATGAGAAGCATGTCATGCAAAAGTATGCTCAAATGAATATTCACAAAATTGAATGGGTTAACATGTTATTTTTTATGTTGTCATTATGACAAAGTCGAGCCCTTAAAACTTATCAAAAATTTTTTCATGGTGTAGCTCAGAAAAACATAGCTCTTGAAGAATACCCATTGTTATAATTTAATGTTCTACTTTCCTTTGATGGGTGGTAAATTGATAAATATATAACGCTCCTTTTGTATTTAGGCTGAGTGGTTAGAACTACTATCGTATGAGAAGCTTTATTTCCGAAATTGGTTCATAACCAAAAGTCTTTCAATTATACATATATGGCACCGTGAATGAATTTTTCAATAGAAAGAAGCATTCTCGGGTACGTTTTTGCACGGACATTTTTTTTATTAAGTTTATTTAAAAAAAATCATTTTGTGATATAAATAAAATCAATTTATGTACACATTGTATAGATACAAGCACAGATGTAATACATTTTTTTCATATACGCTATGTAATTATTTTTTTTATTTATAATTTTATAATTTGAATTATCCCGTGTGTGACACGGGCTCTAAAACTAATATTAACATATACCATATTTATCCTCATATAAATACCACTCTAAACTATATATTTTACACACTAATATTTCATAAGTTTTTATAAAATTGATAAGAATTAAAACAATGATTATCATCATACGAATCTCGAACCTTTTTTTTTTTGTAGTCTCACAAAAGTTGTAGAAATTGGAATCCAAGTTTATATCGGTAAAGCTAAAAGTTTGCATCCAAAAATAAGAAGATCGAGTGTTGCTTTTAAAGTCTGAAACTGAATACGGTCATTTAATAGGTGATCGTTATAAAGTTAGCCTCATAGCACAATAATACGAGAGAGGAAGGGAGAAAGAAAGTATTTCATTAATAAGGTGTGTATAATACAATAAGAAACAATGGAATATTTATAGGAGATGAAAACTTATGGAAGATTCTAATCTATACTAGGTGCTGGCAACCATAATATTAATATATTTATAACACTCCCGAGAATGTCAGATATAGTGACGAGATGTTTAGACGGCAATTTTAAATGAGTAGACATACTCTGGTCAGACTATGTTGTTTTAACTGGGCTCACACTAGCTTTCAGAGTTTGGCTTGGACGTTCCCCCAGGAAACCACACTGCCGGCTTGCACCTGACAATCGTTGTGCCACCAAAAGAAAAGAACTCTTTAGCGTAACACACAATGAGACGAAAACCCAGGTGGGCTCGCGATTCAAACTGGCAACCTCGCAAGGCCTTGCTCAAATCATTTATTGTCATAATCCATAAAAAATGACTCGGGTAAGGATCTAACTTTGATCTCCATTGAAAAACCCAGATATTCAACCACTAGGTTACAAGTAAAGATTCTTTATTATTTAGGTCTAATGTTTTTTTACTCATACTCTGAATTATTTTAGACAATCGATATAATCTAAGCTATTGGTTAACGTTGATGAGTAGTCTAAAATTCTTAATTATTTAGGTATAATGTTTTTTACTCGAAACATATCTGTCGAATGAACCAAAATAAGAATGCCAACTATATTTATTCTAATTTTAGTAAAAAGATGAATATGGGATGAAAAGTGTCTATTATCCTATACCGATCACCTGCATATGTTTATCGTATTCATTACTACATGTCTTCAAGATATGGACAAACAAAATACTGGAAATAATACAAAAATCAATGTTTTAATAACCATATCGGACAATGAACCGGACGGGTAACTGGTTCACCGGTTCAACCGGTTGGACCCCCATAACAGCTTTTCTCCCTAAAACGACGATTAAGGCTGAAAAAAGGAATTTAAAAAAAAATTCATAATTAACCGGTTTGGTTTCCGAGTCAGACCGGTGAACGGTTCGAATCGGCTGGTTTTCTGGAAGCCTGACGATCTATATAGAACTGGACCGGTCGGTTGACCGAATCCCGATCAGACTGGTCGTTCCGATCCGGTCTCAACAACATTGATAAAAACTAATCAAAAATATAATACAAATTGAGATGATCTAATACAAACTTAAAGATGAATGGTGTTTGCGATTCCATATTTTTACCTTCTTATGATTTATTGAAAAAACGGATCGAGGAATTTTTCTAGGGTGGGCACAAAATGGATTGGGTGAAAAATAGTTTGGGTCATAGATAACAGGACCGACCAATTATTTTGAAGGTTCAGAACAAAATAAACTTTCAGGACGCACAAGAGGTAAATTAATATTTTTACACACCACTCTTTAAAATCAAGTGTTCTTCTTTCATTAATATGCATCAATTATATAACTGCTTCTTCATGCTTTATATTAGTATTAGTATTTTATTTTAACACATAATATATATATATATATATATATATATATATATATATGGGAGATTTCAATTAAGAACCTTTTTGAGTTTTAAGAACTCGAAAGAACTCAGTGTAACGATTTTTTTTACACATGCGTAATATATGTAAGTTACATACACGTAAGAAAATTACAGAATTTTGTACGCACCGAGTCGACTTTTTACACATGTGTAACGGACGTAAAAGTTAGTGTAACCACTTACATATTTATTCTCTCTCTTACTTTGACTTTTTTGCTAGATTTAATCTCAACCACATATTCCAATCCATTTAATTAAATGTGTGGCCTAGAATGAAGTTCTTAAATTCTTAAAATTCAACATGGTTCTCAAAATATCTCTCCCCTATATATATATATATATATATGTATTTGAAATGTTATTAATTAAAATAATAAATTCTATAAGTAAATTTAGTAATTGAAAGTTTAAATTGTTCTATGTTCCGATAATATCCGGTAAAGAAAATATGTATTTACTTTAACTAAGCATAGAGTAAACAAAAAAATCACTTAGGTAGTGCTTGGTATAAATGAATAGAGGTTGGAATGAAATATATGATTCCAAATGAATGGAATTAAAAATGTTTGGTTGTCATGTATCAATGAAATCGATCATTATTCCAAAATAATACAATTGTTTCCATTTATAGGTTTTTTCATTCCTTAAGATAAGGTGTTTTTTCATTCCTTCAAGGAATGGAATGAAAAAAAGTCACAAACAACAACAACAACAACAATAATAATTAATATTATAATTATTATGTTACTATTAATATTATTTTTTCTATTACAATATAGCTATTATCATTATTATAATTATTATTTTGTAATTGATGTTACTTTTCTATTATAATATATAAGTATATAACGATTATTATTATTATTATAAAATTATAATTTTATTTATATTATTATATCACTGTTATGTTATTTCTTCTCTATTAATTGATGAAAATCGTATGTGTGTGTAGTTTACTATTTAAACAAAATAATATAAAGTGATGATTAATTTCATTCCTATATGGTGATCAAACAAGACAATGGAATGGTAATGATCCATTTCATTCCTTTGTTCATTCCATTCCTTTATTCATTCCATTACCTTATACCAAACAGACCCTTAAGGAAATATATATTTAAGAAAAGTAATGGATAAATTGTTTGTAGCCACTCGCCTATTTTCCCTTCTCTCTAAATCAATTTAAAAAAATTAAATGTAGAATGTAACACATTGGCACATATGTCACTATAAGAGTATAAAGTTACTTCACTTCTTTTAGTCTGATCTTTGAAGTTTGATATTCATAGCATAGAGTCGCCTCCAATGGCAAACTCATAAATACTATGTCTTCCTTCTTCTTTTCTAACTTTAGATGTTCAAGAAGCATAATATTGACGGTTAGCACTTACCAATTATTGACTTGTTAAATACTAATAATTTGAACATGCAAACATGGCACTACGGCCGACGGACGGTGGGCATCAGCCCACCGTAGCCAAGCTCTAAATCCGTCTCTGGTTATAAGTTACAACCTTTTGACTTGTGAAACTTTCCTCTCACATATTATTATTAAGCAAACCCAAACACTTTTTTAACTTTTTAATAAGTTAAAAGCCATTAGGAGGCAAAAATAAAGAATCCCAAACACCCCCTAAGTTATATAACAAGTATGATCAATTATGACCATATTGGTCGATGATAATATAACAAGGTAACTTGTAAGAAATACTAAATATATAACATTGTAACATTAAAAGTAATTGAATGATTTATCTTTTGCACACAAATAGCTAGAGATTATTTTCTGTTATGGCATTTCTTTAACTAAAAACAAGCACAACAATAAATTGGATGTGGTTCAACAGTAGAGCACTCATTTTACTAGTGAGAGGTAAGGGGATCAAACCTCACTATCACCAATTTATATGGGAGATATGTAGGACTGTTCAAAGGGTAAGACCCTACCCTTTTACCTAATACCCTACCCGGACCTTTTATCCTTTTAGGAAGAAATGTAGACCCGAGACCCTACCCTCCAAACAATAAAAGGGTCGGGTATAAATAAGGGTTTCAATGGTCCAACCCTTTACTCTTTAAAGCAGTAATCACAACTCATTTTCTGCATTTACTAGTTGCGTATATCATATATGACTTTAATATATAAATCCTAGAACAATTATACTTTCATTTAATAATATAGTAAACTCTAACTTCGAAAGTTTATCAACCATTTGAACCGATGCAAATAATATTCACATTCACAAATTACATGTAGAGAACAATTCAGTAATTTTAATATATGTATGTTTCCAATCAGTATTGTGGCCTTTTATTTTTATTTTTCTTAGTAGTTGGGAAATTTATGATGAATCAATATAAAATACAAACCTCTCCTACATTTTTTCAGATTAATCACGAATCTGATGTATATCTAGCTATCTAGAAACTAGTAAACGGGTAAAGGGTTTGAAAAAGGGTCGGACCCTTGAAACCCTTTTACCCTTTAAGGTGAAATTTAAATACCTTTACCCGACCTATATTATATATTCGGGTCTAATTAAGGGTTTTACGAGTCGGGTAAATGGGTTTCAAGGGTCTGATCCTTATCTTGCTCACCCCTAGAGATATGAGGGATGACCCTGGCTTGCCAGGGTTCGAGTCCTGATCTCACCCGGTTTTACCGGTTTCTCTCTGTCGTGCCGTTTGGCGGGCGTGGAGGTCGGGTTTTATCCGGGAATCCCTCAATAGGTGGACCGCTAGGGCTCCGTCCGTCTGGACTCGTGGCCGGCTCGGGCTACCTTTAACCAATGAGGGCCGCGTACGGAATACCCGGCGTTACTTAGTTGGTCGTTTCAAAAAAAAACAAGTACAACAACTACGTTGCTATACTATAAAAATGACTATGTTTGGTACATATTTTATTCTGCATGTTTTTCAACTAAAAACATATACAATAAAATATGTAGCTACAACCTTATTGAGATTAATGCAAGACTTTCATTTAAAAGAAACAATAATCGAAGAATTAAATCGGCTAAATGCACGAGAAGGATCTGACAAGGCTGAAAACTAAGTTTTATAAAATGGAAGGGATTTTAGTTAAATGAAGGGGTTTTTATTCATGTAAATGAAGAATTTTCAAAAATTTTAGTTCAATTTTCGATTCGTGTAAAAAAAGAATCCTTAAAATTATTCTAGTAAATTTAATCTACATATAATGCATATGAATTTTTTTAACACTAATTAAAAATTTAAGCAGATGTATTAAACTGTTATTGTTTTGCATGTAACAGTTCGTTAATTCTGTTTCAATTTTCAATTCATGTAAAAGAATAATTTTCAAAAAATTTTCTAGTAAATTTTCAATTTTCGTTGTAATGTAACAGTTTGTTACATCTGTTCCACTTATAAGCCCTGACCAAGTGGGCACGCCACACATTCCAGCCGCCATTGTCTAAACACATCAAGCGTGCCCCACACAAGGAGTTGCGGACATATGTGCGCATTCTGGTCTGCCTCATGCATTGCAGTACGTTGTTGGTTACCATTTGCACGCCATCTCAACCTAGTCCGCCAAGTGTAACGCCATAACCTGGCACACGACTAGGGGTGCAAACGAACCGAGACGAGCCTGAGCTCGACTTGGCTCGAGCTCGGCTCGTTTAGCTTACATAGAGCTCGAGTTCGAGCTCGGCTCGTTTTGAGCTTTATTTTCAAAGCTCGAGCTTGGCTCGTGGGTAGATTTTCAAGCTCGAGCTCGGCTCGGGCTCGACTCGTTTGCTATATATCAACTCTTTTTTATATAATATTTTTATATATTTTTTCTATTATAACTTTATGTATAAAATAATATATATTATTTAGTTATTTTTATTTATATTTTCATAACATTATATATATTAATTAATAATTCTTAATATATATTTTAAAAAATTATATAAATAACAGGCTTGTTTAGGTTCGCAAGCCGGCTTGAGCTCGATAAGCGAAGCTCGAGCTCGGGCTCGTTTATTAAACGAGCTTATTTTTAGGTTCAAGCTCAGGCTCGGGCTCGATGAAGCTCGGCTCGATCGAGCTTTTTAACGAGCCAATCTTGAGTAGCTCGCGAGTAGCTCGGCTCATTTGCACCCCTACACACGACGGTTGATCCGCCAAGGAGATCAGATGCGTTGCGATAGCTCGTGTGCGAGAAAAGGGTGACCCTTTAAGGTTTTCACTTGAGTGCGACTCTTTTAAAGGGAACACCAAGTGAGGAGTGCCCCTCCTTATAAATCGTAACATCCAAAATTTTGAAAAATAATAAATAAAGAGTTGTTATTGTTTTATGCTTGGTTTTGTTAGTTATTTAATTAATTAAATAATTAATGAATCGTGGCCTTAAATAAAGAATGGATTTGAGTGGTATTATGTGCTTAAGTCCATGGGTCTAAGGTAGTTTAACTACCACCTAAGAATCCTTAAACCCTAACATCCACCATTATTCACCCTAACGCACACACTTAAGCTCTAGAAATCCTAGAAAGTTTTTCGTGTCAGATCGAAGATCTGGTTATATCCAAGCATAGATCCAAGGTAGACTAAAAAGATTTGTGAAACCTGCTTCATTATATCTACCATTTCAAGCCCGAACTGGTAAAGATTCCATCCTTAAAGACCCTTAAAGTAAGATTTAGATCTTGAAAGCAAACTTTAAAACTAGATATATCTTGCGCAGTTGGCTTATATTTGCAATAGTTAGTATACTAAACGAAGTCTATATCTGATTCGTCTATTTTCATTCGCAAATCATTTTATTCATATCGCAAACAGATTTCGCATTTTGCCACGGATCTGAATAGCAAAACCTATTTTTGATTTGGATTTGTAATGCAAATTGAATTTTGTAAAGCGAATCGGACTATCCATAGCAGGTTAGATTTTGTAAAGCGAGTCAGATTTTATAGTGCGAACTAGGGTTCGTGAAGCTAAGCTACTTGTAGTAGATTAATGAGTAATATTGTTACTTGTGTAATAACAATTAGTCGTGCCAAGCTAAAGAAGGGGATTACTATTAACTCAGAATGCAACCATATCTAAATGAGTTTCTAGCCTCTTTCCTTTAATTAATATTTTAGGCTAGTGCACATACTCGTAAGTGAAGAATGTGTTATACATACCTTTAATTACAATTGTATAGTGTGAATGTGTTTAATTATTATGTATGCATGCATGCATGCATGTATGTTAAGAACTGGGGAGAGAGCCCAGGAATTACTTGTGAAGAATTAGAGAACAAGCCTTATAATACTTACATTAAATCGAGGAGCAAGAACTAAAAATACTTGCGAAGAATTATGGAGCGAGCCCTTATAATACTTGCGAAGAATCGGGGAACAAACCTTGGAAATACTTGTAGAGAATGAGGGTTTGACCCTTCTAATACTTGTGAAGAATTATGGTGCAAGCCCTATAATATTTGCGAAGAACAAAGAATGTAGAACGTAGAAAGAAAGTAAGAATGTCGGTGAAAGTTATGTGGTAAAATAGTATCTTATGATACGAATGTGAAGAATGTTTGTGTATGAATAACTTGTGACCTACCCTTGAATTTGCTTAGCATAGCTGATTTTTAGTGTGTACGGAAACAAATAGGTAACAATAACTAGCTTGAGGAGTACAGAAGGCTATTAGAAGATCAGCAGGCCTCCGAAGAAGAAGAAATGAATTGCTTATGTTATGTTTAAATACTAAAGACAAGTTATTTTTTGAAATATTTTATGTAAGAATGTTATTCCGCTAAAGTTTGAATTAACTTTGATGTTTAGACTATGTTTATGAATAAATCTAACGTTAATTAAGATTTTCGGGTTCGGGGCCTTACATAAACCCTCCAATGGGGTAAGTTCCCACTTCCTCCACTTTATTTGTTAAAAAATTTTACAACTTTAACATGCAAAACACCAACTTCGAGCATCGATATTTTATTCATCTTAGCTTCGCTTTGAATGCGGATTGGTTATTCATTGCGAAGCTCCACAATATAGAACACAATAAAACTACTTAGGATTTTAGTAACCGTTTCATATGTTTAACTGTGTCTAAAATGCGAAAAATACATTTTCATACCTGATAAAAAAACTCATTTTTCCTACTGTTCAAACATTTTATTTTCAATATTTAGTTGTATTTAATTAAATAATACTTATTTATTCTTCTTTTTATTATTTTATTTTTCTCTTTCTTCACTCATATTCACCCACAAAGATTATTAAAAGAAAGATCGGAGATAAATAGTGAATTAGTAATTAGTGAGAAATTAATTTACAGGATTAGTTGTTTTTCCATAAAAATATAGGTGATATGAATGGGCATTGAGGATGAGATTAGGGTTGTTCACAAAGCTCGGGCTCATGGCTCGCTCGATAAAAACTCGAATAAAACTAGCTATAAAAGTTGTTTTGAAATATCCTGAGCTGATTTGGATTTTTTTTTTTGTAACCGAGCCAAAATTGACCCAGGCTCGGCTCGAGTCATGGCTTGATCTTAAGCTCATTTAACTTCAAAATCGAGCTAGAGCCTAGCTAAGTTGCCTCGTTTAATTTTGAGCCTGAGCTCAAAACTACCCTGGCTCGACTCGGGCTCGACTCGTGGACAGCCCTAAATGAGATAGAGAGGTGTTTTGTGTGTTACTTTTCTCATTTTCTCACAAAATTAAGAATAGAGTTGCGGATAAAGGATGAGATGTAAATGTCTAATACGCCAGTAGTGCTAGCTATCTTTTAACAACCAAATAAGAAACATGATTGTTAGGACGCCCGATAACGAGAAACATTTATTTTTTAATAACAAAGGCTCGGACACCCAAGATTACCTTGGGAAAGGGATCACGTACTCTTTCGCCCGAAGAACATCACATGGTGACCCGACCTACTAACCTCATTAGGAAACCCACAACTGCGAAAATAGATCACATACTCAATCCAGAACAAATTACTTCAAGCGAGAGCCAAACTCATAATCTTTCATAAAGAAAGTCATGAAGCTTACGCTAAGGGTGCAAACGAGTCAAGCCGAGCCCGAGCTCGGCTCGCTTAACTTACACAGAGCTCGAGCTCGATCTCGGCTCATTTCGGGCTCTATTTCCAAAGCCCGAGCTCGGCTCGTGAGTAGATTTTCAAACCTGAGCTCAGCTCGGGCTTGGCTCATTTATCATTTATAAATTAATTTCAAGCTAATGTTTTAAGGCTTTTGATAGGAACGAGAATACGAGTCGATTAATGTAAAACTTAGTTCGAATCGACGCTCTAAAAAGACGAAACAATGCTTCAATTCAAGTCTTTGAACTTACAATTAACAAAAATCAAGCCGTTTGGATCAACGCTTCGAGCTAAGTTTTACACAATCGACTTGTATCCGCATCCCGATCAAAAACCCTATAACATTAGTTTGAAATTTGGTAAAAAGTATAACGCCGTTAACTTCTATTAGGCTCGGCTCATTCGAGGTTTTTAACGAGCCAGCCTCGAGTAACTCACAAACAGCTCGGCTCGCTTGTACCCCTAGCTTACGTTGACGATGTGCCTTTAGTAGAAACATGCTTTTGCGATCCGTATGCGAATATGCTAATCCCGTTTGGCATTCAATACTCACCTAACTGATTAGAGACTAACAACCATATACACAACCATAAACAGTAGTAACCTTCCAAACCGCCTACACAACAAGAACCGCCATTGCCATTTATAAATAGATAACCACTCTTCACCTTACTTTGTCTATATCCTAAATCGCTTACGTCTAACCTTTTGTTCAGTTCACACCCGCAAAATGGGAAGCCCTCCTTCCGACTTTATCACATTCCCACAATTATCCGATTATGCCAAAGGCTTCAACCACCTCAATCCCGAAAACTTTCGCGCCAAAGCCCACAAAGCGGTCGATTTCATCGCTGATTACTACAATAATATCGAAAACTACCCGGTTCTTAGCCAAGTTCAACCCGGTTACCTCAAAAACCGCTTGCCCCAAACCCCACCCGACACACCCGAATCATTCGACACGATCCTAAAAGATGTCCAAAAGGATATTATCCCTGGGATGACACATTGGCTAAGCCCAAACTTTTTTGCATACTTTCCTGCTTCCGTGAGCTCGGCCACATTCATTGGCGAAATGTTGTGCACGTGTTTTAATGCGGTCGGGTTCAATTGGGTTGCTTCAACGGCTGCAACTGAGCTTGAGATGGTGGTGATGGATTGGCTGGCGGTTATGCTTCGTCTCCCAAAAAGCTTCATGTTTTCGGGTTCGGGTGGCGGGGTTTTGCAATCCACCACAAGTGAGTCGACTTTGTGCACCCTAGTTGCAGCTCGTGATCATGTACTTAATACTATTGGAGTCGAGCATATTGGAAAGTTAGTAGTGTACGGGTCAGATCAAACTCATGTTATGTTCAAGAAAGTATGCAAGCTAGCCGGTATTGATCCAAAGAATATTCGGTCGGTACCGACATGTTTGGAGAATGGGTTTTCTCTTGATCCTAAAACCCTTCGAAAAGTCATTGACGCTGACATGGAACAAGGGCTGGTTCCGCTTTTTCTATGCCTTACAATTGGGACCACCTCCACGACCGCAGTGGACCCCGTTAACGCACTTGTTGACGTGGCAAATAAGTATAATATGTGGGTTCATGTGGACGCGGCTTATGGGGGAAACGCATGCATATGTCCGGAGTATAGACATTATCTTGATGGAGTTGAGAAAGTTGATTCACTGAGTTTGAGTCCGCATAAATGGCTACTCAGTTACGCGGAGTGTTGTTGTTTATGGGTGAAAAAACCCTAATTTGATTGTGAATGTGATGCGAACCAATCCCGAGTACTTAAAAAACGAGCATAGCGAGTCAAACTCGGTGGTGAGTTACAAGGATTGGCAAATCGGGACGGCTCGAAGGTTCAAGTCTCTACGTTTATGGTTCATCCTACGTAGTTACGGTGTTGAAAATTTACAAAATCACATTCGGTCAGATGTCCAGATGGCGATAACCTTTGAACAGCTAGTGAAGTTGGATGTGAAGTTTGAGGTTGTTGTGCCACGACAGTTTTCCTTGGTGTGTTTTCGGTTAAAACAGTTCAACGGGTTTGACTCCGGGTATACTGACTTGCTTAACAAAAAGCTACTTGAGCGAGTCAACTCGACGGGGCGAGTTTACTTGACTCACACCGCGGTTGGTGGGACTTATATGTTGAGGTTTGTGGTGGGAAGCACACTCACAGAAGAACGCCATGTGATTAGTGCTTGGGAGGTGATAAAGGATGTGGCAAATACCATGGTGAACGAGCATGAACCTTTAAGTTGCAAGTAAAGTATTAATCATATTATTATTTGAATATTGAAAATAATGGGTCCGTGTGATTAGTGCTTGAACAACACGTATGATATTCTTATTTGATATGAATGAATGAAGTTAAAAGTTTCTTTTAACTAATGGATAATTAAACCGATTAGAATAAAGTGACGGTAAACAGGCTGTAAGCTCCGTCACAACCCGAATAGCAAAACCGATTCTATTAAGAACCCCTGTAATACATTCTTATTTTGTTAATTCATTCACGAACGGAAAGAAGTGTTTCTGGTAAATTTATAAATTGTATTCATACACCACTAAATTAAAGAAGGAAAAAAAATATAGATATAATTAATTACAAACTAGTATTTAAAACCTGTGCTTTGCGCGGGTTTTAGATGATTTTATACTACGAGCACCAAATATAGAATATTAGAGAGAAGATAGACAAAGAACTGAGAACGAATGAGCAAAATAAATATGCACAACTAAGGCTTTTTCCCCATTGCATGCAATATCCAAAACAATCACTCCAAAGCTTTTCCCTCATTGCATACAATATCCAAAACCACCATTCCTGCTGATAATTAAAGTGTATCACTTTAAGTAACCTTCCGAGCACAGGCCTTGTATAATTTTGTGTTGCGACCTGATTTGACTTCTAACATGCCACTTCAAAAGGATCAATCAAATTACCACAGTTGAAAGCAAACTTTTTTGTATTCTAATATTAAGCATGAAAGAATCAAACTTTATTATAAAATCACTAACCAAATCATAATTTAGGCATAAAGTTAGACAATCACCAACTTAGAAGTTAGAATGTTCAACCTTGTCTTCTCAGTTCTTCTAGTCCACTCTTTCCTCTAAACTCTAAAGTCGCCAAGGTTAAACATGTTAGTGACTTGGCGACTTTGATAATGTTAAGACAAATATTATTTTTGAAACTGATAAAGAAGATGTTTCATAATTAGATCAATGAGTATAGGTTTGTAAAATATGTTAGTTTGACAAACTGAACAGATTGGGTCAGGTCAACCTCTAAAGAAAATGTTTTGGTTTACTTGTGCATTTAGCAAAACCAATCAGTTGTAATAGTTCTTTTACAGACCCAAACATTTCACATGAATAACCCTAGACCGTTTGATTGACCCTAGAACTAACCTAAAACTAACCTTATCCCCAGCAGCAAGGATTACTAATTGCGTGTCTTCAGTTGGTTGTTTGATACCCAAGACCAGAGCTTCCAGAAAAGACCATCGTTTCATTATTACTGCCTGAAATTAAAAAGCTACACATTAAAGGTGGCAAAATGGGCTGGTCACGTGCATTGTGTAACAGGCCAATGCGGGTTATGGTTAAAATGAATCTTTCAAACAAATCGAGTTGGGCCAGAATGGAGATATGTTTTTTTAAATCTTTTTCTTACTTGAAATTTATAAATAAGTATTATTGATATATAATTCAAAATGATCTCAAACCTAAATGTACATAATTATTAAATCATCACTTTCAAAAACAATTTGGAATTCAATCAAATCACATATACCTCACAAAGTCCTCAATCGTCAATTTTCTCAACCTGGACCTTCTCTAACATTAAGACATTAAATGGTCTATAAAAATTACGATTAAAATTCTAAGCTAACAGTGAGAGCTTGTAACGCCCCGAAATATATATATATATATATATATATATATATAAAATAAATTAAGGTTTCTACTACCCCTCGTAAGCAAGCCAATAAGGCCTAGTGATATGCTCATAAAAATACACCAGTAGGAGAGCCCGCGCGTTGCGGCAGGGACGCAACGGGAATTCGGTCTATAACTGCTTAGTTCATGATTGCTACGGTCGATTTTACATGGTCTTTTTCGATTTTGTGCATATAGATATAAAATAGTTGTGGGGCAATAATGTATCTATGATTATCTTGAGCTATCTGGATGCTTTGGAGTTTGGATACACAAAAGTTGTCCCAAACTTGGTAGGGTATTTGGTTTTATACTAATTTAGTAATTACTAATAAAGTATGCATCAATTCACAACTTTAAATGAGAGTTAACCGGAAAGTGATACTTGTGGTCAAATATTCGTAACTTCAAATGAAAAATTGTCATACAGATTGCGAAAACCATAAAACTAAGAATTATATAAATTAACTTTTAGAAGTCAAACTGCACATGTTAAACATATGACCCATAAAAGTGCAGCTACATGGGAATACTTCCCCTAAAACACACAGATATTCTAATTTGCGCAGTAGAATACTGCTTATAATTGATAGTTAAGATAATAAGATAAAATATGTGTTGGCAAAAAGTTACATAAGGAAATTAACAACAATTGATCAAGAAGCAAAAATAGATACATATGATGAACGAAAGAACAAGGCAGCAAACATGCTAAACAAATTTTGAACCCAAAAACTAAAGCAAGCAAAAACAGGGTATGTTCAAATATCCCGGGTTCAGAATGTCAAAGTTACCAATAAAATTAATTTTGATTTTAGTTGGTCGTAATTAACCACCGTTTAAGAGTTTGTCATTAGTTGACATAAAAAAAGTCAAACTGCCCATTCAAAACATGACCGATTTAAACTATAAACTGAATTTTGACGTTTAAAAGTCAAACCGCACCATGTAAAACAAGAGCATAACCCAAAATTCTGAGTAACCGGAATCCAAAGTGTCACCTTTTGTTTAGGTTTGTTTTGGTTCAGGTTTTTCTGTTATGGATCGGCTTTTTTATTTCCATGCAAACCACAATTTTCCAACATTTCAAAATAAGACTGCATCATAGGAAAAACTAACCTTTGTTGAGGAACTCAGAATTGAAATTTGATTGTTAAAAGCAGTAGCTGTATGGTTCAACAAGTGGTTGACCAAGACTTGATTAATTTTCATCTTCATTACACTGTTTAACTTTTATCCTGAAAGGTAACTATGTTACATATTTTTATTAACATCCTTGAGTTTGTTGTGCCATACTTGTATCAATTAAATGCTTCTGCACTGAGCCAAAACTTGAGGCAAACCCAAAAACAGTTGAAGCATCCATATCTTTAAAATTCTACAAGGCAATATAAAGAAATAGTAATCATACAAAACTGAATCAATATTCATCATATAAGTATATAACCTATGCAAACGATATCACCGATATATCAGTGATATATCGGTTATTGGTCCGTTGAAGATATACAAGTCAGAATATCGGTTCAAAATATCGGTACCGATAATATCAACGATATTGACAGATATTGGGCTAATATTTGACCGATATATCACCGATATTCCCGATATCAGTGTTTTAAGTCTTAATTATCAACTTTTAGTGTTTAATGTTATTGTTTTAAGTCTTAATCAATTCTCACTTGCTACGATTGTTAGTGTTCTGCAATTTGCAAAAGGTTAATTTGTTAATGATGTGAGACTATACTGAATTATTAGTGTTAATTGCTATGTTTATGATTTTACATGATTTTAAATTACCGATATCTCAATGCGATAACCGATATTTGATATTTTTCCACATTAACTGCTTAGTATATAACTCATCATCATCATCATTATCGTACTCAGTAAATCCCACCAATAGCAAAGCTATGGTAGGGTCTGAGGAGGGTAAGATGTAGACAGCTTTACCTCAACCCCATAGGAATAGAGAGGCTGCTTTCGGTGAGACCCCCGGCTCGATAGTAGTTTTGCATCAAGCCTTGGACATAAGGCACATAACACTCAACCACCAGGACACCGGCCGATTGGTGCGTGTAACCTTGTCTTTCGGCTATCAACGCCACCACATGATGCCTGATTAACCGTCAGCCACTTTTAACGTTATTTTCACGAGATTAGTAAAATAACGTCAACATTAGTGCAATTTCACTTTTGCCCACCCGAGGGTTCACACATACATACATAATATGGGTGCACCGCAAGCAGGGCGTCTGCTTAGTATATAACTATCTAATAAATATTTTACCTTGTGTATATTCATGTGGTTTAATGTATTGGAAATGGAAATTCTTAGGACTATATTAGTACTGGCTGTTGGGCATGTACCTTGTTATGCTTAGCGAAGGAATAATCTCCCACAGTTGGATTTCCATTTATAGCTTTGGCCTATAACAATTTAAAAGGCGTTAAACCATGCATTAATCCAGGTTACAATTAAGGCTGTGTATGAAGGAAAAGTACACGATATACCCATTACCCATAAGTATAACAATAATGACCGTTTGACCCGTTAAAACTGATTTTGTAAGTTTGAATTTTTTATAAGGTCAAACTGCAAAGAGCAATTTAACTAACATAGTAAAACCTTCTGAAATACCGTTGAGCATAACCGTGATCGAGCTTGAAAATTACATATGACTATATGAGCTGAGCTCAAGCTTTAGAAATGGTGCTTTAAACAAGTCCCTTATTTAAGAATGTCAAGCTTGAGCTTAGGCGGGCTCTGGCCGGGGTAGTTCAGGCCCCTACAGTAGAGGTCTCAAAGGTTGAATTCAACATCCACTGACAACGGACTTTTTGGTTTTAATCCACTTAAATGTCAAGTGCCCAATGCAAGTTGCTAAGCTAGGCGCAATATGATGCAAGCAGAGTAATTAAAGAAAGTCAAGTAAACGTTGGATCATGGGGCTATAAAGATCTTAGTAGCATGTTTAATGTACTGGCACATGCTCTTAGTTATTCTATAATAACTCACCACAAAACAAGAGGGTAGTGCGATATTATTTAAAAAAAAAGACAAATGAATGGTGGCTCCATGCATGGCTCTACAAAGAGAAAATTAACCATCAAATAACAATTAAAACCAAACATTATAATCCCATTAACTCAAATGGTGAATAAATAGAACTTTTCTATTAAATAATAAAATCATCCAAATTGTGAAGTTGGAAGATGTATGCATTACCTAAAGTTTCTCTACTGATGAAGGCGTGAAGTAAAGAGCCCTGAAAAAGCATGCAGCGTCCGATTTTAATGAAAGCAGCAGCCCAACACCAAACACTGAAAGTGGCAGTGCAAACAGGTCAGCCAGAGAAATATCCGCTTTTGTTTTTCTATCCGGGAGGAATCAGTTTGAACTGCAAGATTTGATATATATGCATCATGACTATTTTAAAGTAAATAAGAAAGCTATATGGGATATCACCTTTAAGCTTATTATTGGCTGAATTAATAACTGAAGGTGGTGAATTTGCTAAACTTAGTGGGATTTCACCATCAAAATTGTTGTTATTAAGCAAACTTGCATCAAGATTTTCATTAAACACAAGATCGGGTCCTGAAAAAAGATTTGAATCTGAGGTCTAAATAGACAAGACTTGGGATTTGTAAGGTGGTGATAGGAAATGATCCTGAAAACAGGTTATTACTGAGGTCAAGTTCGGTGAGGGCAAAAAGGTCTTTTAAGGTGGTTGGGATTGTGGCTGAGAATTTGTTGCTGTTGAGGTGAAGCAAAGACATGTCCTAACTTAGCTCCACAATATCGGCCAGCTCATTCAAGTGGTGCTTTAATAACCGAAGACGATATTAGAATAAGTAAGACCTGCCTATGCAAAGATAAAAAAGTATTCATCGGACGGTTAGCAAGATTCAATATAACCAGTTCGGTTAGGTTTTGACAAGTTTAAAACTGGTTTGGTTCATGTTTGACCAGTGTCAAAGTATAGGTGAAGAACCGGTAACAACCATTTTGGTAAGTTTTTTTGGTTTTTTTTGGTTTCCTTTTGGTCCAATTTTTTTGGTTGTTGGTTTTGTTTCAGGTCGGTTTCAATTTGTTTAGTTTTTTGGAGTTGGAATTTTAGTCTCGGTTCGGTTTCAATGTATAGTCTCGGTTTAGTATCGTTTTTTAGTTTCGTTTTGCTTTGGTTCGATTTGATTTTATTCGACTTTTGGTTTCAGTTCAGTGTTGTTTAGGTTTGGTTTCTGTGTTCTGGTTTCAGTTCGGTTTCGGTCTTGATTATATTTGGTTCGGTATCGGTTTGAGTTTATTCAGTTTTTGGCTTTAACCCCTGTTCATTTAATTGTTTGTGTTTCTCCCGTTTGTTCGGTTAAAGTTAAATGAACGAACACGAACATGCCCCGTTCGTGTTCGTTTGCTTCGTTTACTACCATCAATGATTCTTTTAATTCGTTTATGTCCCAACTCCCAACTTTAAGTTAGGAACTTTTCACCGAAATTTAAGCTGTAACTTGTATTTGAATTCTTAAGTAGTTGAAAGTTCAAACTTTACTTGTGATAGTTTAAATGATATATGGAACTAACAACTCACTGCACAAAATTATGTGAACTAACATATCATTATTCTTATTAAGTTTTGCAAACAGATTTGTGGGCATGGAAAAAACATAATATTCGTCTGATTAGAGACAATAACAAAATCCAACAAATTTAACCTAAATAAAACTTGATATGATGAAAGCATACCTATTTGTACCTTGACTGAACTTTAATTTGAAACTACAACAGCAATCTTCAATTCCTCAACCGTAAGCGAGTCCAATGGCATAGGTAGTTTTAAAACCCGATTCAGAAACGCAATCCACGGTGGAATAGGAAAACGCAATTGCTTGGAGGATGCGTCGCGAAAAGGAGGAGCTTGAGAGAAGAAATTGAGTTGTGGGTATTTGTGAAATTTGAATTTGAAGCGTTTGATAATGAATTCAATTGAATTAAGGATGGAAGGGTAACAAGTACAATGTAACGTCGCCGACATGTATCACGTTAAAGTTTGACAATTACCATTTTGTCCTCCTAACATGTTTTACGTGTAACTAGTGAGAGAGCCCACGCGTTGCTACTGGGACGCAACGCAAATTTAGTTTGCAACGGTTCGGTTTGTTATGGTTCCAAGGGGCTTTTATGTACATACCATTAACTTTAAAATGTCGTTTGTTATCTTTCTCGTTAACGGGTCATCCCTTAGATGGTCTTGACGCTGATGTACACAAAGTTGGAGCTGGTTATATATTTCAATCTTTCTAGGTAGGGGACTAAGGTTTGACGGCTCGGAAATTGACCCGTCAAGATATTTGTTTTTAGAATTTAGAAATGGTGTATGTTATACAAATTCGTGTTCTATTTTAGAAATGTAAAATATAAAAAGAACACAAAAAAAGAAATGCTTAATTGAGCACTTAGTGTGTAAACATAATTGTAAACAATTGCCAAAAGCCTATTTCCAAACAATACAATATTATTTTTGAAATCCCCAATATAATTCTGTTAAATTTAAACATGGTCAAAATTGAGATAAGAGAATAATGGCAAAACAAGGCTGGTCAAAATGTAATACAAGTTTCAACTCATAAGTAAAGCCATATTCTGAAGAGGCTGAATGCCGGAAGAAACAAACACCTGCAACTTAGTACAAAAAAACTAACAAATCCATAAATAAAGTTAACACAGCCAAGATGCTAGTACTTTGACTATTGGTCAACTGTCAAAGTCAGCCTATTTACCTGGTAATTTATCAGTTTCACTCGGGCAGTTTTCCAAAAGCACCACGAGCTTATCCGGGCCCATGAGCGTACCTGTTTTAACTTGTTTGGAATCATCCGACAGGAGCTGTGCAGTCCACTCTGGGATTTGCACAACCCAGCCTTCGTTTCCCTTACTGAAGCGAATGCAACAAAGTTGGTTGTGAAGGTTGTTGATTAGCCCGATTTTGGGGCGTGTTAGGCTGCAGTGGATTTTTGGTGATTCTCATTGATAATCTAGTATGCAAGTTAATCAACTTTAATAATAAATTAAAATATGTTGGGTGTAATCTTGATGTTTCAATTACCATAATATGAACTAATATGACTGTGAGTTGTGACTAACCTGGATTATTGCAACTATACGTGCGCCTGCAACAACAGCAATATCCTCCTTATGCAAGTGAGATAATTTGAGAGACAAGACTTGTTCTATTGATAGCGAAAAAACTCAAATGATTAATAATAATAAATTCATCTTGCAAGCAGTTTGAGAAACAAGAATAGTCGAGTTGCGTGCCCAAGTTACTGCTAAGCAGTAAATTAGCATAATAAATATGACTGTGAGTTGTGACTAACCTGGATTATTGCAACTATACGTGCGCCTGCAACAACAGCAATATCCTCCTTATGCAAGTGAGATAATTTGAGAGACAAGACTTGTTCTAGTGATAGCAAAAAAACTCAAATGATTAATAATAATAAATTCATCTTGCAAGCAGTTTGAGAAACAAGAATAGTCGAGTTGCGTGCCCAAGTTACTGCTAAGCAGTAAATTAGCATAACAAATCAGTAATTCAGTAAGAAAAACAAGAACCATCAACTTGAAAGTTCAAAATATGCAGTGAAGGATATAGCTGCAAAATATCCACTATCCTTCAGCCATGTCTTCAACTTACAGCTGCAATCAAAAACAAAAAAAAATGTCTTTGTTTCAATCTAGAACACAAGAAATAATTGACCAATAATGCGAAAAAACGGGTCTCGGGTTCGGGTTTGCCGCATTGTTCACTTCTTTATATTTTAAAGATATTCGTTTTAATCATTTAATACTAATAAAGGTCACTCCACTAAATATTTTTTAATCATCCATAACAAGATCACAACACTCCAACTTATATTTGCAAAAACAAAAACACTACCCTTTCATTAAATTTAAATCACACCATTAACGCATTAACAGACAACAAAATTTCCCAAAATCCAAACACAAAACAGATCTAGAAAATCTCGTTTGTTTAAATGTGCGTGTTCAATCATTTGTTCGTTTAAAGTTAAACGAATGAAAACCAACATGCTCTATTTGTGTTCATTCGCTTCATTTACAAGCCTCTTAATTATGGTGTTAAGTATTTCGTGATTGGTTCGCTAACCCACCAAAGCCTAAAAGACGTTGAGCATGCTAACCCTGCATGGCTCGAGCTGCAGCGTCCCTCCGTGCCCTACCTGGTCCCGATCCTGAACCTGGGGTTTGATGACCGTTTGCCTGCACAAGCCATTTATAAAATCAAATATGTGTGCCCTGTGGTATATGCATAATAAATAGATATGAATTGACTCAAACACAGTAATCATATATAAAAACTGAAAATTCTATCAGCAAACCTCATTTTCAAGAATATGGGCCTCTGGGAAGACAGTTGCAAGAGGGAATGCAAGCTCACCAATCTGGACCTTATGTATTTCGTACTCGAGAAGTGCCTACAAATAAACAAACTGTAATCATTATATAGAGAAATGGGTTATCAAGTATGGAAACACAACATATGATGAAAACTGTAGGCATGTAAATTGACCAAACTATAGTGTCATTCTTTTCACAATAACAAGGAGTAGTGTAATCAACAATATGTTCAGAATCTTTACCCATCTAAAACAAAGGGCAATTCACACAAACTTACTCACAAAACTGCAACTCAAAACCTGAATAGAGGTAATCATATTATAACAGTTTTGGGCTTAACTTTGGACTATTTTACCCTTAAAGCAAATATATAATTTTTAGCGTTAAAATTGGACCATTTTGCTATTAAAACTTACCAGTAACCTTTAACGGTGGAGATAAAGAGTTGTGAGCCACTAATATAACAGTTTTGGCCTTAACTTAGGGCTATTTTACCATTAAAGTAAATAAAATATAACATTTGTAGCCTTATCTTTGGGCCATTTTACCCTTAAAGCAAATATAACATTTTTGGCTTTAAAGTTGGACCATTTTGCCCTAAAACTTATGAAGAAACACTAACCGGACCCCGGGCAGGTTACTGGTAACCTGGGGGTTGGAGAGATGTTTCCCACGAGGGGTTAGACCCTTGGAAGATGGTTCTTCTGATAACCTGCAAAACAGACACCGTGAGCTCGTCACTGAGAAGGGGGGGGGTTCCTCCTTGTGACCACCCTCCGGCGTGAGAATCAGACTAGATTGCTCTTTAAATATAAAAGTATATTAAGAGATTGCTAGAGCAGATATCAGGTATATATGATGATAATATGATAAGATATGATCATACCATTTGTGGTATTTATAGCCGAAGGTAGGTTTCCAAGGGGTTTAGCCGGCCCAACACGCTACCAACTGTAACCTATGCACGTGCCCTGCCTGTGAGTGGTGGATAGGTAGCGTCTGACACAGAGCAGGCGTGTCGTGCACTCTTCCTCTTCTGCCAACTACAGGCTAGGCACGTGGTATGGCAGGAGTTGGTGGGTAGGCGGCGGCTATTGGTCACAGTGCTGTGGCGTGCTGTCTGCCATGCTGCTGTCAGTGAGCTGTCGCATCTCTGATCAGATCTTTTGCCCATACCTCGTCAGGTACAGTAAAAGATCCTTCAGTATACGGACTGGCTTATTTGGGCGGGAGTATTCCCCCTCCCGCCTCTGTGCGGGATTGCTCCCGGCTTGGCTCATTCCTTCAGGTGACACTGAACGATTGAGAGCTAAGTGCCTTGTGCGTGTAGCCATGCTGCGCGGGTGGCCTTCCCTAATGGCTTGTATCCGAGGCTGCGGGGACAGGCGGAGTCCTTCACCATTGGGAGGCATTTCCTGCGGGACCAGCTTGCGTACTGCGCGTAAGGACGTCACGTCTCTGAGCATGGTTGGTCCTGCGGATCCAGTTGGTCTCTGCGCAGACGTCCCTGTTTAAGGTGAGTCTTGCGGGTCCAACTGGGCTCTGCTGGGACCTACCTCTTCAAGTCCCCCCAGTCCAATGTTCTTCTCATGAGTGTTTAATGAAGTGAGGTGAACTTTTGGACTTTAAGCAAGGGGTTTTGAAAAGGGTTTTGTAAGGTTTTCCATGGGGATTCTTTCCGCGGAAGTCCTTGTCACTTGCAGAAATGCCCGAGTTTCCTGCTTGGTCTTTGGGTATGATGCGGGTAGGTCTGTAACCTCCTCGCAAGTCAGGAGCATTGAGTCCCAGTTGTATGTATTTTCCATGAGGTTTTGGTAGTTCTGAACATAGTGATCAATTATGTTAAGACCACCAATTCCATCCTGGAGCTTCAAACAACGTAGTTCTCGATGTTCCCGCTATGCGGGGATGCTATTTCCGTTTCCGCAAGCATTGCCCAGAAGATCCTTCTTGGTTTCAATTCCCAGCGGAGCGCTAGGTATGTGAAGGGTTTTTGCCTTAACACTGTACCTGCGCTCGTCTTACGGTTACTTTACTCTCAAGGTATTCCTGGCGTCAATTCCCTGCGGGTGCTAGGTATGTGAAGGGTTTTGCCTTAACACTGTACCCGCATCCGTCTTACGGTTACTTGTTCACCAAGGTTCTTGGCTTCAATTCCCTGCAGGTGCTAGGTATGTGAAGGGTTTTGCCTTAACACTGTACCCGCAGCCGGCTTACGGTTACTTGTTTGCCAAGGTTTATTTGGCTTCAATTCCCTGCGGGTGCTAGGTATGTGAAGGGTTTTGCCTTTACACTGTACCCGCATCCGTCTTACGGTTACTTGCTTGCCAAGGGGTAAGGGGTATTTTCCCGCTTACTTTTTAATACTTTCGAATTTTGAATTTTGAAATTCGAAGAGTTGGTGAAAAGATAAACCTCTGAAACGTCGTGCGACGGTTTCTTCTGACTGTGTCAGGACGTGCAGGAAGTTATGGTGACGTGACAGAACATGGTCATTCCAGTCGCTTTTTCAGGCGCGTGGGAGCGATTTTTCGGGCGCGTGGCCGCGAAATTACTGGCACACGTCCTTTCAACAGCTGTTGCCAGCTTGCTTTTTGCCACGTGTCATAGTTTCATTGCACATTTGATTTCTCTCTCCTCCGCATTAAATTCACCGCATTAATTGCGATTACTATATAAAGGGGGAGAGGGTTATTTGCAATTCACACTTTCCACTTTCATCTCTTCTTCTCAAGTAATTTCCGGCGAATTTTTCTGTTCAGTAAAGCATTACCCTGAAATCTCTTTTCGTCTTTCTTCCACCATGTCTTCTCATGATGCTGATGACCAGAAGACTGCTGGCGAATGCCAGTGCTCTCTTCCTGTCGATCTGTACCAGTATATCATCAGGAAGTTCATGCTCGAGTCTCTCGAGCCTGAGTTTCCTGAACCCCACCATACTGTGTACGATGCCCCTAGTGGCAAGATCGGGGTTTATGCTGCATTCTTTGTCTACGGGAACCTTAGGTTTCCGTTGACAAAGTTTGTGTACCGTGTCCTAGAGAGGCACGGTGTGCACCTGACAGAGGTGCACCCCATGGCCATTGCCAAGGTCCGGCACTTTGAGTGGGTGTGCCGGATACTGGGCCTTGAGCCCCTCGTTGATCGCCTGATGACCTTCTATACATGGAGGTGCATCCAAGGGTGGTACACTCTTACAACCCGTATCAAGGGTTTAAAGATTTGTACCACCGAGCGGAGTCTTCGCTCATGGAGAAGAGAGTTCTTCTTCATATCCGCTCGCGCCATCCCCATCGCCATGAAGTTCAAGAATGGCCAGGCGCTTCCGAACCTTCCCGCCCTCAACTACGAGGAGGCGGAATGGTTCTCGAAGATTTCCCGGGTCCAGTCCCCGGTTTTCCGTTTTCCGGAGTCGGCGATGGTGATGTTGGGGATGAGCCGGGTGTGGAAGGCGGCAAATGCGGATAAGGTTCCGATCGTCCTTGAATATGGTTCGAACTCTGTCCCTTATGGTACGTCTTGTTTCATTTTGCTGACTTCGATTTTTACTAACTTTCTTGTTGATTTCAGAGGGGAACGATCTTCAGTCGCTCCTGAACCCGCGGGAGGAAGATGGTCCCGCGCGGATGGGTACTCGTGCTCTGGACGAGAACGAGTTGCCCATCTTAGAGCAGACCGCGGGTCGGTTCGTGGAGGTTTACCCGCCAGGCCAAGAGATCCTGAGCCACCGACGGCCAGGTAAGCCTATCTTCTACCCTGAACCTCTCAATGCTGTGCCTGCTGCTGGAGTTCATGACATTTCTTCTTCTGAGGAATCCGCAGAAGGTCCTCCACTGGTGCGGAAGAAAAAGGCTGCCGTCGGGAAGGGCAAGGAGAATGTGGCCTCTACGGCCGACCCGGTAGTCCTATCTGACTCGGAGTCAGATAATGCAGAGGTGGCGGGGAAGCCCGGTGGTGAGGAGACCACCGCTCCGGAGGCTGCAGGTGTTACCTCCGGGGAGGCAGCGACGACGACGGTTACCGGTGTCAAGAGGCCGGCTCCATCGGGTTCGCCCCCGCTCGTCCGTGCGTTCAAGCTCAAGAAACCCCGTAAGTACCCCCATAATTCTTGTCTAGATTTGTTGTTTCAAATAAATTTCTAACACTTTTGCTTGTGCAGGTGTGGATGTTGACGCATTCCAGGGTGGAGTTGGAGTAAGTATTCCCCCGCCAATGACGGTAGGCTCGGTCAGCCTTCCCGAGGCGTCGACCCAGGCGTCTACGCTTGCTTCCGCTGGTTCCAGCCTTCCTGAGGCTGTTCCAGCTGAGAAGGTGTCTCCGCCGGCCGTGAGTGCAATTTTTACAGCATCTTTCACGGAGCCGGCGGTTACTGTTGCTGAGGAGACGGCGCCAACAATGGCTACCACGGCGGCTGCCACTATACCTGCGCCACCGGCACCGACGGCCGGACCATCAGGTACGCGCCGGGCTTCCCGCCGATCTACGCCACCTTCCCGTCTGCCTGACCTGTTGGATGGATTTCCTTTAGGTTCAGGTGATGGGTTTGGCGGTTATCGGCCTGTTATTGACCCTACAGGTACGTAGGGTTCTTTTTCCCTTATATATTTTTATCATCTTTTCCTAACTGCCTTTGTTTCTTTTGCAGTGTCGGATTCCAATGAAGTGTATGTTCCAAGATGGAACATACGCCGAGGAACAACCCTTCGTACCCCTGTGGAGTGCGTGGACTGGGCTCGCCACGCTGCTCCTCATGGTGCGTTGGGGGAAGCCATGGCTAGCTACCAAGAGGGTAGGCTAACCAATGAGCTTCGGGTTCTCCAGGCCCGGACGCAGCCCCGCGTCGAGCTGCTTTGTCGTGAAAACGACAAGTTAAAAGCAGCTCGCGCCAAAGATGTATCTGAAGCGCGGGCTCTTCGGGAGGAGAACCGGCAGTTGGCCGCTGCCGCAGCCGAGAAGGAGAAGGCATTCAAGGCCCTCGAGGTTGAAGTCCAGGCGCGACTCGAGGCCCGCTCCAAGGCTGCCCAAGCTGTGAATGAACAGCTTCGGCTGGCCAAGGAGACTGCGCGAAACTCAACTGAGAGGGCTGCCAAGGCTGAAGCTGTTGTTGAGCCGCTTCGCGAAGAGAATGAGCAGCTTAAATGCAAATTAAAGGCTCTTCAGCATGCTCATGACGCCTTGGCAATGGAAGATGCCAAGAAGCTGCAGGAGATCCTTGACCAGAGGGGGGTGCTTGACCGCACTGAAAGGAAACTCAAAAGCGTCGAAGAGGCTGCCGCCAAGGAAGTTCAACTTGCCAACCTTGATAAAAACGGAGCCGAACGTGCTTACAAAGAAAGTCAAGCTACCCTCCAATGGCTGCTTCGAGAAGCGTTGCCTCAGGTATCTTTATCTTTTTCTTTACGCTTTCCGCTCGTAATTAGAAAATGTTCTAACTTGTATTCTTTTGTAGGTTGCGCGTCGGGTCCTTTCAGAGACCTCTTATGACGATGCGATGAGCGCAGCCCTCAACGCTTCTCATGAGGATGGGGAGAAGACTGGCTTCCTGCTTGGTCTAGGGTTTGCTGAGAGAGGCTTTCCGCCCTCCAACTTCCCTTTATTCAATGTTAATACTGAAGCTGCTTATGACCAAGCTGTGAACCAGTACGCTGCCTTCCCGCATCCAGTGGTGGAGAAGGTGAATGAGGCTGCTGCTGCTGATGATGGGCTAAACATCCTTAAGGCTTTCCTTGGGCAGCCACGCTCAGACGGTGCTGGTCCAAGCGGAGGTGGCCCTGAAGCCTGATCCTGAAGATCTCTTCCCACCGCTAGGATAGACTTAGCTTTGTATAGATTTCTTTTAGGCGGGTAGTTACCCGGCCACTGTTGTAATACATCATTGAAATATTAATCTTTTTGCGTATAAGACTGTTATTTCCTTCTTTGGGTTCCTTGCTTTATAAACTTATGACTTGCATACTTAGTTTAAATTAGCAATTTTCCAAGTGTTCAGAATAAGAACCTTTGAACGTGGTTGATAGTGGGTTAAAGTTTCGCTTCCTCCTTTGTGATTGTGCGGGTAGAACCGTCACTTGCACTTGGTAGGATGGCTAAACTTTAACTTTTATCTAACCTGCGTGCTGGTTTTTCTTACTTTTTTAGGATAAGTTAACCTTTGAACGTGGTTGATAATAGGTGTGAAGTTTTGCTTCCTCTTTCGTGATTGTGCGGGTAGAACCGTCACTTGCACTTAGTAGGATGGCAGAACTTTACCCTTATCTGACCTGCGTGTAGGTTTCTCATCTTTTGAGGATAAGTTAACCTTTGAACGTGGTTGATAATAGGTGTGAAGTTTTGCTTCCTCTTTCGTGATTGTGCGGGTAGAACCGTCACTTGCACTTAGTAGGATGGCAGAACTTTACCTTTATCTGACCTGCGTGTAGGTTTTTCTCATCTTTTGAGGATAAGTTAACCTTTGAACGTGGTTGATAATAGGTGAAGTTTTGCTTCCTCTTTCGTGATTGTGCGGGTAGAACCGTCACTTGCACTTAGTAGGATGGCAGAACTTTACCCTTATCTGACCTGCGTGTAGGTTTTTCTCATCTTTTTAAGAATTTTGTTTTGAACCGTTCGACGCGCGGTTGTCGATAGGTTAGTGTTCATTTTCCTTTCATGATTCATGCGGATAGACCGGCACTTTCATTTAATGGGATGAACTCTTTCAACTGACCTGCGTGAAGGTTTGCCACGTTATTGGGTTCGTGCGGGTAAGACCGCCTTCCCACGCAACGACTTCACGTAATGTGAATGTCGTCACCAGTGTTGGATAGTTTTAACCGTTCGACGCGCGGTTGTTGACAGGTTATTATTCAGTTTCCTTAATGATTCATGCGGATAGACCGGCACTTTCATTTTTGGGTGCTGAACTTTTTCCCCTTCAACTGACCTGCGTGAAGGTTTGTCACGTTATTGGGTTCGTGCGGGTAGGACCGCCTTCCCATGCAATGACTTCACGTAATTATGCGGTGAAAACCGGCATATTAGTGTCCAGAAAAGTATAAATGTAAAATCATCAGCTTCGATATTCTTAAAGAGAATCATTTCCATTAGAAGTGGCTCTTGGCCTTCTCTTTACAAATTGGAATTGATTACATGCAAACTGTGTAATTGAACTCCCTTCCATGTTGGGATGGGAGTGCCATCGAGCCGATACGCACCTGGTTCGGGATCTCGTTCTTTACGCAGCATGTAGTCTCGTTTTTGAAGCTGGAATTGGTTCGTGTTTTCCCCAGCTGGGGTTCTATACGCACTCGCCTGCCTAGCTTTTATTTCGCCACGAGGTGCGCGAGCGTCCCATCTCTGACGAATGTTTCGACCATGTCTTTTACGTCTATGCATTCTTCAGTGTTGTGGCCTTTTGTTCTGTGATAGTCACAGTACTTGCTCCGATCAGCATCGTGACGATGCCGGATTACTGGAGGCTTTGGCCATGGGAGCTCCTCAGTAGCAAATATGTCAGTGACGCTTTTGGTAAGTGGCGTCCATCTGGAGTTCCGGTGCGGCTTTACATTATCCCTTTCACCCAATCGGTGCTGTAAGCCGGATGAGGTGTCAAAGTTTACCCTTGACTGCCAAATGCCTTGCTTCCGTTTTTTGTTCAATCGGGCGGTGAGGACGTTGTCCTCTCTCGTCCTCTGGGTGTAAAGGTTTGTGTTCTGCGGAAGGTCTCTACCCAGTTGCTTCTCCGTTTCCGCATAGCGTTTGGCTGCTGTCATGATGCCATCCCATGTGGATGGCATTCCATCTTTACCCGTTAGGGTGCGGATAAGCTCTGGGTCTTGCGCGCCCTGGATGAAGGCTGCGCGAACAAGATCCTCGCTGATATTGCCCAAACTTAACTTCTTTGAGTTGAAGCGAGTGATGAAGTTTGGCAAAGATTCATCTTCTTCCCGTGTGCATTTGAGGATTGTCCATTGCTCCTCGGTATACTTTCGCTGCTGGCTGAAGTGTTGGCTAAACTTCTGCTGGAAGTCTGCCCAGTCGTAAATGTGGTTAACCGGTAAACGATCAAACCAAGCCCTAGCAGCCCCCACCAGCGTCATTTGGAACATGTAACACCACGTGGGTTCCGTCCAATTGCTAACGGTTGCCCCCGCTATGAACCTGTTCAAATGATCGTCTGGATCAGATAGGCCGTCATATGTGCCTATGTTAGGCATTTGTTTAGCACTTTTCGGGGCAATTGCTTCAGCAATGTCCCTTGCAAATTTGGACGTTCCTGCATTTGTAACGTTTGGTCTGAACGTTTTAGAGAAGTCTCGTGGACTTCCATCTATGCTTTTTGGTTTGAAGGCTTGTCCAAAATGCCTTTTCGGTTGGGTTTCCGTTTCTTTACGCTTCCCTTTTGCCTTATGACGAGGGTTCGCGTCGGAGTCGGATTCCTCCGAGTCATCCTCCCAGTATTCGAATTCGTCGGCCTGTTGCACGGAACGCAAGCGTTCGTTCAACTCAGCCTGGAATTCCTTTTGTCGTGCCTCCGCCCATGCCTTGACTTCGTCGAGAGTCTGGCGGGGGAGTCTTCGTTTTTCAAACTGGGTATCGGTGGATCCCAGTAGGCGGTCATTTACTGCACTTGCCCCTGCTTTAGTAAGTGGGGTAGTGTTCGTAAAATTTACTTCACTTGCTCCGGCTTCGGTAGCCGGAGTAGTGTTTGTAAAAACTGTGTTGCCGGTATTCCCCCCAATAGCTGGGGTTGTGGTTACCGGAATTTCTCTAACCATCTTTTGTATAAAGTTTTGAAAAAACTGGAGAAAATTGTAGTTCTAGCTTTATGCACGGATGGCGCCAATGAAGAAACACTAACCCACGACCCCGGGCAGGTTACTGGTAACCTGGGGGTTGGAGAGATGTTTCCCACGAGGGGTTAGACCCTTGGAAGATGGTTCTTCTGATAACCTGCAAAACAGACACCGTGAGCTCGTCACTGAGAAGGGGGGGGGTTCCTCCTTGTGACCACCCTCCGGCGTGAGAATCAGACTAGATTGCTCTTTAAATATAAAAGTATATTAAGAGATTGCTAGAGCAGATATCAGGTATATATGATGATAATATGATAAGATATGATCATACCATTTGTGGTATTTATAGCCGAAGGTAGGTTTCCAAGGGGTTTAGCCGGCCCAACACGCTACCAACTGTAACCTATGCACGTGCCCTGCCTGTGAGTGGTGGATAGGTAGCGTCTGACACAGAGCAGGCGTGTCGTGCACTCTTCCTCTTCTGCCAACTACAGGCTAGGCACGTGGTATGGCAGGAGTTGGTGGGTAGGCGGCGGCTATTGGTCACAGTGCTGTGGCGTGCTGTCTGCCATGCTGCTGTCAGTGAGCTGTCGCATCTCTGATCAGATCTTTTGCCCATACCTCGTCAGGTACAGTAAAAGATCCTTCAGTATACGGACTGGCTTATTTGGGCGGGAGTATTCCCCCTCCCGCCTCTGTGCGGGATTGCTCCCGGCTTGGCTCATTCCTTCAGGTGACACTGAACGATTGAGAGCTAAGTGCCTTGTGCGTGTAGCCATGCTGCGCGGGTGGCCTTCCCTAATGGCTTGTATCCGAGGCTGCGGGGACAGGCGGAGTCCTTCACCATTGGGAGGCATTTCCTGCGGGACCAGCTTGCGTACTGCGCGTAAGGACGTCACGTCTCTGAGCATGGTTGGTCCTGCGGATCCAGTTGGTCTCTGCGCAGACGTCCCTGTTTAAGGTGAGTCTTGCGGGTCCAACTGGGCTCTGCTGGGACCTACCTCTTCAACTTACCAACAGTCTTTAATAATAATGGAGATAAAGAGTTGTGAGCCATTTGAATCCAGCCACCATACATACAAAACAAATGTACCTTAGATTACATAATAAAATACACAATTAAACATTTAAATAAATGAATATACAAAACTCAAAGTTAAAAATAACCTGCATGTGACTGACTGATTTTAAGAGTTCCATCAGAAAACATTATATTGATTCGTTTCCTCCTCACCCGTCGCTGTAAACAAGATCTCCACCTTGAATCACGAAACCGCCAGTAGACAGAATGCAGCTAAAATTAGAGTTTGAGTTAGTCCTAAAACATTCATTTAATAGTCTAAGACTTGCTTTTTAGGGTATGGTAACATTACATTTCTAGATGACAATTACGGTAAAACCTTGATGGATGATTTGACCCTTTGTTTGAAGATAAAAACGCAGGGCAATAGTAGTAGCTTATACATTTATTATGAAAACAATTATGTGTTTCTATAAACTAAGCACAAAACAACCATTCGAGATGTAAAAGATAATTTATGATACATGCCTTGTCATGACTCATGAGTATTAATAGTGAGAGCAGAAAACACAAATGTTAAACTGGAAACCTCCATCAGAACTCACATACCAAGTATACAAATTAAGTATCTTCTCATAATTTAGTCAAGATACTGCAATTGAATAAATAAACAAAATGACATCACCATTCCAACTCATGTCATCCACTTAGTACCCATTGTTATAGATTACAGAAAAAAAGAATCATGTACCATGTCTCTATTTAACGGTTGGAAGTTACAGATACATAATTTCTGCACAAAACCAAGCATTCGCCACGATTTCATTATTTGGATGAGATTATTTATCAACCAATTAACACATAACAACAATCAAATCGAACATGAAGCTTGCAGTTAGGTCAAAAACGATTACCTTTGAAGATTATTAATGCCAATTGAATTGAAGAGCAATTGTAGAGAGATTGGTATGGCTGCTACGTCCATGAAATTGAAATTGAAAGAGTAGTTTAGTTAGGAATGCACTTGATGGCAATCGATTGTTAACGTAGTTGGAACGTCACTTATAACGTCTCCATTCAATATGCATCAACGCTTCATTACGCAAACCCTAAAATAGACGGTTACAATTCTCGATTCCATAAAGTTCCTCTTTCAATTAACGATTGATTGCAATTTAAGACTGCCGGAGAGCAGGATTGAACGTCGGCTGGATGAATTGTAACGTCACCCGCCGGTGAATTTCAGTAAATTTTAGGGCGTCTCCTATTAAGCGTCTTAAAGGTGTCAAAATCACCATTTTATCAGACTAAAATGTTTTATAGTTGATGACGATGATATTGTTGACAAGAAAAGATGTTATTTTTAGTGAAAAATTAGTGAATGATTTTTATGGGTGAAACAAAGAAGGAAAGGAAAATGTCTAGATTGGGAAAGGTGAGCAGGTTTAATTTTGTTAATTTTCCGGTATAAGCAATTATATGCTTTGTAGGTGTTACTTATTTTCCTTTATATTGTTTGAACTGCTTGCATCTTGCAAGTGGTTTCTCTTTTCGTTTTGGGGAGCTTGGGTACTTATTATTTCTCCATCTTTAAAGTACCTGAGAAAGTTTTAAAGAAACTTGAAAGCAAACGAAGACGATTTTTATGGGGAGGGTCAGATGAGAAAGAAAAGATAAGTTGGGTGGCATGGAGTAGAATAATATTGGATAAAGAACATGGTGGATTAGGGGTCGACAGTTTAAAAGCTATGAATACGGCTTAACTTGCAAAGTGGTTGTATCGTTATAAATCCGGTAAAAATTCTTTGTGGGTAAAAGTTATTACAGCAATAAATAGAGGGACACACAAGTGGGAAGCTATTCCGGTAAAGACTTCTTTAAGTGGAGTTTGGAAGCATATATATCGGGTGAATACTGATGAAAACAACATGACAAGAAAAGTGTTAGAACGAATTAAACCACATGTGGAAAAAGGGGATAAAACACTCTTTTGGCTTGATTGTTGGGCCGGTGAACAACCGCTTTATAAGGTGTTTCCATCATTGTTTGCTTTGGACAAACAAAAGGACGTGTGGCTTGATGATTGCTATGAATGGGTAGAAAATGAAAGGAGGTGGAAGTGGAGGTGGAAAAAAAATGCCTAAATCTGCTCAGTTACAAACTGATTTGCAAACTTTTTTAATATTATTTCATCCGTTGTCATATCATTAGATCCGGATGATTGGATGTGGCAAGAAATAGATGGCAAACGCTCGGTTTTCTCTGTCAAATCATTGAGGTGGGAATTAGACAATGATGATCATCAGGTACAAAATGGCACACTTTGGCTTAAGTGGGTTCCTATTAAGATTAATTGCTTTATTTGGAGATTGTTGTTGGATCGCATTGCGACTAAAGTAGCACTATATACACGGGGTTTCACAGTTGGTGACGTAAAGTGTGTTTTTTTGTGGCGAGGAGGTAGAAACTTCACAACACCTGTTTGTTAACTGCAAGGGTATTAATGGCATTTGGCCGATAATACATGATTGGGTCAAGATTTCTAGACGAGCTAATTTCGAGTCAGTGGAAGAGATTCTTGGCTACCCAAGTAAGAATATTATTTGTAAAGAAGTGTGTCATGCGGTTCAATCTATAATGATGATGACGTGTTGGATGATATGGTTGACAAGGAATGATGTTATTTTTAATAACGCTCCTTCAGTGATGACAAAATTAGTGAATGACATTAAGTCAACCTCCTTCTTATGGGTGAAACAAAAATGCAAAAGAAAATGTCTAGATTGGGAAAGGTGGAGCAGGTTTAATTTTGTTAATTTTCTGGTATAAGCGATTATATGCTTTGTAGATGTTATTTATTTTCCTTTATACTGTTTGAACTGCTTGCATCTTGTAAGTGGTTTCTCTTTTCGTTTTAATAATATTGGCCTTTAAAAAAATAGATATTATGCATATTGAACATTATTTTTAGACAATTTTTTTACAAATTCACATAAATTGGTACTTAGTTGGTTTATAACTGTGTTTAATAATTGTAAGAGTTGGTTGTTAATTAAATGGTGATTTAAATGAGTTTTAAAAAGAAAGAAAGACTATACGTAAAGAATTAGAAGGATGAGAATCGTTTAAATTAAATATTGTAATAAATGATCAATTCAATTGCTGGATATTAACGTCAAATGCATGTGTAATGTCATATGATTATTATATTTATAATAAGTGGGTGAGCATTTAGTTATGCATTTATTTAATCAGGTGTGGTCTCGGGATACAACAAGATTACGTGGGCAAGCTACCATGTCAACCATCTAGGCTTCGGTAGATAGCAAATTTGATTTTGGCCTTTTTTTGTGCAAGTCCACCATACTTAGGACATCGCTAACGGGCTAGGGAATAAAAAGAAAAAAAAACCTACGCACAACAGCAAGGAGGTCTGCAACATAAGGAAGAGGAGATTTTAGCAGGGGACCACGACAGTCATAAAAAAAGAGTTTTGACGACGACACATAATTTTAGGGTCAACACCTACTCGTTCATAACACTAGTTTCAGGTTTGAATTTATTATTTCTTCTGTCACATCCCGACTAGCACAATGCGGAAGCGTAAAACGGGAATGTAACAGACACCTCTGGTAACAACACATTGTTTATAAAGAAGCATCACAAACTAATTTACAATATATTACATTTCTGTGTAGCTCTCTACAAATAACTTCTTCTTCCACCTCTTCCTCATCCTCCTCCGGTTCCTCTTCTGGGTCCTCCTTCTCTGGATCCTCCTCTGATTCCTCCTCTGGTCCTCCTCCTCGGCAGAGATTACCGGTTCTTCTTCCGGTACGTAGTCGTTATTCCTTGACATGACTCTGCACAAAGGTTAGTTATAAGAATAATATCTATTGCTAGGGCTAACTATCGTCGGGAAGATTAATTAATAAAACCAAATTTAATATTAATTATATTAGAATATAATATTAGTTTTATTAAAATTTTAATTTTAATTGTTATTAGAATTAATACTAAATATAAATTAATATAATATTCATAATAAAATTTACCGTCATCCACCATATCGTACGTATACGTATTTATACACCTTGATTCAGATAAGCACGTATGAGTGTTACATATATATATATATATATACACGTAGTCAGTATTACTTTTTATACACATATGTTGCCATTTTTACCTAACCACACGTTCCGCGACTTCTCCCCGAATTCCCTCATAGAAGAAAGTCTGTTATTATGTTCCGGACCACAATAACTCACTTGCCCAACAAGTTTATCCCGACATCCATTAGTATATAATATTTAATTATTATTTAAATATTTCTCAGGGTTAATCGAGCCTACGGTTATATTTTAGGTACCCTAAGGGATAACCTAATCCTTTATAACCTATGGCTCTGATACCAACTTCTAGAGTTGGTGAGTTTCACGAGTTTCAAGAAAACAGTTATGAATATTCATAAGTTAACACTTGTAATCATGATATAAATATGTATATATGTAAATGATGTAATTATGCTAAGCTACAGTGAAGCCTTGACCATTTGTGCTGCATGCATCAACCACTGTGGCCCCCTTTCCGCCCAAAATATGCCCCAAGTAGCTATGTATAACACTACATAGCGTGTTGTATAATTATGGTCATGTGCAAACTGGGTAAAGTCTCAGCAACACATGCCGGCTCCGTTTGGGTTTGTCAAACCAATAGTACTATTCACAAGCCACCGGCTCAAAGTTAATCACTGTGTTAGTGGGGACTTTCATGTGTTAGCACTTAGATAATTCACATCAATACATGTTTCAGGTATGTATATGTAATCAAACATGCTTTTCACCCCAAAATTTCGTAAAACAGTTTAAAAGTGGGGTCATGAAACTCACTGTTTAGTAGATATTCAGTAGCACGTCGGTTCGAAGTTTGTGTAACTTGTAATCACGGCTTCCTATAATCAATATTATAATAATATTAATATGAATTCCGTGTTTGAACCTAATTATTATGTTTTACTCTTGAGTACGGTTTGTTGGCTAAAACCCTAAGTTTTTGATGACTACTTTGTAATTTGAGGATTTTTATTGGTTTATAGTTTCTAGTGTTAGATAATACTAAAGTAAAGAATCTTTTTACAATTGATTTGATGTGTTTTCATATATAATTTTGATTTATTGTTGATCTTTGTTCTGTATGTGTCTTGTTGCAAGACTTTCTGTTATAGACGCATATTTAGGTCGCTTACTGTGTGTTTGTGATTATTATATGGTTTTGCTAGACGTAGTAATCCATAGGAACATTGATTGGTGATTTGTTAGGGCTTTATATTTTACCAATCTAGAAACTGAGAGGCAATAGATAGTCGGGTTGTCCTTGAGATTAGGTGTTTAGGCTAGAACGCTCTGACAGGAGGTTTCCTAGATTTTCCTAGTTTCATTGTAATTCCGTGTCTTATCAATTGTTCTTAGGTTACCCATTGCACTTGAGGGTGTATTGAGATAGTGAAACTGACAGGTAATTTGTCTTTTAGGGTACTTTAGTATTGTTGGAGAGATTGGGAGGTAATCCAACCAACCAGTAGTTTACACGCCCCTTAGGGTTTCCTTTTAGGTCACACCTGGAGATTGATTAGGGATCCACTAGGTTGTCTAAGGGTGTCGTATTTTAATGTCACAACCCCGACCCCTATACCCCGGGAGGGGAGCCGTGAACGTTGAGTGGTGGTATCGATGTTTATTAAAATAATTTGCAGCGGAATATTTCATTAGAACCGTAGTTAGGAAAATTAATCAGAGTTATAAAAACACCATAATTCTTATTTCATAAACTGGGATAAAAACCCATTTTTATACAAACAAAAGTTTTATAGGGATAAACCCTAATTTACAAAACACATTTCTTTATTCTGGTGACAAGCCACTTATTTAAGCTGGAAGCCCGCAGGCATCATTCCTTTGTCTCTAACAAGTCACCTGAAACATGTTTAAAAATATTTGATCAGCAGGAAATACTGGTGAGTACATTCATTTATAAATGACACATTTTACAGTTACAGCATTAAGATGTTTTTACATCTGCCTGCTTACAAATTACTGAAAGGTACTTGTCACTCGACTGTATCTGTGACTGTGGTCATATTACTTATTGGCTAACACTTGTCCAATAAGTAACGTGTAATAGCCCAGTAGGCAAGCCTTGTATACAAAACCCCACAATACCAGTAGTAACCATCCCGTAAGTCTACAGAGACTTAATCACTGTAATGTAGTTTAAATCTTTTGAAAATATTTAAACTATCTGTCATGAGTTTGATGGTTTTGGAAAAGCATCATGACAGTGTTAGAAAATCAATTGTCTCACGCAAATGTGAGTTATGCAAAAATTTCGAATGTCTCACCTTGCAAGTTTATATTTAACAAGCCTTCTGGTGTTAAGCACCTAGATTAAACACAATGTAGTATATTTCTATTAGTATAAACCCAAAATCATAACGATAATCACAAAGACATGAAACTTTACACGATAGCACAATGTCATACCTTGGTTAGGTAGAGCTTTTGGATTCATGTTATAAAAGTTCGTTTCAATCGGAGAGGTACTGTTACAATTACTTGGTATAATACTAGCCTTATATATAAGAAATACGAGAGAAGGTATGATTTTTGGGACGAGTTTGTGAATTCCAGATTGCTGCCCTATTTATGCTTGAATTTGAGCATCTTCGCGTATCGCGAAGGAAATCTTCGCGTATCGCGAAGTTGCAGTAGGGTTGCCGAGTCAGCCCTAGCTATGCCACGTGGCGTGACACGTGTCAATGTTGCGTAGCTTTCACGTCACATCTTCGCGTATCGCGAAGAAGCTTGTGACGTGTGAAGTGCAAAGTGCGCCATCAAAGCGCCACATTGCGCCCATCGCACTTCGCCCGAGCCCGTGCGCGTCGGGTGCTTCGCACCCTCCGATAGGACTACTGGGTGTGATTTGGCACATAAGAATATTATCATGTGAACTTTCTTCCTTATAAAGTGCTTACAAGTTTTGTAATCTAGCGATGTGGGATAAGAGTTAGAAATCCTATTTGCACCATGGTGGAAGCCTTCCATTTTCTTCCCTCCACCAATGTGGGATGGAATTTTCCTTTACATTTTTCATTCTTCCTTTTACTTCTTCTCTTTTCTTTCTCATTTCTTTATTTGATTAGTTTATTCTTTATTATGGTTTGTTATATTTAAGATCCCGGTTCCATCTAGTTTCCACAGCCGAGAGAGATCCTAGATTCACAAGTAGGATTCTAAACCTAGGTAGTGCTTCTCTTATCTTTGAGTTCGTCTAGATAATCGAGTTAAAAGTCTGTTAGTGTCAGTGTCAGTTTTAGTTTAAGTATTCTTTAGTTTAAAGTTAAAAAAAAACACAAAAATCAATTAAATTTATTTATTTAAGTTATTAGTCAGAGTCTAGTTTAGGCGTCTCTAGTGTCCTTTGGGTTCGATATCCCGGACTTCATTAGGCTTTATTATAGTTGATAGGCACACTTGCCTGTCTATTGGTCTAGCATTAGGAGAGACTAGGTTTATAAATTTAAAACCAGAATGTCTAGGTTAGGCTAAGTTTTTATAGACTGCTTTCAGCACATCAAGTTTTTGGCGCCGTTGCTGTGGATACTTAGGCGATAGCGAAACTAGCTTTGATTGATATACTTAATTGATTACTTGGTCTTATTTGTGTGTTTAGTTTTCAGTGTCTGGTAGGTCTTAGGGAGTCTTTTTAGTGTGTCTAGTATTTGTAAATATATATATATATATATATATATATATATATATTAGTGTTATTATTTTTATTATTGGTTTATTTGTGTCTTGTGAATCCATAACTTTCTGTGCTCTTTGTGGTTTGTCTTGTGAGTTTTTTTAGCGAGTCTTATATTTCTGTCTTATATCATGTGTGAGATATGTGGAGGACCCCATTTCACTATACGTTGTCCAAATTCATCGGGGTACTCCATGGATTACGATGCTAACCGTATTCACAGATGCAGTGATATGAAACACGAGAAGAATTACTTGAACGGATGAGAGCAACGAGGGAAGAAAGAAATCGGGAAATTCAAGCTATAATGGATCATATCAAGGCGATCCTGAAACCGTAAAATATTTCCTTTTATGATACAGAAGGAAACTTGATTGCAATTCAAATTGCCACAGGTGCGATAATACATGTAGTTTCAGACTCGGAGTTTATGATGAACAACAAAGATCTTCAGTTAGAGTCAGAATCGGAGACGATAATTGATGAACAAGTCCCACATTCGGTTCAACAAGAAGTTAATTCAACACATCAGTATTCCACGCCTAGGTACTATGGATCAGAACCTGTTGATGATGATCTTTAGGGTGATGAGGAGATAGAGGTAGTAGAGTTGCTTAATAACACCGTGGTTGAAATTGAAGAGGGTGATGAGGTGTTGGAAAACGGCATGGAGGAGGATCACATTCCTTCATCGGAGCTGGAATTTGGTGACGAGTTATTAAATTTGCCCACTCCGTGTTGTGAAGAAGATGAGTGTAACCCACTTGGTGATATAAAGCGCCTTGAAGATTTAATATATAACGAGCCAAGTGTGGGGATCGAGAAGGAGCCTTGTGAGGAGAGCTGTGAGGATGTAAGTGATTCAGTTCCTTTGACATTACACATCGAATATGATAAACCAAAACACGAACCGTACTCAATCTCCATTCGGGACGTGTCAAGGTTTGGAAAATTGGCTAGAAGAGAAAGGATACCGAGGCTCAGGGATCGAATTATGCGTCGTAATTTTTCATACCCACATAACTTCACCGACTCATTATGTAGGGATGAATACCTGCATATCATAAATTTCGATTTCGGGAAATTTAAGAGTTGGTGGACCAACTTGAATTCATATCATTGGGTCCACGAGAGTTTTGACATGGGTTTCTTCCTGACCATGTGTAAGAAAAGAGTGTTGAGGAGCACAGATGGGAAAAGGATAAAGGAGAAGCCTCCTGATTGAGGTTTTAGGAGCGAGTCTAGCTAAAGACTCTTCTGTAAACTTAGCGTTTCCCAGGAGGCAACCCCGTAATATCTTTTCTTTTCTTTTTATTTTTATTTTTATTTCTTTCTTTTGCTGGGTGTTTCTCTCTTGATTGCAAGTTGTTCCAAAGTTTTCTATGAGATGGTTGCTAAGCTATGGTTTTTAACAACTACGGGGATGCTAGTTGCTTTAGGATTGCCGCTTTTGTTCGTGGGAGATTACGTTATTGCAGCATTTGTTGATCGCGTTCGAATTGGAGGGCAAGGAACATGATTCACTGTACACTTTCACAGATACATTTACCAAGGGAGTCTGTTCCACTTTATTTTTCTTTTTTGCTTTATTCGTGTCTTTCCTTGTCTCATATTGAGAACAATATGAAATTTAAGTGTGGGGATGGGGAATGGACGTTTTGATTTAAGAGAAAAATACAAATAAAATATTCATAAAAAAACATAAAAATTTGCAAAATTTTGAGAAAAAAAAGTCCCGAAAATTTAAATTTTGATAGCAAAATAATCAAAAATGATAGAAAAATTTAAGATTGATTTTTCAAAACTATTATTATATATGAGATTAAATAAAAGATAGCGCATTTAGCTTGGAATATGTCAGTAGACCCAACTAGCTTTGAAAAGTTTACCTTGCTTATTATTAATATACCTAATAATCAGAAACCTTGTTGGTTCTCATCTTGAGGGGGGGGGGTAGTGAAGCTAAAATTCGACAGGGCATAAGAAGTATTACAACAATTTGACTATCTTGAGGTGGTGAGAATTAAATGCACTTAAAATTAGTACACCACTTAGTTTTATGAAAGTAAATAACAAGTGGTGGCGCCCTGTCATGTCAATTTTTTATACGAGCTTAGAAAATAGCTATATATTTTAGGATAAAAGATGTCTAAGTGCACAAAAAAAAAACAAACAAAAAGAAAAAACAAAGGGAAAAAGAAAAAAAAAATTAATTAGTATTACAAAGGTTTCAAAAAGTGCCGCAAAAGATGCGAATGAGCATCCAGAAATTAGAAAAAGATGCCAAAAGACACATACTAGACGGGGCCGAGAGTTTACATGTTACCAAGGGGATGGTAACTCTGAGGATACACTATTGGGGTTCGAGGCTTTTTGTCAATAAACATTTTAAGAAATACTAAGGGTGGAGGCCTGTGACCGTCATATACTGGGTTGCAGCTCGGTGAAACAATGCTGGGCGAAATCTACTAAATATAGTTTTAGGTTTAGGTATTGCTTGTACGACCTCACTTGACCTTTCATCCATCTAAGTTCCATCAAAGTGCATTTTCTTCTTACCGTTAAAGAGTTTTTAGCTTACGGTGATACGTTGAACCGGCCTGTTTCAACCCAATTTTAAATTGTCTTGATTATGCTTGAGATGGGATAAGCTGATCTGTAACTTTTTAGATGTGAGACCCATGTATTTATTGATATCACTGAAACTTATCGTTAAAATATGATTGGGGGCTTGATAGGGACAACAATATCGATAATCACGGTTTTTGCTTTGATATGTACTTAAAAGATAACCTATATGTTTTAAAGATCAGTTTCGAATTCTGATTCCATAACAAAATATATTTTTCAGGGATGAAAAAAGTTCAAGTGTGGGAATGTTTGATATGCTCGTAACTATACATAAGATAGCATGCATATTGAACATTATTTTTAGACAATTTTTTTACAAATTCACGTAAATTGGTACTTAGTTGGTTTATAGTCGTGTTTAATAATTGTAAGAGTTGGTTGTTAATTAAATGGTGATTTATATGAGTTTTAAAAAGAAAGAAAGACTATACGTAAAGAATTAGAAGAATGAGAATTAATGTTCAAATTAAATATTGTAATAAATGATCAATTCAATTGTTGGATACTAACGTCAAATGCATGTGTAATGTCATATGATTATTATATTCATAACTAGTATTTAGACCCGTCGCGTTGCGACTGGGGTGTAAAGCTGGGAAAAAAATATAATTTTACGTTACAGAAACACAAAGAACGAAATCTCTAGGACTTTTAGCTCTATTTAAAATGTCCAATGCCTACCAATCTTTCCTAATGATTCTTTAAAGAGGCTAGTAATAAATGTCACCTGAAGCAGTATCAACATAAGGCACCAAAACACATTAGACCGGTGATTTATATGCTTGTTATGATAACAACCAAATAATTTGAAATTTTGGTTGAACATACCTGAAAGGGAAGTAGGAAGCCGCCTTGTTCTAAATAACGGAGGGTCATAGTCTAAACACGACAAAAGAAGGAAAAACATACATGTTTCGGGTAAACAACTAATAGTAAAGTCGCACTGGACCACAGTTACCGGACCACCTACAACAACAATAGCTCAATCTTATTAAAGTAACTCATACAACTGCTGATAAAAACATATAAGAATCTAATCTTAAAAAAACCTACCCATTTAGGGATGGTGTTAATGGGAAATTGTAGTGTAATTTTGCAGTCTGCTGATAGCTTGTAGCTGAAACATCCATTTGCCAGCTGAACCAATTTGAAAAAAGCAAGGACAATAAATCATAAAAGCAAGAACACACTACCGCTCTTATAATAGTTACTACATACGCTTCTAACCATCTAATTTATCCTTTTAGAATTAAAGCTTTACATTCAATTCTATTTAACTTACAACATGTAAAGCGTTATGCCTTTAAAATCACAAAGTACATGTTCTTCAAGTTTCAAATAGTTATATTTCCCTAGTTCATAAATCATAACTATTATCATAATGCATAGATGATTTTATGTTTTGTAAAAATCACACAGAAACCCCACATTTATAGTTCTAATTCTATCTATTTGCAACCTATACGTACATTTGTACATGTTCTATCAGTTTCGAATAATTCTATTTCCTTAACTAATAAATAGATAAACATTTACAGCAAAATTAGTCGGAGCATACAGGTAACTATCTTTTATAAAAAATATGCTTATAAAAATTACATGAGAACTCACCACACACTTCTGAAATCCACTTTGCAACGCTTAGAGTTCTTCATCGGAAATGTTTGTTGTCCTACCTACTCACATTAGCATCTACAACATTAAATCAAAATACAAATTTAAATAATTTTTGATGAAACTAAGAGAGACAAAAACGAAACTTACTTAGCTCAGAATCACCAGTGATGTGGATGAAAGTGGCTGCAAGTCCAGATGCTAAAGCAACAATGAATGTCAATTGTGAGAGCCTCATCTATAGTTGATTAAATAAGAAACCAAGAACAACCAAACATTGATCAATAACTATTGACTCCCACTCAAAAGCATAAAAAAATTTTGAATTCAAAAGTCAGTGACGTGCACCGTACCTAGGCTGAGAAAACCGTCACAACCTTTCTAAACCCGAACAGGCAGAGGCGCATTTCATCGAACACATCATGAAAACACATCACACGTTGTTAGCAAAATATTCCATGTGCTATAATAATTCATTGCCAACATAATATAAGTTCTTGAAAACATAAATAATGTAAATTCACTGTCTACATGAGGCTAAAGACCGCATAATGGCTGCAACATACGTAGCCACACCAAAAAGTGAAGTATCATCACAGCCATAAAGCAATCGACTACAGTCCATGAACTAAATGTGTACATACCTCCAAAGTCCAAACAAAGACGTTTAAGGAAAGTACAAACACAGATAAAAAGGTTAAAAATAGCTGCACGCCATGCCGAAGCTCAGAAAACCGTCATTACCTCAGCGGCGGCCACATAAAGACCACAAATGGAAAAGAGAACGGGAAGAAACAATAGAGCCAAGCACAAAACTCATTGATCAGCTTCATGGCCACCAAACTACCGCCACTTAGTGACATTGTTTGGAAACTCAATGATCATATATAAAACAAAATCAATTCCAGGGTGTCTACAATTAGGGGTTTTCATGGCCACCAAACTACCGCCACTTAGTGACAGATGGAACAACAGACTGATAAACACCACCGTCGCCTAGGGTTTCCAAACAGAAACCCGACAACAGTAGGTCAACCACATCGCCCACCCTTTTACTATCGTCTCCAACACCACCGCCACAACACCATCAACCACCGGACCCTGCCTTCAGCACACCACCTAGGGTTTTTCAGATGGTGGTGGTTGAAGACGGTGAAATGATGTGACATTCTTCAATTTTGTTTTTGTATTTGAATTCGGATTTGTTTTCGTTAACCCGACCCATTGGGTCGTTTCGATGTATTTCATTTAAGATCCATTAATAAATTCATTCTCGATGATTCAACTATATTATTCGTTCATTTTCTATTATTTTTAAATGATTGACGAGACTCCGACAAGTTATAATCGATGCTCGAGCTTCACGGGCCTGTTTCATAAATATCTAAATATAATAAAATATTAGAAGGTTCATTCATAACATTTAATTCTTTAAAGGGTTAGAATTGTAACTATAACTTTAATACATGTTTAAAAAGAAACTAAACTAGAGGGACCTTTATATAAATATGGTTTAAAATAATAATAATATAATAACCTAAATAATACCCAGGCCCCCCACCCTCTTCCCCGAGCCCCGTTTTTCCAGCGGAACCCGCCGGCGACGATGGAATTTTTCCGGTGACATTAAAACAAACCCAAAACGCCAAAATTAACGAGTTTTAATTAACCCAACGTCCATCTCCACTAACGTTTATCATTAATCGGCTATAATAACAAGCATTAACATGGAATAATGGCCGAATTAATCCCTAACGTCCGGATAAAAAATCATAACACGTAATTACGACAATTAATCATCCAACGGCTCAATAAGTGATATTGTACAGCTTAAACTTGCTCATATCGTTCAATCACACTGAAATACACCGTAGCTATTATAAATTCTTCGTCACAATCAATTCCGGCAAGGTTCTTGTTCGACATCAATTAACAACTATTCCAGATAATTGGCTTAGGGTTTTTAATCGCTTACACTCGTATAACAAAACCCCCCAACATAATCTAACCATACATGGATGAGATTAAAGAAATCAGATTGCTAGGGTTTTCAAATGAAGAAGATTAATTGAAATGTTTGTTTATAAATAATGGATTCACACTACCTTGAATAGAATTGTTAGACCAACTGGTTAGTCTATGGCTTTGTTGCACCCAAGACCTGGGTTCGAAACCCGGGTCATACGGCTTTTAAACATACTTTTTGTTATATATAATCAATATATTATGAAATGTTAATGTATTTAAGTAATTGAAAACATGATCATAACGAATAGTCTCTAGAGCAATTGGTTAACATGTTTTGATTTAAATGCTTTAGTCTCTAGAGCAATTGGTTAACATGTTCTGATTTAAATGTAAATAACCGGGTTTGAAACCTATGTCTGACAACATATTTTTTTTAAATTATTTCAGCCATCCATTTATTCATTTATTAATTATCTTAATCTATTAAAAATCATAATAAATCTACTAAACTATTTTTAAACTAAATAAAATTTTTATAAATTAAATATAAAATATAATTTATTTTTTTACACTTAAAAACCCAACCTTCATTATCGTAAACCATAAACTAAAAATGGATGTTAATATTAAGCGTAAACTTTAGTTTGTTAAAAATCTTATCGTTGAACCTTTAAATATAAAATTCGAATTGTATACATTAAAGACCGTTGAATATGTAAACTTCATAACTTCTTCGTTTAAGTATTTATTTTAAATTTAACCTCTTCGTGCAATATTAACCCTAATACAAGCCTTAAAATTAATAGAAACAGCAATAAAATACCAATTAAGGTAATTTACGCAACACTTAACTCTAATACATCGTTCGTTTAGTCGTTAAAGCTGTATTTATTATAGTTCGGTTGGATCGTTTGCTTTGGGTTTTTTGACGCATTCATTTATTCTTAGTCTTTTCGCTTCAATTGCAAAGGTGAGTTTTTCACACCTCTTTTTTTTTAAACGTTTTACATTTTGGGGGTAGTATGCATATCCTATTTAAACGATTTCTATTACTACTTATTCAAACTACAATTCGTATTATGGACTTGTGTTTACTTGCTTATGTGCGTTGTGCTATTATCCGAGTACGCTGGTTGTCCCAACTGGAAAGGACCTTATGTGCGTCGTGCTATCCGAGTACGTTGATCGGCCTCAACTGGAAAGGACCTTGCGTGTGTTGTGCGATATCCCGAGTATGTTGGTTGTTACCAATTGGAAAGGACTTTACTTGCGTTGATTACACGGTTCATAGAATTGTATACTTTTTATGTATTATGACAAAATGTGTTGATTCTCACCAACTACTTGTAGTTGACTTTATTTTATATGCATGCTACAGGTGCGGTGATTAGAGGATGACATAAAGGAAGACACTAGTTTTTAGGTTATCAAAATAATCAATAAATTGTAATAAATGTCTATCATTGAATTGGTTGTAATTGTTTACTTGAACTTGTGTACTTGGTTTTAAACGAATTAATGACATTATGGTCACTTAATAGTGCCACGTGTGTTTGAACAATCTGTACGTCACAAATGATAGCGATGGCTGTTGAAAAGGGTGGAACTAATGCTGACGATGATAATGATAACGATGGTGGTGGTTCAACACAGCAGCACCTACGATGACGATGGTGGCAGAGGCTTTGTCGCCGGTTAAGACCAAGAGAGAGAGAGAGAGAAAGAGAGAGTGCATCGTGGAAGAGGATGGCATAGCATGAAGATACAGAAAGACCGTTGTCAATAAAATGTTGGCAGGGAACATATGTAAATGTGGTGAGACAGGTCTAAAGTATCAAGACATGTGTAAGCCATATGAATAAGTACAAAAGACAGTGCAATACTTACAACTTTTAAAGCAATAGTCGCAACCTTTAAAGCATCATGTACAATACCAAATGCACCAATCTTATCAACAAAGTTCAAAATTAATATATAGTATAATAAGTAGGTGAGCATTTAGTTATGCAACATTTATTTAATCAGGTGTGATCTGGGAATACAACAAGATTAGATGGATTAGCTACCATGTCAACCAATTGGGCTTCGATTAATAGCAAAATTGATTTTGGGCTGTTTTTGTGCAAGTCCACCATACTCAGGACATCGTTGACGGACTAGGGAATAAAAAGAAAAAAAAACCTACACACAACAGCAAGGAGGTCTGCAACATATTTATGTTTAAGGAAGAGGAGATTTTAGCAGGGTACCACGACAGTTATAAAAAATGAGTTTTAACAGCTGCACATAATTCTGGGGCTCAACACCTACTCGTTCATAACACTAGTTTCTGGTTTGAATTTATTATTTTCATTATGAATTCCGTGTTTGAACCTAACTATTATGTTTTACTCTTGAGTACGGTTGTTGGCTAAACCCCCTCGGTTTTTTATGACTACTTTGTGATTTGAGGATTTTTATTGGTTTATGGTTTCTAATGTTGGATAATACTAAAGTAAAGAATCTTTTTACAATTGATTTGATGGTTTGCATATATAATTTTGATTTATTATTGATCTTTGTTCTGTATGTGTCTTTTTGCAAGTCTTTCAGTTATAGACTCATATTTAGGCGCTTTATGTGTGTTTGTGATTATTTTATGGTTTTGCTAGACATAGTAATCCATAGAAACATTAATTGGTGATTTGTTAGGGCTTTATATTCTACCTATCTAGAGACTGAGAGGCAATAGATAGTCGAGTTGTCCTTGGGATTAGGTGTTTAGGCTAGAACGCTCTGACATGAGGTTTCCTAGATTTCCCTATTTTCATTGTAATTCCGTGTCTTATCAGTTGTTCTTAGGTTACCCCTTATACTTTATGATGTATTGAGATAGTGAGACTGACAGGTAATCTGTCTTTTAGGGTACTTTAGTATTGTTGGAGAGACTAAGAGGTAATCTAACCAACCGTAGTTTACATGCTCTTTAGGGTTTCCTTTTAGGTCACACCCGAAGAATGATCAGGGATCCACTAGGTTGTCTAAGTGTAACATCCGGCCCCTCGCACCACCAATATTGTCCGCTTTGCCAACGAAGAGCTCACGGATTTGTTTTTGGTTGCCTAGGTGGAGACTTCCCAGGAGGTCACCCATCCTGCTACTATTCCCACCTAAGCACGCTTAACTGTGGAGCTCTCCTCTCATCCACTACCATTAAGCCCAAAACGCGTTGGTGATTTAAGAGGCAGGACATTTACTTATGAACCAAAGATCTCTCCTGTCCACGGCCGATGTGGGATTTGCCTAGGGTGTTACAAACACCCCCCCCCCTTTGGACTCATCGTCCTCGATGAGGTTTGCCCCACCATCCAATCCAGGATGTGGGATTCGCCTAAGGTGTACCTCGCGATACCCTCGGGGACCCACTGTCTCTGATGAGGTTTGCCCCACCATCCCAAACGGCACAGGAGTGGCTCTGATACCACTTGTAACATCCGGCCCCTCGCACCACCAATATTGTCCGCTTTGCCCACGAAGAGCTCACGGATTTGTTTTTGGTTGCCCAGGTGGAGACTTCCTAGGAGGTCACCCATCCTGCTACTACTCCCACCTAAGCACGCTTAACTGTGGAGCTCTCCTCTCGTCCACTACCATTAAGCCCAAAACGCGTTGGTGATTTAAGAGGTAGGACATTTACTTATGAACCAAAGATCTCTCCTGTCCACGGCCGTTGTGGGATTTGCCTAGGGTGTTACACTAAGGGTGTCGTCTTTTAAGATCTTGGTTCCATCATAGTTACCATAGCCGAGAGAGATCCTAGGTTCACAAGTAGGATTCTAAACCTAGGTAGTGTTTCTCCTATATTTGAGTTCGTCTAGATAATTGAGTTAAAAGTCTGTTAATGTCAGTGTTAGTGTTAGTTTAAGTATTCTTTAGTTTAAAGTTAATTAAAAAAACATAAAAATCAATTAAATCTTTTTATTTAAGTTATTAGTTAGAGTATAGTTTAGGCGTCGCTAGTGTCCTTTGGTTTTGATATCCTGGACTTCATTAGGCTTTACCACAGTTGATAGGTACACTTGCTTGTCTAGTGGTCTAGCATTAGGAGAGTATAGGTTTATAAATTTAAAACTAGAATATCTAGGTTAGGTTAAGTTTTTATAGACTGCTTTCAGCACATCACCTAGCAAGCCAAACAGACCTGGAAAGTCAAGCAGGCCTAGCAAGCCAAGCAGACCTAGCAAGATAAACAGACCTAGCAAGCCAAGTAGGCCTAGCAAGCCGAGCAGACCTAGCAAGCCAAACAGAGCTAGAAAGCCAAGCAGTTAACCTAGTTAACTACAAAATGTGATAAAACAGGTTAAAGGTTGTATTTTAAATACTAACTAAATTATAGGGGCTAAAACACGTTGAAAATCAAACTAAAACCTGTAAATTATAAAATGGATTAAAACACACACACACACACACACACACACGTATGTTCGATCATCAGGGAGAAGAACAAGAGGGGAGAAACCCTTGCTCTTCAAATTCCTCAAGTTGATAGGCAAATTAGGTGATAAAGCCTTACATGTGAGTAGGGTTGTGATCATCTCAACTTGGTGATCATAAGGTATATCTTAATAATCAAATATGCTAACTTTAGTAAAAGGGGACAAGTAGAATGCTTACAATTAGCAAAGGGTCTGTGATCATATGATAGTACATGTATGCTTAAAATAGTTATAAGTGTTGAAATTGTGAATTATTTGGCACAAATCATTTGTTGGTTAATGTCCAAATCTTCTATGAGGTGAGTTCTAACCATATGGTGAAGAACCCCAATTTTATGAACAAAAGATAGTGTATTAGGTTATTTTGGATTTGGGTTTATATGAAAACTGATTGTTGTGAGTTTGAATAAAACTAAGATTATATGAATGGTAAAAAGTTATAAAAATTTTCCTACGAATGATAACTTTTTCACGCCTATAAGGTGTTTGATGAAATGCTTGAATGAGAAGTTTAATGTCAAACATGCCATAAGGGGACGGATATGATCTCCTTGGGTAAATATAGGTATGTTAATGAAAAAGGTATAAAAAAAAGAAGGAAGTGATCCTAATGTATAACCTGGTTGTAAATAGTAGGCAACTCAAGTGGCAACCTAAAAGATCGAACCAAAGGGACACAAAGCTAAAAGGAAAACTTTAAGGTACATGGCTAGTTAGCGCGTTTATTTATGTTAAATTATATGCCAATGTAGTTATCTTGACATAATGCTTAATATTGAAATGTGGAGTAAGTTTAAACAATGAACAATGAACTTAAAAAGGAGTTAAAACAAAGGGCTTGTTGAAACCAGGGCGTAAATGACTCATGGAGTCATAACGGCGAAGGTGATACCCTAAGTAAAACAACATGGCTATGACCATGGGGAATTGGACTATAGCATCGGGTTCATTCATAGGTGATGGATATCACAAGAATGAATTAAACGGGTCCTCTATGGTATATATGGCCTTGGACTGACATCAAAATTTTAAACCAAGGCATATACGACCATGAATCATAGAAGCCGAGGTGGGATTATTTACCAATCATAAAGTGTGTTATGATTGAAAGAATTAAGATAACTCTTTAAGAGATTAAGAGAATTCGTTAATGACGAAAATGCCTTAACAGGCCAAATAATTGGGGTTAGTAACCGAAATTAAGAATGGAAAGAAAAACAAGAACTTGTCATGCTATGTGATGGCTTGGTTCCAAATAAAAAAAAATAAAAATCCATCGCGCTACGCGACAAGCGAACTTTATAGATTTACTATTTTATACTTCGGAGTCGATGACTCGTTTATAAAATTACTAAACGTTTTGTTGTTGCATTAATTAGGTAACTAAACTCTCATGACCAGGCAGAAGGAGATCAAGTTGTGATGCGAACCGAACATAAGATTCGTCTCTGTTGCTTCCGCATTTTGTTAATATATTTACTATGTTATGTAAGAACGTTAAGATATTTTGACTTTGTTGTAGTTTAAATCGTTTTGAAAAAAAAAATAGATGTAAAATTTTTCGTTTATTTATGGGCGTTACAGAGCTGCAGGTGGATCTGATAACATCCCAATAGTGTATTTGGGGAGCTGCAGATGGATCTGTATGGATCTGATAACATCCCAATAGTGTATTTGGGTTTGTTAATTACTGATGCAGGACTTTCCCATACAAAAGTGTCATGCTCTTTTAGCTTATCACACTACAAAATGATATCAATAATAATAGTACATAAATAACATAGTTTTCCCATTCTTAAAAATTAAATACTTGATGTAAGAAACTGAGGAAGATATACTGTTCTATTAGAAGTTTGATAATCAATCAAGAAATTCCCAAAGCCATCTTCAACCCTACTGAACATATCGTGTAAGAATTAGATAACATATAAATTATCAAACCGAAAACTCTAATAAATAATTTAGTGGAGAAACACATGTAATTACCATGTTCAAAAAGCCAACGAACAACCAAAGATAAGTAAACCACAAACGACAATGGTCTAGATAACCAGTCAATGAAGAACAAAATCATTATTGCATACACAATCAATATTCACTAAATTAACACAAAAGGGGAATAACTAATAAAATAAAATAACAAAATCGTCGATTATATTAACACACCTTTTCTTTCCTGCTCGTTTTCTGAGGGCGATTCCGAGTCATCATCAATCGGTGCTATACATAAAAAAGTAAAGACCAATTGATGTATGAAAGAAAAATTGAATCTGCGAAGTATGAACACCTTATGTGATCACAGCCGCATGTGCACCGAACACCCAAACTGACATATATAGTGAATTTCATCGAACACCTCATGTGCACTGCATCTAACGTTAGTCAGAATAGAGGCAAGGCACTCCCGCTTTCCCTTTGTTTCTCTTTAAAAGAAATACATGCAAAGAACGTGGTGTAAAATCATGACAGTTCAAAACCAAAGCACACATTATATTCACCCAAAATATGGTGAAAGGGGTGTAATCAAAACCAACGCCCAACGTCCAGATTGGGTGAGGAAAACCGATATCCATGGTGAGGCAATGTGAGCCGTCGGAGGTCGGAGACAATAACAGAGAGAGATAGGCCATTGACATAAGAAGATGAGCTAAGAAGAAACAGAGAGGATATCGAAGCATGATATTCAAATGTACAACCATCGAAGCTTATATTACAACTCGTTAAGCCTTAAATACAATGACTAGTGAAAGATGGGTGTTTACCGCTTTTTGATATATATATAGGCTAAGTATAAAATGAAAACTTACTTGAGTTGTGAAAACTCTAGAAACTCATTCTCAACTACATGTTTTTAATTAATGTTTAAATCTTGTGATCCACAATTAAAGTGAATAAAAATGTAAATATAGATATAACTTTTTCTCTCTCCTGAAAACATATATAAAAATTAGTAAAAATAATAAAAATAGCAAAACAATTTTTTTTGATGTTTTGATATTTTGTATTAAATGTTACAACATATATTGCATGTAAAAAAAAACGATGTTACATAGGGTTTTTGCGGGTTTTCACAACTCAAGTGGGTTTTTATTTTAACCTTACCCTATATAAATAAATATATATATATATATATATATGGGAGGGATATTTTGAGAACCATGTTGAGTTTTAAGAACTTAAGATCAATTCTTGGCCACACATTTAATTAAATGGATTGAAATATGTGGTTGAAATTAAATCTGACCAAAAAGTCAAAGTAGGAGAGAGAATAAATATGTAAAGGATTGCACAAACTTTTACGTCCGTTACACATGGGTAAAAAGTCAACTCGGTGCGTAAAAAATTATGTAATATTTTTACGTATATGTAACCTACATATATTACGCATGTGTAAAAAAATTCGAAAAAAAAAATCGTTACGTTGAGTTCTTTCGAGTTCTTAAAACTCAAAGGGGTTCTCATTTGAAATCTCCCATATATATATATATATATATATATATATAGAAAAGGGTTCAAATAACAATAAAGAGTTTCCTAAGAACCAATAATTTTTTGACATGTGGCATTATAAATTATGGTTAAAGAACAATTTTAGGAAACTATGTCGGTTATAAAGCTGAAAGAGTAATTCTAGAAAATTATGTCGGTTTTTGGTAATTTTAAATCTCAACCCTTGGATCCCCTAATCTAACAGCCCATAAATATTCTTACTATTTCTAGAAAACATTGTCTTTTTACAATAACCTATCCATATATATATATATATATATAGATTGATAGATAAAGGATCCAATACAATAATCCTTTATCGTACATTACATACGCGAGGCTGTGGAACGTCGATTTCACCTAGCAATCTAGGGTTCTCCAATCAGAATAGCGAGCAACAACAACGGCGAGCCGGTTTTCGTTCCACCGCTGCTCCCATCGATTCCGTCCACCTTCACCATTACCGTTCAACAATCCGGCAACGTCCAACGATTCCATCCACATATAAGAATAATGGAAAAACAAGAAGCTTCAAAAGAATTTTTTAAAAAAGGTTAAAAATAATTCTTTAAGAGTTTTTAAGTTTCTTTTTAGGAAGAGTTTTCATTTGATCTCACCTCTCTCTCTCTCTCTATATATATATATAATTAAAACAATCTTTAGATCTAATGTATTACATGGAATTTGTCAATGTGCAAATTAATACAATAAATTATTTGAAACAAATAAAAAAACTAAATAGAATTTTTAGAAACAATTCAAATTTTGTTATATTAAATAAATATTGGGTTGATCAGCTATTAATGCCACAAATCCCTAAAATTCTTTTTTTTATGTAAATCTGCTTTTACATATGAAAATATTTTTTAAATTAGATAATATATTTGTATTCATGTTTTAGTTGTTATGTTACAAAATATAAATATTTAAAAAAAATTAAAATATTAAGAAAAATGATTTAATTTTTAAATGTACACGTAATGTAAGAAATCATATATTATTATTATTGTTGGTACATTTTTTTATATTATTATGCATGACATTATTATATATTATAAATTAAACTGAAATTGGTTAAATATTTCAATTCCAATTTTAGGTTTATATTTTCACATGTAAATTGCGTTAAACGTTATTTGTTTTATAAGGAATTGTCCAAGTTATTTGTTTTATAAGGAATTATCCAATTTTAGAATATATAATCTTTATTTATAATATGGAAAGTTCTTAAAATGTCTATAAATATATATTAGGAATTTGAGCGGGAAAATTTAGCCAAGAAAGAATATGGATCTGACACGTCATCTTCATTATTTTCTTTTATTAGTATAGGTAGATGAAATTCGACTAAGACAAAAATGATTTCACATAGACTGTCCAGAAAATAACATTGGAAAAAAAAAGGATAACCAGAAAAGTTTTGGTTGAATATTGCCAATGAAAGATTTGAGTTCGGTCTTGTACAAAGATTATCAGTTCAAACCCTAAGCCCACTCGAGTTTTCGTCCCACTATGAGTCACACCAGAGAGTCATCCTCTTGTGGTGGCACTACGACTGATATTAATTAACAAGAAAGGCTATCCTCCAAGTGGTCGAAAGCCCATAAAAACCATGAGTTCTAAATACCGAATGCTCACCTAACTGATACTATAACTACATAAAGAAGTTGTTGTAACCTTCCCTTTATAAATACATCACCATTTCTCCATCCCAATTCGCCAATTCCAATTCAACCCCAAAAAATGGGAAGCCCTGGTTCTCACTTTATCACACTCCCACAATTGTCAGATTCCAAAGACTTAAACCACCTCAACCCCGAAGACTTTCGCGCCAAAGCCCAAAAAGCGGTCGATGTCATTGCTGACTACTACAAAAATATCGAAACCTACCCGGTTCTTAGCCAACTTCAACCCGGCTACCTCAAAAACCGCTTGCTCCAAACCCCACCCAACACACCCGAATCATTTGACACGATCCTAAAAGATGTCCAAAACGATATTATCCCTGGCATGACACATTGGCTAAGCCCAAACTTTTTTGCATACTTTCCTGCTTCGGTGAGCTCAGCCGCATTCGTTGGTGAAATGTTGTGCACGTGTTTTAATGCTGTCGGGTTCAATTGGGTTGCTTCACCGGCTGCAACTGAGCTTGAGATGGTGGTGATGGATTGGCTCGCGGTTATGCTTCGTCTCCCAAAAAGCTTCATGTTTTCGGGTTCGGGTGGCGGGGTTTTGCAATCCACCACAAGCGAGTCGACTTTGTGCACCCTAGTTGCAGCTCGTGATCGTGTACTTAATACTATTGGAGTCGAGCATATTGGAAAGTTAGTAGTGTACGGGTCAGATCAAACTCATGTTATGTTCAAGAAAGTATGCAAGCTAACCGGTATTGATCCTAAGAATATTCGGTCGGTACCGACATGTTTGGAGAATGAGTTTTCTCTTGATCCTGAAACCCTTCAAAAAGTCATTGAAGCTGACGTGAAAGAAGGGTTGGTTCCGCTTTTTCTATGCCTTACAATTGGGACCACCTCCACGACGGCAGTGGACCCCATTAGCGCACTTTCTGACGTGACAAATAAGTATAATATGTGGGTTCATGTGGACGCAGCTTATGGTGGTAACGCATGTATATGTCCCGAGTATAGACATTATCTTGATGGAGTTGAGAAAGTTGATTCACTTAGTTTGAGTCCGCATAAATGGCTACTCAGTTACGCGGAGTGTTGTTTATGGGTGGAAAACCCTAATTTGATTGTGAATGCAATGCGAACCAATCCCGAGTACTTAAAAAACGAGCATAGCGAGTCAGACTTGGTGGTGAGTTACAAGGATTGGCAAATCGGGACGGCTCGAAGGTTCAAGTCTCTACGTTTATGGTTCATCCTACGTAGTTACGGTGTTGAAAATTTACAAAATCACATTCGGTCAGATGTCCGGATGGCGATAACCTTTGATCGGCTAGTGAAGTTGGATGTGAAGTTTGAGGTTGTTGTGCCACGACGGTTTTCCTTGGTGTGTTTTCGGTTAAAACAGTTCTAACGGGTTTGACTCCGGGTATACTGACTTGCTTAACAAAAAGCTACTCGAGCGAGTCAACTCGACGGGGCGAGTTTACTTGACTCACACCGCAGTTGGTGGGACTTATATGTTGAGGTTTGTGGTGGGAAGCACACTCACAGAAGAACGCCATGTGATTAGTGCTTGGGAGGTGATAAAGGATGTGGCAAATACCATGGTGAACAGCATGAACCTTTTAAGTTGCAAGTAAAGTATAATCATATTATTATTTGAATATTGAAAATAAAGGGTCCGTGTGATTAGTGCTTGAACAACATGTATGATATTATTATTTGATATGAATGAATGAAGTTAAAAAGTGTAAGGATAAAATGTGTCTTGCGATATCAAAGTACGAAACCCGTTATATATTTACGGTCAAGTTAATAATTAAAGTGAGTCAGAAATCCGGACACGAGATGAGAGCTTCAGTGCACGAGTTTAACTTCAACGGGAATAGGTCGTCTAGATTAGTTTTGTCTATTTGCTATAAATAGGACCTTGTTATGGCATTTATATGTGTGTTTTGTTAGGTGAAATCACCCACCCAAGGGGAGCTCACCTTTGGTGGGGTCGGTTTATGCGTTTATTATTAATCTTTCAACCAATAACGAGATCGTTCCTTTATTTTATTGTTATATTATTTATGTTCGGTGCACCCGTCTCGAGCGTTTATCAAGAACAAAGACGTTCGCTGTCAGATCCGGTTTCGGGACCTACAATTGGTATCAGAGCAGGTCGAATCTTATGATTCAACTTTGCTCTTGTTATTCGGGTTCTATTTCCGTGATTACCCGAACCGAGACGTTAAATTTCTTGAAGTTTTGGAAATAATGTTTGGTGCTTGGAAATAAAGTTTGAAGATTTAGGGAAATAAACGTGCTTGAAGTTCATCTTAGGTTCGTAAACTCAGATTCACGGCGGCTTTTTACGAGGTAGGTTTTAATGTTTTAAGAAGATTATTATGTTTTTTTTTGAAGAACACCAAGGAACAGTAGGTGTTTGTGTGTGTGTTGAAGCAACAAATCGCCATATCTAGCTCGCTTACTGTTGTATGTTGAAGGATTGAAGGCCGGCAGCCACCACAGGTGGCGGCGATGTAACCTCTAGTGTTCCGTGGTGTTGTAGGTCGTAAGAGGCGGTGTAGAAAAAATGGTCTTGGCGGCGGTGCTAGTTACTAACAGTGGCGACACGATTTTCCGGCCACCATGACGGAATGAACGGTGACGGCTTTCCAACAACGGGCTTAGACATGAATTTGGCAGATCTAGAGACGCAGGTGGTGCCGTCGGCGGTTATTGATTAGCAGGTGAGGCCGCTGAAATATGTATTTCCGGCTTGAACTGGTCGCCGGTAACTTTAGGGTGACGGTAGAAGGTGGATGGCTTGGATTGTAGGCAGATGGACCCATGTTGGCTGCTGATGTTTGGTGATGGTAGGGTATTGTCGTGCATACATTACCTAATTTTTTTTAATAGGCCTAATGGATCATGGGTGTGAGTTTGGGCTTAATAATGATCTGTATCTAATTTAGGGTATTTGCCCATAAGTTTTGGGCTGTTACTCTTTAGTTGGGCTCAAAAGATTTTTTTTCCGCTCCTGGTTAACTTTTACACTTGGGTAGCACGAATTCTAGAAAATGATAATTATTTGTTCGAATTGACCAAACTGAAGAAAGTCCAAATGGATCGGGTTTTCGTCATTATTGGACCGTGTTCAAAGCTTGTTATTTCTAAGGCGTTCGAGAAGTTGGATCCGAAAGGTGAACTTCGAACGAAATAATAAGTTTTGTTCATTTGATCGTTGAATCCGGTAATTAGAAATTGATTTGTGGATATTCGAGCTCTTCTCAACCTATATTGCTTAAGATCCGAGATGGATAAAGAAGCGGGAACTTCTTCATGAACAAATTAGGTGGGTCATATCTTGAGGGGGTGAATTGAAACGAATAAGGTTCGGTTTATCGGGTGATATGTGAAGATATGAGACACGGTTCGATGATGCTTTGAGATCACAAGTCAAGGGGGGTGATTGTAAGGCCAAAAATGTGACTTGCGATATCAAAGTACGAAACCCGTTATATATTTACGGTCAAGTTAATAATTAAAGTGAGCGAGAAATCCGGGCACGAGACGAGAGCTTCAGTGCACGAGTTTAACTTTAACAGGAATAGGTCGTCTAGATTAGTTTTGTCTATTTGCTATAAATAGGACCTTGTTGTGGCATTTATATGTGTGTTTTGTTAGGTGAAATCACCCACCCAAGGGGAGCTCACCTTGGGTGGGGTCGGTTCATGCGTTTATTATTAATCTTTCAACCGATAACAGATCGTTCCTTTATTTTATTGTTATATTATTTATGTTCGGTCGTTTGTTTCACCGCACTTGTCTCGAGCGTTTATCAAGAACAATGCCGTTCGTTGTCGGATCCGATTTCGGGACCTAAGAAATAAATGGTTTTCAGGAAATAAAATCAAGTTTGGTCGATTTACGGTTGATCTTCCCGGGACAAAAGTATCCTGGGAACCCATGTCTATTTGAACGCTTAGTGCATGCAGGGTCAATCAAGGAGGACTATCAATAGTATTATCAAGGAGGACTATCAATAGTATTAGGTACTTAGATAGTGATTGCACCCGGCATATGATGGGAGACGAACCCTTGCTATTTGATGCTAAACCATTTGATGGCGGATTCGAGTCTTTCATAAGCGACATGGGAGGACAAACTTCATGGAAGGGAAGCCTTGTTTAAATGGTTCAACATTAACTTTTCGAGCGTTTCTCAAACCAACCTCGTCCAACTGCTTCTCTCAAGTGATGGATCCAACATCAGCTGTTGGATCTCGGTTTGAATCTCTTCAACTTTGTTATACAATGTGATAATGCATGCTTAAGATAGTCTATCTGACAACAACATTGCTGACCTTTTCACTAAAGCCATCGATCATGCCAGGTTTGAATTTCTGGTCGAATCGCTCAGCATGATCAATTTGAATCAAAACAACCTATCTATCCTTTTGTTTTTCCTGAAAACCATTTATTTCTTAGAGGGAGTCGGATAATTAAAATTTTCAAATTTTGAGAAATTGATCCGACCATTGAAAAATGATAGTACATTGATATGCAATGATCCTAGCGTATGAAAAGAGTAGATCAAAAGTTTACAAAATCACTCACAGATATGTAGATAGGCTTGACAAACAAACAAGTGTCGGGTGATATAAACCTAAATGTTTGTCGGTACTAGTGGATATACAATTATGAAGCGGTTGCATGATTCCGTGAAGTCATATTCATGAAGGCAGAAATGTAATTATACATATCATACCCAAGCCTCTCTTTACCTGATCACAGTTGTCTTATGAAATATGTGTCAATTTTTAATTTTTCTTTGAGTCAAGAAAAGAAAAAGAAAAAGAAAAGAAAAAGAGTCAAGAAAAGAAACAGAAAAAAACAAAAGAAAAATCAAGAAAAAGAGTCGAAAAAGAGTGTATCTTAGGATTTTAACTTCTGTTTTATTTCTTCATTTATTTTGATTCAAGCCTTGGACTTTCTCTGTTTGTAGTCTTACAATACTTGATTGTTAAGGCCCTGAATCTTCTGCTTTCTTTTAATCTTTCTAGATTGAGTCAAGTGTGCAAAAATAAAGCATAAAGTGTCAAGTATGTTAACAAGAGTACTGTGATCAAATAAGAAAGATTTAAGTTAAGTTGAGGTGATATGTTAACACAAAGTAAGCCCGAGATATGATGGAATAAGTAACATGTCTAATTAAGTGGGGACCACATAAGCACCGTGCCTAATTGTACTTTAAACATATCACTTTGGCATCAAAACACTTGTTAAGTTAAACAAACGGACAATATCTATAGTTGGTGATGAAATTGTGACATAATAATATCAAAATGGAAACGCGATCTAGGGCTTTGCAAATCAATATGATTCCATGTTGTGATCTTTCTCACAAAAATATTAAAATCATTTAGAAAATTTTGTAAATATTATTGATATATAATATTAATTTCATCTTTACTCCTATCTTTTATTGTTTATTTTGATTTTGTTTTATTTTAGTTTCAACTTCAAAATGTTATGTATATATTTTCGTTATTTTTAAAATATATGAAAATGCCAAAAAGATTTTAAGTTTTATTATGTTCGTACATATTTTGTTAAACTTTGTTTCATTCAAAATCATGTGTTTTGTTGTCAAGGTCGTTCATGCAAAGTTCGTTGGAAATCTGGGACTTAAACATCATTTACAAGTTGAGGGACTGAAATTGGGAGGGCATGTGAACGAATTCTTCCTTGACCCTCGAAAGGGTTTGTGAATGAATCTTATTCATTCTAAATTTTGTGCAGGTGTACATGGACAGGTAGATCAAGAGCAATTCTGCTTGGAGTTGCAGGTGCTGAAGCGCTTAAAAGAAAACGAGAACGTGAAAGTTGGTGATTGAAGCTAAAAATGAACTGATTGAATCCGCATCTGAAAGTCAACAAGAGAAAATTAGATGTCGAGCCTCCCGCATCTGATGTTTCTAAAATTTGCTGCTGCTGATCCTTCCCAGAAAATAAGATAAGAACGGAAAATAAAGATTTGTCCAAGATCCAATTTGGTTCAAGATCCCGGATCAAGACAAGTACTAAGTTTCAAGAAATAAAGACGAAGCAAAGTACTTGACGAAGGTTCCTCGACATACTCAATCCTAGAGTAAGATTGTAGGGCCAATATTATATATTATTTTTAGGATTGTATATGTCGTTTTAATTTGCTTTTAGTCGGTGTAGTACGTACTCGATACGTTTATTTTGTAAGTATTGGAGAAATGGGGACCCTATAAAAGGGTCACTTACCCATTTCTCCAAAGAACTCCAACAACTTTAAGAAACTTTTTGGAAATAAAACTCTCTCCTCCCACTTCTTTCTTTTCTCTCTTTTACTTTAACAAACTAAGATTCGACATCCAAGTGTCGTTGGTGATTTCCGCTAACCAACAACACGGATTGATCCGAGTTACGTTGTGAGATCCATCTAGAGGACCTATAAGAATTGTAGGTCCTGAAACCGGATCCGACAACGAACGGCTTTGTTCTTGATAACCGTGCTCGAGACGGGTACAGTGAAATCATACGACCGAACATAATATAAAGATAATATTAAGCATAGGAACGATCTCGTAATCGGTTGAAAGATTATAATATTAAACGAACGAACCGACCCCACCCAAGATGAGCTCCCCTTGGGTGGGTGAAAACACCATCAAAACACACACATAAGCAAAGACAACATGTCCTATTTATAGCTAAATTAAAACATTCTAGAAGCATTCCATTTGAAGTTAAACGCGTGTCGAAGCTCTCTCTCGTGTCCGGATTTCTCGCCGACATTAATTATTATCTTGACCATGAATAAATAATGGGTTTCGTAATTTGATATTGCAAGTCACAAATATTGGCCTTACAATCACCCCCTTGACTTGTGATCTCAAAACTTTGTCTCACCGTGTCTCGCATCTTCACAAATCACCCGATAAATCGATGTCTCTTCATTTCAATTCACCCCCTCAAGGTATGATCCACCTATATCATTCATGAAGAAATTCCAGCTTCCTTATCCATTCTCTCGGATCTTAAGCAATATAGGTTGAGATGAGCTCGAATATCCACAAATCGCTCTCGAAATACCGGCTTCAACGATCGAATGACAAAGCTTATTAATTCGTTCGAAGTTCACCATTCGGGTCCAACTTCTCGAACGCCTTAGAAATAACAAGCTTTGAACACGGTTAAACAAGACGAAACCCGAACAAATTTGACTTTCTTCAGTTTGGTCAAACCGAACAATAAACCATTTACTCGGCCCAAATAAAAGTTTAAACTCAACATCCCAAGCTAACCCATTTCATTTTTAATTGAAAACCAGGCCCATTTTAATTGTGTAGCTGGTCCAGCCCAAAACAACTAGAACAAAGCAAAAAGAATATCCAGGGAGTTTAAAGAACCAAACCCTAGCAACAGTGTCAGCCGCCATCATTCTAGATCTTCGTCTTAGACATCCGATGTCACCGACTACCTAATGCCGGACCGCCTGCTCCGACCAGTCACTCTCTGAACACCGTCATCATCTTCTCTAAAAGCTGCCATCTATAACTCACATGATACACAAAGAGGTCACCGGTGACCGGCTCCTTCATCGGAAAAACGAGCCGTAACAACAGCAGCCACCGAAAATCCAATTTCCGGCCAACACAACCAATGCCTTTGCTCCCGCCACGACCTGAATCAAAACCTCTACCGCCAACTAATCCACCACTACAACCCTTTCTTATATCGCCATTGTTCTGACCAGCAACAGCTGTCGCCACCACCGCCTTCTCATCCAACACCGGTAGTTGTCGTCATTCCCAACGACAAACCATTTACCGAACGTTGACCATACCCCAACTCGCTTGACCGAGTCATCCACCTCGGAACCTGAGTTGGCCGGAAACCAGCTGTAAAACAGTTTACCCAAAAACAAATCCATACCGGAACCGTAATATTCCGGTAACCATCAACCTCAAAAACGGCTACGAATCCAGATCTACACACAAGACGAACTTCGAGCAACTTTATTTTCCTAAATCTTCAAACTTTTATTTCCAAAACACCAAACTTTATTTCCAAATCTTCAACGGAATTAACGTCTCGGTTCAGGTAATAGCGGAAATAGAACCCGAATATTAAGAACAAAGTTGAATCATAAGATTCGACACGCTCTGATACCAATTGTAAGTCCCGAAACCGGATCCGACAACGAACGGCTTTGTTCTTGATAACCGTGCTCGAGACGGGTGCGGTGAAATCATACGACCGAACATAATATAAAGATAATATAAAGTATAGGAACGATCTCGTAATCGGTTGAAAGATTATAATATTAAACGAACAAACCGACCCCACCCAAGGTGAGCTCCCCTTGGGTGGGTGAAAACACCATCAAAACACACACATAAACAAAGACAACATGTCCTATTTATAGCTAAACTAAAACATTCTAGAAGCATTCCAGTTGAAGTTAAACGCGTGTCAAAGCTCTCGTCTCGTATTCGGATTTCTCGCCGACATTAATTATTATCTTGACCATGAATAAATAATGGGTTTCGTAATTTGATATCGCAAGTCACAAATATTGACCTTACAAAAAGTTTCTTTTAACTAATGGATAATTAAACCGATTACAGGCTACAAGCTCCGTCACAACCCATTTTTGAATAGCAAAATCGATTCTATTAAAAACCCTTGCTATAAATTCTTACTTTGTTAATTCATTCACGAACAGAAAGAAGTGTTTCTGGTAAATTTATAAATTGTATCCATACACCGCTAATTAAAGAAGGAAAAAAATATACACATAATCAATTACAAACTAGTATTTAGAACTCGCGCATTGCGTGGGTTTTAGATGAGCTTATATTAAGAGCACCAAATATAGAACATTACAGAGAAAATAGATAAAGAATTGAGAACGAACGAGCAAAATAAATATGCGCAACTAAGGCTTTTTCCCAATGCATGCAATATCCAAAACAGTCATTCGAAGGCTTTTCCCTCATTGCATACAATATCCAAAACCACCCTTCCTGCTGATCGATGATTAAAGTCATCACTTTAAGTAACCTTTCGAGAACAGACCTTGTATAATTTGTGTTGTGACCAGATTTGACTTCTAACATGTCACTTTAAAAGGATCAATCAAATTACCACAGTCGAAAGCAAACCTTTTTATATTCTAATATTAAGCATGAAAGAATCAAACTTTATTATAAAATCAATAACTAAATCATAATTTAGGCATAAAGTTAGAAACTCACCAACTTAACGAAGTTAGAATGCTCAACCTTGTATTCTCAGTTCTTCCAGTCCACTCTTTCCTCTAGAGCTGCCAAGGTTAAACACGTCAGTGACTTGGCGACTTTGATGATATTAAGAAAAATATTATTTTTGAAACTGATAAGAAGATGCTTCATAATTAGATCAATGAGTATCTGGTTTGTAAAATATGTTAGTTTGATAAACCGAACAGATTGGGTCGGTTTAGTTGTGCATTTAGCAAAACCAATCAGTTGTAATAGTTCTTTACAGACCCAAACATTTCACACAAACCGAAACAAATTCATATGAATAACCCCAGTGTTAAACGAGGCGATATTTTAGGGTGGTACGGTTCGATCTCATGGGGAGGCTGGAGGAGATCATGATAACAATTAAAATCAGTTTTTAATTATTTGGTTTATCCGGTTAAGTGTGTCCTTATCGATTTAGGATTCATTGTTTTATTATAAGTCTATTAAAGTGTCCTAGTTTGTTTAGGAGTCATATTGTACAGGGTACTACTATATAAACCCTGGTAGTCTTCTTTTATTTGTAATTCGTTTTCCATTCCAGTTTATTAAGAAAAGAGTCATTCAAAACCAAACGGGCCAACCTTCTGTTTATTTGTTCTGTTGATACAAGATCAGTTCTCACCACCTGCTGCTTAAGTTTAACAAGTGGTATCAGAGACGGGTCACTGAACGTCCGTACGTTAATCGAGTTTAGCCGATCGAATTCCAGCCAAGAGATTAGTCTCACGGACGATTGCCTTTGGCGATTATCCGGGTCTGTAGATCGAAAGCTAACAGGTGAAGAAAAGAAGCCGACGAAGAAGGAAACGATGGCTGATACGTCGTTTGTTGCCGGAATCAAGCGTTTGAATCAAACTAATTACCGGACTTGGTCGACACGTGTTATGTCATACCTTCAAGGTCAGGACCTTTGGGAGGTTACCAATGGAACCGTTACGCAACTACAAAGAAACGACACCGGAGGTGCTGTCGGAAGTGACGAGTAAAGGTTGGGAAAGCAATGTTCGTGTTGAAAACAACAGTCGAAGAGGAGATGTTAGATCACTTTCAAGAAGCCGAAACACCGAAGCATGCATGGGATATTCTTGAACGACTATTCACGAAGAAAAACGACACCCGATTACAACTTCTTGAAAACGAGTTGCTTTCGGTCACTCAGAAAGATATGCCGATTCCAAAGTACTTCCATAAAGTGAAATCGCTTTGTCGCGAGATTGCCGATTTAGATCAGCAATCAAGGATCGGAGACGCGAGGATGAAACGGATTATTATTCATGGGTTGAGGTCGGAATTTCAGTCGTTTGTCGCTGCTGTTCAGGGTTGGGCGACCCAACCGTCGCTCTCGGAATTTGAAAATTTGTTATCCGGGCAGGAATCCTTAGCTAAACAGATGGCCGGTGTGTCGGTCTCCGCTGTACCAAAACAAGAAAACGAAGCACTGTTTGCAGGTAAAGGAAAAGGAAAGTTCAAACCCAACAATTACAACAAAAAGAAGCCATGGGATCGATCGAACAAAGGAAATAAACCCGAGGAACAAAACCAACAGGAAGGTGGTGATGAACGAAAGAATTGGAACTGTAATAAACAAGGTAAACGTCCGTCGTTTAAAACTTTTAAGTGTTATAATTGTGGCATGCGAGGACACATCGCAAAGTATTGTACAGCGAGTGCAACTGAAGAAGGAAACGCCGCGACAACGCAAAATCGAACTGAAGAGCCTTGGGATGCCGAGGCCCATTATGCCGGAATTGAAGAAGTTTATGCGTTAACGGCTACGGTAAAACCCTCTTTAAATTTGTTAAATGATTGGATTGTAGACTCGGGTTGTTCGAATCACCTAACGGGTCAAAAGGAGCGGTTAAAGAACCCGGTTAATTACGAGGGTAATCAGGTGGTAGTTATAGCCGATGACTCGCGACACGGCATAGCTCATATGGGTGAGGTTGATATCTCATCAGATTATGAGGAAGGTTGTTTGGTTCTTAAAAACGTGTTTCATGTTCCTGGCATGAAAAAGAACCTGTTGTCGGTTCCTCAAATCACCGACACCGGACGATATGTTCTGTTCGGGCCAAACGAGGTGAGTATTTTCGATAAGTTCGAAACTAAATCCATACCGGTGATTCAAGGGAGAAAGAAAGACTCGGTTTATGTATTGTCTGTCGGGACTTCGTATGTGAATAAGGTGAAAAGGAATTTAAATGCAGATTTGTGGCACCAACGTTTAAGCCACGTCGGGTACGATAAACTTCAATTAATCGTGAAAAAGAAGTTGGTGGCGGGAATACCCGAACTCGAAGTAAAAACGGATGTAGTGTGTGGCGGTTGTCAGTTTGGAAAGGCTCATAAGCAACCGTTTGAGAACTCTAGTTATCGAGCTAAAGCCCCTCTGAACTCGTTCATACCGATGTGTTCGGTCCGGTAAAGCAACCAACGGTCAAAGGTATGATTTTTATGATATTATTTATTGATGATTATTCGAAATATTTGTGGGTATATTTCATGAAGGAGAAAGCCGAGGCGTTTGAACGTTTCAAAGAATTTAAGTTGGAAGCTGAACGAGACTTAAAACGAAGCATCGAGTGCCTTCGTTCCGATAACGGAGACGAGTATACATCCTGTGAATTTTCTTTGTTTCTTAAAGAAAATAGAATTAAACGCCAACTAACGTGTTCTAATACTCCCGAGCAAAACGGGGTTTCAGAGAGAAAGAACCGGACCCTAACCGACATGATCGGAAGCATGATGCACAACAAGAATGTACCGGGAGATTTTGGGCGGAGGCGATGAGTACCGCTGCGTTTATAAGTAAACTATTGCCACAACAAGGAATGGACTACGAGCCGCCATACGAGAAGATGTTCAAAATCCGACCGAATGTTAGTTATTTTCGAGTCTTTGGATGCGTTTGTTACGTGTTCATCCCGGGGCATCTTAGACACAAGTTGGAAAGAAAGGCAATGAGATGTACTTTTGTTGGTTACGATAATGAAAAGAAATGGTGGCGATGTTATGAGCCGAGTACCGGGCGAATTTACGTGTCTCGGGACGTAATATTTGATGAAAACTCATCATGGTGGTCACCAAGTAAAGAAGTCTTGCCCGACACACATGACCTACAAAAAGAGTATGATGAGTATGTTACGGTTCAGGTTGGTGACAACGACCTAGAAGAACAATCTGAACAAACAATTAACACCGAACCTGAATTTTCAGAAACACGAAACAGGTCACGTTCTGATCCATGGCGAACCGGGTCGTTAGTTAGTCAAACGAACAGTCAAACCAGCACCTCAACCGAACCAGTTAATACCGAAGGTGATGTATCAACTGTCCGAAGGTCTGATCGGGTCAGTAAACCGAACCCGAAATATGCAAATGTCGCCTTACTTGTTAGTCAAGAAACCGAACCCGAGACGGTAGAACAAGCTATATGAGATCCTAAGTGGATGGAAGCAATGAAGCAAGAGTTAGATGGTTTAGCCAGTAACGAGACCTGGCATCTTGTTCCGAAGCTGGGTGATGTAAATCCGATTTCGTGTAAGTGGGTTTTTAAAATTAAAAGGCGGGCCGACGGGTCGATAGGAAGATATAAAGCTCGATTAGTGGCACGGGGTTTTTCACAGGAGTATGAGATCGATTATGAAGATATGTTTAGTCCCGTAACTAAGCTCGTTTCGGTTCGAGTAATTTTAGCTATCGCCGCGTGCAAAGGTTGGGATTTATAGCAAATGGATGTGAGTAATGCATTTTTATATGGCGATTTGGATCGGGTAATATACATGGACCAGCCGGGAGGTTTTGTAAGTCAAAATTTTCCTAATTATGTTTGTCAGTTAAAGAAAGCAATTTATGGCTTAAAACAGTCACCGCGGGCCTGGTTCGGTAAGATCGGTGAGTTTTTAGAACTTAACGGATTTGTTCCTACAATAGCCGATACCAGTTTGTTCGTACGAGCCGAAGGTGACAAAACCGAAGTTGTCCTCGTTTATGTAGACGACTTAATTATAACCGACGATTTAGTCTACATGGTGGAGCAATTAAAAACGAATCTGTGCACTCGTTTTTTCATGAAAGACTTGGGAAAATTAAAGCACTTTTTGGGTCTGGAGCTCGAGTACGAGAATGATGGGTTTATACTTCACCAAAATCGGTATGTCGTTAATCTTTTGGTGAAATTCGGTATGGAAAGTTGCAAACCGATACGGGTACCCATGGAACCAAATGGGTCTCTTCGAGCCGAAGAAGGAAAAGAGTTGGAAGAAGTAACCATATATAGGCAAATAATTGGAAGTCTTATTTATTTGACCTTGACTCGACCTGACATCGCGTATGTCGTTGGTGTGCTTAGTAGATTTGTTCAAGCTCCGAGAAAACCGCACCTTGAAGCTGCTCGGTTAGTGTTGCGGTATGTGAAGTCAACTTCGAGCTATGGTGTTAAGTTTAAGAGGGAGTCGAGTATGGAATTAATCGGGTTTTGCGCTTCCGATTATGCTAAAGATCCGGACACGAGACGGCGTACAACCGGGTATGTTTTCTTGATTGGTTCTAGTGCTGTTACTTGGTGTAGCAAAAGGCAGCCCACGGTGTCACTTTCGACTACCGAGGCGGAGTATCGGGCTGCGACTATGGCCGCGCAAGAGTGCGTGTGGCTGGTTCGTTTTATAAACGAGTTAAATCAAGGTAAGAACGAGAAGGTAACCTTGTATGGGGATAATGTGTCTTCAATATTGTTGGCTAAGAATCCCACGTTTCATGCGCGTACGAAACATATAGAAGTTCATTATCACTTTATTCATGAGAAGGTGCTGAATGGAGAAATTGATTTTAAATATATTAACACGTTGGAGCAAGCCGCTGATATGTTCACGAAGAGTTTGCCAAAAGAGAAGCTTGTGAAGTTTTGTACTCGCTTAGGAATGAAGGAAGCGAATATCGAGAGGGAGTGTTAAACGAGGCGATATTTTTGGGTGGTATGGTTCGATCTCATGGGGAGGCTGGAGGAGATCATGATAATAATTAAAATCAGTTTTTAATTATTTGGTTTATCCGGTTAAGTGTGTCCTTATCGATTTAGGATTCATCGCTTGCCTTCTGTTTCGATGTAATCCAATACATTTTTGTACCTTTATTTCACATAATTAATAATTGTTTTATTATAAGTCTATTAAAGTGTCCTAGTTTGTTTAGGAGTCATATTGTACAGGGTACTACTATATAAACCCTGGTAGTCTTCTTTTATTTGTAATTCATTTTCCATTCCAGTTTATTAAGAAAAGAGTCGTTCAAAACCAAATGGGCCAACCTTCTATTTATTTGTTCTGCTGATACAAGATCAGTTCTCACCACCTGCTGCTTAAGTTTAACACCCAGACCGTTTGACTGACCACAAAACTAACCTTATCCCCAGCAACAAGGATTACTAGCTCCCTGTCTTCAGTTGGTTGTTTGATACCCGAGACCGGAGCTTCCAGAAAAGACCAGCGTTTCATTAGTACTGTCTGAAATTAAAAAGCTATACATTAAAGGTGGCAAAATGGGTTGGCCGCGCGTATTGTGTAACGGGCCAATGCGGGTTCGGGTTAAAATGAACCTTTCAAACAAATTGAGTTGGGCAGACTGGAGATATGTTTTTTTTTAATCTTTTTCTTATTTGAAATTTACAAATAAGTATTATTGATATATAATTCTAAATGATCTCAAACCTAAATGTACATAATTAAGTTTAAATCATCGCTTTCAAGAACAATTTGGAATTCAATCAAATCACATATACCTCACAGAGTCCTCAATCGTCAATTTTCTCGACCTGGACCTTCCCGGACATTAAGACATTAAATGGTCTATAAAAAAATACGATTAAAATGTTAAACTAACAGAGAGAGCTGCAGGTGGATCTGTATGGATGTGATAACATCCCATTAGTGTATTTGCGTTTGTTAATTAATGATGCAGGACTTTACCATACAAAAGTGCCATGCTCTTTTAGCTCATCACACTGCAAAATAATAACACTAACAGTAGTGCATAAATAACATAGTTATTCCATTCTTAAAAATTAATTACATGATGTGAGGAACTGAGGAAGATATATTGTTCTATTAGAAGTCTGATAATCATTCAAGAAATTCCCGAAGCCATCTTCAACCTACTGAACATATCGTGTAAGAATTAGATAACACTAATGGATAATCTAGTGGAGAAAACACATGTAATTACCATATTCAATACGCCAACGAACAACCAAAGATAAGTAAAGCGCAAACGACAATGCTCTAGATCGCCAACCAATTAAGAACAAAATCATTATTGCCTACACAATCAATATTCACTAAATTACACACAAAAGGGAAATAACTAATACAATAAAAAAACAAAATCGTCGTATATATTAACACATTTTTTCTTTCCTGCTTGTTATCGAGGGAGATCCAACTCATCATCGATCGGTGCTGTACGTAAAAAAGTAAGGACCAATTGATGTATGGAGGAAAAATTGAATTCGCAAAGTATGAACACCTTATTTGATCACAGCCGCATGTGCACTGAACACCCAAATGGACAGAGCGCATTTCATCGAACACCTCATGTGCACTGCATCTAACCTTTGTTTCTCTCTAAAAGAAATAAATGCAAAGAACGTGGGTGTAAAACCATGACAGTTCAAAACTAAAGCACACATTATATTCACCCAACATCCAGATGCCAATCTATTATGTCAGTCGTATCCTAACAGACGTAGAAACCCGGTACTCTACCCTCGAAAAATTAGTCTTAGCACTTATACACGCTTTACGCAGGTTAAGACGATATTTCCAGGGTCACCCAATCACCATTCTCTCCAACTTCAAACTTGCAAACGTTCTAGGCAAACCCGAGTTATCGGGACGCCTAGCCAAATGGGCAATTGAGTTGGGGGAGTACGCGATAAAGTATAAGCCAAGACCAGCCATAAAAGGCCAGGTTTTGGCCGACTTTATTGCAGAAGTGCCTGCATCGCGGGAAAAAGAGTGCCAGGAAGAGGCTCAACCCTCTCCAGCACAAGACATCAATGATGTCTGGCGACTCTACACTGATGGAGCAGCCAGTAACGAGGGTTCAGGCGCAGGGCTGAAACTAACCAACCCAGCAGGCCAAGAATACACTTACGCTATTCGACTGGATTTTCCAAGTACGAATAACGAAGCCGAGTATGAGGCATTCTTGGCTGGGCTGAGAATTGCGCGTAAGATGGGAGTGAAACACTTGGAAGCCCACGTGGATTCCATGTTAGTAGCCAATCAAATCAACGGGACGTACACGGCCGTGAACGACACAATGGCCCTGTACCTCGCACAAGCAAAATCCCTTATGCGCGATTTCAACGACTGCAAAGTCATACACGTCAAGCGAAGTGAAAACAAATCTGCGGATGCGTTAAGCAAGCTTGCATCATTAGCCTTCACCCACTTAGGAAAGGACATCCGCATTGAACTCCTCGAGACACCTTCGGTCCCGCACAAGGAAATTTGTGTCATCCAAACCGGCACAGAAACGTGGATGACACCAATAATAAACTACCTTGCGGCAGGTACACTACCAGAGTCAAAAACACAGGCAAGAAAACTACGCTGTAAAGCACTGAATTATCAACTCATCGATGACATCCTTTACAGACGTAACTTTCTTGGCCCACTCTTAAGATGCGTGGACAACCAAGATGCTGACTACCTCCTAAGGGAAGTACACGAAGGCATCTGTGGAGTACACGCAGGTCCCCTCACTGTTGTAGCTAAGCTAAACAACGCGGGATACTTTTGGCCGGGGATGCATACGGATGCGCTGGCATACATCAGAAAATGCAAGTCTTGCCAGCTCTACGCACCCAACACGCACCGCCCGAAGAATGAACTTGTTCCAGTCACCTCTTCATGGCCATTTCAGAAGTGGGCCATCGATGTGACAGGCCCATTTCCTACAGCAGCAGGAAATGTTCAGTTCCTAGTGGTAGCCATCGACTACTTCACCAAGTGGATAGAAGCAAAACCCTTAGCCCAAACAACCGCGAAACATATCAAAAAATTTATTTGGGAATTTATTATTTGTCGTTTTGGACTTCCACAGAATTTGGTGAGCGATAACGGCACCAACTTTGCTGACAAGAAGCTACAACAGTGGCTGAAAGAACTTCAAATCACCCACACCTTTACCTCAGTGGCACACCCGCAAGGTAATGGTGAGGTGGAAAGAGCAAATAAGAGCATCGTCGAAGGCATAAAGAAAAGACTCTTGGAACACAGATCCGGCTAGGTGGACGAGCTTCCGCACGTCCTTTGGGCAAACATAACGCTGAAGAAGGCCAGTACGGGAGAAACCCCATTCAGTCTCACTTATGGCACTGAAGCCATGGTCCCGGTCGAAATTGGTTTACCCTCACCAAGGGTCTTGATTCAGCCAGAAGACAATGATGCGGAAAGACGGTTAGATCTTATGCTAACCGAGGAACGCAGAGACTTAGCCGCAGTGCGTGAAGAGAACTACAAGCGACAAATGCAAAAGTACTACAACACGCGGGTAAAACTCTGCAACTTCAATGTAGGAGACTACATACTGCGTAACAACGAGGCTTCGAACCAAGAACGCCCAGGAAAGCTGGCCCCGGTCTGGAAGGGCCATACCTTATCAAAGAAGTTCTGGGAAAGGGCGCGTACCGGCTCGAAAGGCTCGATGGCACTCCCATCCCAAGAACATGGAATGGAGCTTAATTACGCAAATGTTATATGTAGATCAATTCCAAACTTGTAAAGAAAAGGCCTAGAGCCACTTCTAATGGAAATGATTCTCCTTTCACAATATGTTAATAGCCTTACCTTTATACTTATGAACTTCCCACACTTATGTGCCGGTATTCACCGCATAAATAGGGGAAGAAGTAAGTCGTTACGTGTGGAAGGCGGCAAAACCCGCATAAACACAACGGTAAAAATTTCAAGTTTTAAGGAAAACCTACACGCAGGTCAGATGTAAGTAAAGTTTAGCCATCCTTGTAAGTGCAAGTGACGGTCTTACCCGCACAATCACGAACAAGGAGGCAAAACTTCAACCTATCATCTACCACGTTCAAAGGTTAACTTATTCTGAACACTCAGAAAATTTCAAAGGAAAAGATGAGGAAAACTTCCACGCAGGTCAGATATAAGTAAAGTTAAGCCATCCTACTAAGTGTAAGTGACGGTCATACCCGCACAATCATGAAAGAGGAAGCGAAACAAACTTATAATTTGCCACGTTAAAAAGTTAACTTATCTAAGTACTAAAGAAATTGCTAAGTTAGATCAAAACATGCGTAAAATAAACAAGGCAAAGAACTAACACAATCTTTATTCCATCAAATTCAAATATTACAAAGATTGCTGGGTGCATACCCGCATACAAAAGAAGCTATACAAAAGCAAAAATCTACGCTAATGGTGGAAAGGGATCTTCAGAATCAAGCTTCAGGACCACTTCCACTTGGACCCGCTCCATCAGTAGAGCGTGGTGGTTCAAGGAAAGCTTTAAGGACAGCTAGCCCATCATCAGCAGCAGCGACTTCGTTCACCTTCTCCACCACCGGATGCGGGAAGGCGGCATACTGGTTCACTACTTGGTCATAAACAGCTTCAGTATCCACATCATACAAAGGGAAGTTGGAAGGCGGGATGCCTTTCTCAACGAACCCTAGACCAAGCAGGAAGCCGGCCTTTTCCCCATCCTCATGAGAAGCGTTGAGGGCTGCGCTCATAGCATCGTCATAAGACGTCTCTGATAAGACCCGATGCACAACCTACGAAAAAGAAAAAATACAAGTATCAAAACCTTTTCTATTTACAAAGAAAAGCGTAAAGACATGAAAAGCTTACCTGAGACAACGCTTCTCGAAGAAGCCATTCCTTGGCAACCAGAGCTTCTTGGAGGGCGGCTTGAGCTTGGGTACAGGCGCGTTCGGCTTCACTTTTATTAAGGTTGGCAAGCAACACTTCCTTTGCAGCAGCCTCTTCGACGCCCTTTAGCTTCCGCTCAGTGTGGTCAAGCACGCCCCTCTGGTCCAGGATCTCTTGGAGCTTCTTCGCGTCCTCCATCGCCAAGGCATCATGAGCCTGTTGAAGCGCCTCTAATTTAGCTTTAAGTTCCTCATTCTCGAGGCGTAGAGGCTCAGCAACAGCTTCAGCCTTGGTGGCCCTTTCAGTTGCGTTCCTAGCAGTTTCCTTAGCCAGCCGAAGCTGTTCGTTAACAGCTTGGGCAGCCTTGGAACGGGCCTCGAGACGGGCCTGAACCTCAACTTCAAGGGCCTTGAACGCCTTCTCCTTCTCTGCAGCCGCGGCGGAGAGCCTCCTATTCTCCTCCCGGACAGCCCGCGCCTGAGCCACTTCTTGAATGCGAGCTGCTTTTAACTTGTCGTTTTCACGACAAAGCAGCTCGACGTGCGGCTGCATCCGTGCCAGGAGAACCCGAAGCTCATTGGTTAGCCTACCCTCCTGGTAGCTAGCCATGGCTTCCCCCAACGCACCACTGGGAGCTGCGTGACGAGCCCAATCCACGCACTCCACAGGGGTGCGAAGGGTTGTTCCTCGGCAGATGTTCCATCGTGGAACATACACTTCATTGGAATCCGACACTGCAAAAAACAAAAAGCAGTTAGGAAAAGATGATATAAAAAAAAATAATATATATAATAATAGGCCAAGAGAACCCTACGCACCTGTAGGGTCAATAACAGGCCGATAGCCGCCAAACCCGTCACCTGAACCCAAGGGAAATCCGTCCAAGAGGTCAAGTAGATGGGAAGGAGGCAGAGGTTGGCGAGAAGCCCCATGCATACCTGAAGGATCGGCCGTCGAGGCCGATGACGGAGGAGGCATGGTGAAGTCCGCCGCGGTCGCCGCTGCGGAGTCCGCAACAAAAGTAACCGCCGGCTCAGTGAAAGATGCGGTAAAAATGGCACTGACAGCCGGCGGTGATGTCGTCACAACTGGAACAGTTGGCTCAATGAAATGAGCAACTGAACCAGCGGAAGCAGGCGCGGCCGCCTGGGTCGTCGCCTCAGGTAGGCTGACCAAGCCTACCGTCATGGGCGGAGGGGTACTCCTCCCCGCTCCACCCTGGAATGCGTCAACATCCACGCCTGCACAAAGAAGTATTAATGATGGAAATCTATGAAGTTAAAAATAAAGTTTGTACTTACGGGTTTTCTTGAGCCTAAAAGTGCGGACAGGCGGGGATGAACCCGATGGAGCCGGCCTCTTCACGCCGGTCACCGTTGTCATCCTGGGCTCTCCGGAGGTGACAATCGTCGCAGCCTCCGGAGCAGTGGTCTTATCACCACCGGGGTTCCCCGCCACCTCCTCGCTCTCGGCCTCTGAGTCAGACCGAGGCACTGGATCGGCAGTGGAGGCCACCTTCTCCTTCCCCTTCCCGCCGGCAGCCTTCTTCTTCCGCACCAACGGAGGACCATATGCGGATTCCTCATCAGAACATACGATTAGAGGAATTCCAGCAGAGGTTTCAACATTGAGGGGTCGAGGGTTGAATAGCGCCTTACCTGGCCGCCTGGCGCTCAGGATCTCGTGGCCTAGCGGGTAGACCTCCACAAACCGATCCGCCGTTTGTTCTAGGATGGCAACTCGTTCTCGTCTAGAGCACGAGTACCCATCCGAGCGGGACTGTCAGCCTCCCGCGGATACATGAGCGACTGCAAGTCGTTCCCCTCTGAAATAAACAGGAAAAAAGTTAGAAGAGATTCTAAATCAACAAAAAGAAACAGAGCATACCGTAAAGAACAGAGTTCGAACCGTATTCGAGGACGATCGGGATCTTTCGCGCATCCGCATCCTTCCACACCCGGCTCATCCCGAGCATCACCATCCCGGACTCCGCAAACCGGTAAACCGGAGATTGGACCCGGGATATCTTCGAGAACCATTCCGCCTCCTGGTAGTTGGAGGCGTGAAGGCTTGGGAGAGCTTGCCCATTCTTAAATTTCATGACAAGGGGGATGGCGCGAGCAGAGAGGTAGAAGAACTCCATCTTCCACGAACGAAGACTGCGCTCGGTTGCGCAAATCTTCAAACCCTTGATTCGGGTTATCAGCGTATACCTCCCCTGGATGCACCTCCAAGAGTAGAAGGTCATCAGGCGGTCGACGAAGGGCTCAATGCCCAGAATCCGGCACACCCACTCGAAGTGGCGAATCTTCGCGATCGCCATCGGGTGCACCTCGGTCAGGTGCACACCGTGCCTCTCCAGGACACGGTACACAAACTTTGTCAATGGGAACCTAAGGTTCCCATAAACAAATAATGCAGCATATACCCCGATCTTGCCTCTGGGGGCATCATACACCGTCTGATGGGGTTCAGGAAACTCAGGCTCGAGAGACTCGAGCATGAACTTCCTGACGATGTACTGGTACAGATCAACAGGCAGAGCACACTGGCACTCGCCAGCAGTACTCTTGTCATCGGTGAACACCCCAGCCTCCTGGGCTGTAGCTTCGAGATCGTGAGAAGACATCTTGCAGATGAAAGAAGAAAACGATTTCGAGAGAATGCTCGACTGAAAAGTTGAGTATTCGCCGGAAATCGCTTTGAAGATGAAGAGAAAAGTGAAAGTGTGGATTACAAAGAACCCTCTCCCCCTTTATATACTAATCGCAATTAATGCAATGAAATTAATGCGGAAGAGAGAGAAATCGAAGGTGCAATGAAACTGACACGTGGCAAAAAGCAAGCTGGCAACAGCTGTTGAAAGGACGCGTACCATTAAATTCGCGGCTACGCGCCCGAAAAATCGCGCCCACGCGCCTGAAAAGGCGTCTGGAATGACCATGTACTGTCACGTCACCATAACTTCCTGCACGTCCTGACACAGTCAGAAGAAACCGTCGCACGACGTTTCAGAGGTTTGGACTGTTCTTATCCTTTCACCAACTCTTCGAATTTCAAAAAAATTCAAAAAGATTCAAAAGTAAGCGGGAAAATACCCCTTACCTTGGCAACCAAGTAACCATAAGACGGGTGCGGGTACAGTGTCAAGGCAAAACCCTTCACATACTTAGCACCCGCAGGGAATTGACGCCAGGAATACCTTGGAAGTAAAGTAACCGTAAGACGAGTGCGGGTACAGTGTCAAGGCAAAACCCTTCACATACTTAGCACTCTGCAGGGAATTCAAACCAAGAAGGATCTTCTGGGCCATGCTTGCGGAAACGGGAATAACATCCCCGCATGACGGGAACGTCGAGAACTATATTGTGTGAAACTCCAAGATGGAATTGGTGGTTTTAGCATAATTGATCAATATGTTGAAAACTACCAAAACCCCATGGAGAATCCACACAAGTGGAACTCAACGCTCCTGACTTGCGAGGAGGTTACAAACCTACCCGCTTCATACCCAAAGATCAAGCAGAAAAGTCGGGAATTTCTGCGTGACATCAGGAAAACCGCGGGAAGAATCCCCACGGAAAACCTAAAAACTAAAAACCCTTTTCAAAACCCCTTGCTAAGTCCAAAAGTTCACCTCACTTATTAATAATTCATGAGAAGAACATTGGACTGGGGGGACTTGAAGAGGTAGGTCCCAGCAGAGCCCAGTTGGACCCGCAAGACTCACCTTGAACAGGGACGTCTGCGCAACGACCAACTGCTCCCGCAGGACCCACCATGCTCAGAGAAAACCTTACGCGCAGTACGCCAGCTGTACCCGCAGGGAAAGCCTCCCAATGGTGAAGTACCCCGCCTGTTCCCGCAGTTGTGGATACAAGCCATCAGGGAAGGCTACCCGCACTAACAGCAAGGCTACACTCACAAGGCACTAGCTACTTCAGTAGTCACATGAAGGAATGAGCAAGGCGGGAATACTCCCGCCTAAATGAGCCAGTCCGTATGCTTCTGGAAGATCTTTTGTACTATACCTACTAAGGTATGGGCAGAACAGACGATCTGACCAGAACAGCCCATGAACCAATCACAAGGTGACAGCTCACCGACAACAGTACGAGGAGGAGCACCCTCTAGTACTGTTTGTCATTATTAGCCGCTGCCTACTCACCAACCCTTACTATGGGACGTGCGCAGCCTACAGTTGGTGGAACAGTGCATAGCCGGCAGTAAAGGAACAGTGCACAGCCGACCTTGTTACTGTCGGCCGTAGTCTATCCACCAACCAGCATGGCCTGTGCGTAGTCCACTGTTGGTAGAACAGGAATACTATTCAGCCGGCTGTACCTTCTAGGAAACCTACCTTCGGCTATAAATACTCCAACACCTTGGAATGGTAAGGACATCATCTGATATCTCACTCTTATCTAGCAATCTCTTAATATACACTTATATTCAGAGCAATCTAGGCTGATTCTCACGCCGGAGGGTGGTCACAAGGAGGAACCCCCCCTTCTCAGTGACGAGCTTACGGTGTCTGTTTTGCAGGTCCCCTGAAGAACAACCTTCTCTGCTGGACCTCATCCTCGTGGGAAACATTACTTAACCCCCAGATTATCCATAATCTGCCCCGGGTCACTTAGTGTTTCTTCAGGGTGTAATTAAAACCCAACACACGGCGTCTAGATTGGGTGAGGGAAACCGGCATCCATGGTGAGGCACGTGAGCCGTCGGAGTCCGGCGATAATAACATATATATATATATATAGGGGAGATTTCAATTAAGAACCCCTTTGAGTTTTAAGAACTCGAAAGAACTCAGTGTAATGATTTTTTTTTCGAATTGTTTTTACACATGCGTAATATATGTAAGTTACATACACGTAAAAAAATTACATAATTTTTTACGCACCGAGTCGACTTTTTACACATGTGTAACGGACGTAAAAGTTAGTGTAACCACTTACATATTTATTTTCTCTCCTACTTTGACTTTTTTGCCATATTTAATCTCAACCACATATTCCAATCCATTTAATTAAATATGTGGCCTAGAATTGTGTTCTTAAATTCTTAAAACTCAACATGATATATATATAGGGGAGGGATATTTTGAGAACCATGTTGAGTTTTAATTACATGCAGAGAACATGGTGTAAAATCATGACAATTCAAAACCAAAGCACACATTATATTCACCCAAAATATGGTGAAAGGGGTGTAATCAAAACCAACGCCCAACGTCCAAATTGGGTGAGGAAAACCAATGTCCATGGTGAGGCAATGTGAGCCGTCGGAGGTCGGTGACAATAACAGAGAGAGATATGCCATTGACATAAGAAGATGAGCTAAGAAAAATCAAAGAGGATATCGAAGCATGATATTCAAATGTATCACCATCGAAGCTTATATTACAACTCGTTAAGCCTTAAATACAATGACTAGTGAAAGATGGGTGTTTACCGCTTTTTGATATATATATACATACATATATATATATATATGCTAAGTATAAAATGAAAACCCACTTGAGTTGTGAAAACTCTAGAAACCCATTCTCAACCACATGTTTTTAATTAATGTTTAAATTTTGTGGTCCACAATTAAAGTGAATAAAAAATGTATATATAAATATAACTTTTTCTCTCTCTTGAAAACATATATAAAAATTAGTAAAAAAATATAAAAAAATAGCAAAACATTTTTTTTTTGATGTTTCGATGTTTTGTATTAAATGTTACAACATATATTGCATGTAACAAAAAAAAAACCGATGTTACATAGGGTTTTCACGGGTTTTTACAACTCAAATGGGTTTTTATTTTAACCTTACCTTATATATATATATATATATACACTAGTACAAAAACAGGCAAAAGATGCGATAGGTAAAACACAAAAGGTGCGCTTCAGCCATTTAACCGCACCTTTTAACGTAAAAATAAACTAAATTAGCACAGAAGGTGCGGTTCATAATAAACAAAAGATACAGTCAAACATCACCCGCACCTTTTGATAGTGGATAACAAAAGAGGTGCGGTTCACAATAAACAAAAGATGCGATCAAACATCACCCGCATCTTTTGATAGTGGATAACAAAAGAGGTGCGGTTCACATGGATAATAACATATATAATTTAAATTAATTTCAACTTTCAAACTATATATTATCTCTTATTCTCCTCATCTTTTTTTTTCCAACTTAAACAACCTACAACTATCTTCCATATTATTTGTAACTCAAACTGGCCATTATAATGAAGATCCAATGAAGGTATATTTTAGTTTACTTTTATATTTGTATGTATTGTTAAATATATTTTAACGTATACAGATATAAAGTTCGATTTATCTGGTGATCAAGAATATCATTCAAATACCAAGCAAATTAATTAAGGTATGGAAAATTTTAATTTTATTGCATTTATTAACTGTTGATTTGTTTATAAGTATTTGCATATATATATTTTGTTATTTGTAAGTGTATATGCATATTTATACTTATTTGTGTGTTATATATATAATATATACACACACATGTGTGTAGAGGTGCAAACGAGTCGAGCCCAAGTTCTACCAGGCTCGAGCTTGGCTCGTTTAGATCTTTATTTTAAAAGCTTAAGCTCTTCTCGGGCTTGCCTCATTAACACTATACTAATTAATAGTTTTAATAGTTGATAATTGATAGTTGATAACTGATAGTATACAAATAATAGTACTAGGCATGTTAGTCATGTTTTGTTGTGCACTTGCAAAAAAAATGGTTTACTAAATTATTTATTTTATTGAACATGGATAACCGGAAATTTTAATTATTTATACTATTTACTTAAATGCAAAAGGCAATTAATTAAAGTAAATCTTATCTTCTTCTTTGTCGGCAATCTACATCCCTCTGTGGCCCTATGAAACTTTTGGTATTGAACATGAAGAGTGAATGAATGTATATATAGAGAAGATTTATCATGTTAAATATAAATAATTTTAATGTTAAGGAAGAAAGCTCATGAGTTTATTTGGAATTTTCCGTATGGCTATAAAAGGTTTTTGTTTGGTTTTTATTTATAGGTTATTTATATATATACATTTGTGAACCGGATAAGTTTTTTTTAGTTCGAATTTCAAAAAGAAAAAAAAAGGAATAGACATACTTGTAAAATATTATTAATTTTAGATCTATGTTAACACTATTTTTTTAAATAAAAAGAAAATAAAGATATGACATGGGTCCATCTTAGTTATCCAATAAGAGTATGGATTAGAAACAAAAAAGCTACTTAACAACACCATTTGGTAAATATTTCTAAACAAACTTTTAAGAATTATTATACCAAATTAATGTTATTTAATTTTTGAATTTGATTGGATTTTTATTCTTTATTTTATTTTTGGGATCTTAAATTTTATATATGCATGTTATTAAATGACTATAGTTTTTCATAAGCTTATGCCCTTTCTAAAATCTTTTATATTACCTATCATTTTTATAAATATTATAATGTTACAATTTTCGTCTATATATTACCTATCACTTGTTTGAATATTTTATTTCCAGATGGATCGTGATTGGATGTACAAAGCTTCGCATACATCCGAAATTTATGCAGCCGGTGTTCAAAGTTTTTTTAGTGCCGCCGAAGCAAATCGCATAAAAAAAATAAGTCGGTCAATTTGTTGTCCATTTTCCATATGTCAAACATTTCAATATTTTGAGGATATCACTGAAATAGAGGCACATTTGTTCGAAAATGGCTTTATGCCTAGATACGATTGTTGGTCAAGGCATGGAGAATCACTAGCTGCTTTTAGCACGTCGTCGACCGCTAATGACACTACATACAACGACGACGCATCAAACCTTAATAGTACGTACAACAACGACTCATCAAACCTTGATGAGAATGATAACCATTTGAATGGCCCCTGTGACAATTTAAATGAAATGTTACATGATATGGAGACTAATATGGGCGATGCTGAAATAGAAAATTTACAACACCTATTTGAAGATGCAGAAAAACCGTTATATACCGGTTCTAGACTTAATAAACTTGCTGCGGTGCTGAATTTGAGTAACTTAAAGTCGAAAAACGGATGGAGCAATAAAAGTTTCACGGAACTATTAGTGTTTTTGCATGATCGCATGCTTCCGGAAGACAATGAATTACCAATTTCGACATACCGAGCAAAAAAGCTTATGTGTCCGATGGGATTGGAAGTTGAAAGAATACATGCGTGTCCAAATAATTATATTTTGTATAGAAAGCGGTATGAAAATGAACATAAATGCGTTGTGTGTGGTGCATCGAGGTATTATCCTGGACCAGCAACAAATCACGTCATATGCTACCGTACGGGCACCCGAACCCGAGCTTGAGCCTGAGCCCGAACCACAAATTACACTAGTAAATGATCCCAAACACGATAAGTGGGAAGATCCTGATTTGGAACCAATATTGGAGAAATTAAAGAAAAAAAAGGGTATCATTCGAGTTATGTTTGATCATTTACACAAATTTATCGGTACACGCCATTCCATTTGCATTTCTTCACCTCAAGGGATGTACCCCGAACGAGTTGCAAATGCAATCCCATATTCAGAGTTGTTAAGAATATTTTCAAAGAAATGGCTTGATTTTAGCATTATACATTCGTTTACAATGTAAGTTATTATTGTTTAAATATGTTACAAAACATATTTAGGTATTTGGATATAGTTTACTTAATTCCTAACTTTTATCTCATATCTATATATTCAATGTATTTTTTTTTCTCGCCCAAATCCGAATGCGCATTCCTTGATCCTAGCCGCATTAAAGGTACAGAATGTGACACAAATTCGGAGGCTGTTGTGGAACACATCAAAGAAATATTCAAATATCATGGAAACAAAAGATATTTTCTTGCACCATTTGCTAACAGGTAATATATATGTTTTCGTCAATACATACGCATACATATATTCATATACATATAGTGATACACATACATATTTATATGTTCATAATTTCTACTTTTTAGTGGTCATTGGACGCTTTTTATCTTTGAACCGGGTACCTCAACCACCTATATTGTTGATTGTTTAAAATGGGGGAAAAGTGAGGAGAGCTACACCATTTCGGGTCTAGCTGATAACAGTTTCGGGAGAAAATTTACATGGACAGTAGTGAATGTATGTTTTATACTTTTATATCAAGTTATTACTTATTACAGGTGCTTAAAATAATTAATTGTGAATTAATTGCAGTGCAACCAACAACAAGAAGGTTGGGAATGCGGCTATGTGGTCATTAAACACATGCGGGAATTTGTGGAGACCATTTAATACAATTTTGTTGAAAAGGCAAGTGTTTTTTGCATAAATATATAAAATATCAACTTTTCTATTTATTTGTGTACATTTAGATACTTTTATTATTTGTTTCAGTTATGGAATAAAGGAGGGATTACTTCTCATAAGGAAATTGACTTTATGGTCGTAGACTTAATGGATCATTGGATTAACAAGGTATTTGGAGTTTGACTGTTTGCGGGCTGGGCATGAACTTTCTAAAAGCGTCCCAAGGTTATCCCGAATTCTACTATTTTATGTTCATCTATATCTAAAGCGTAAAGTACAAACTCGCTTATATATGAGTAGGGTTTGAGTTTGATTAACTTCTGACTCAAATGCATATATATGAAGACTTTGGATATGTTGTTTTGTTAGGCAAGTATGAAGACTTCGGATTCAAATTTGCATTGCAAGTATGAAGATTGAATACGGCTCTTTCGGGTTGCAAGGATGAAAGTTAGAGTTTTTTGAACTGAATATTTGAAACATGATTTTTGTATTTGGATTGCATTTGTGGTACCTTGAAACATGATTTTTGTACATTTTGAAACCTTTTTTAAATATATTATTTGGTTTTGCATCTATAAAATATTGTATATATGTGTAGATGCAGCTTGCAGCTGCATATATTGTTTGGTTTTGTATATTGTTGTTTCCAGAAAATAATAAAAAAAAAGAATTTAAGCTAAAAGGTGCGGTTAGTTTATATGTTATAAGATGCGGTTTAGTTATTCAGATTAGGATGTAAAATGTGCGACTAAAATATGCGGTTCAGATTAGGATGTAAAAGGTGTGGCTGTGAATATGCAGGTTAGATGATGCGGTTTCTTAAAAGGTGCGGTTCCTATATCTGAAGATTCGCATCTATTTGGTGCGGTCCTAGAACCGCAACTTTTGGCAAAATTCACCGCACCTTTTGGCTGTTTTTGTAGTAGTGATATATATATATATATATATATATATATATATAGGGAAGTATAAAATGAAAACCCACTTGAGTTGTGAAAACCCTATGTAACATCGTTTTTTTTTGTTACACACGTAATATATGTTGTTACATTTAATACAAAACATCAAAAAATCAAAAAAACATTTTTTTGCTATTTTTTAACATTTTTTACTAATTTTTATATATGTTTTCAGAAGAGAGAAAATGTTATATATATGTTTATATTTTTTATTAACTTTAATTGTGGACCACAAGATTTAAACTTTAATTAAAAACATGTGGTTGAGAATGAGTTTTTATAATTTTCACAACTCAACTGGGTTTTTATTTTAACGTAACCCTATATATATATATATATATAGAGAGAGAGAGAGAGAGAGAGAGAGAGAGAGAGATGCCATTGACATAGAGGGTGTTTTGGATTGCTTATTTAACTCTAAAAGTGCTTATTTGCTTATGGCTTTTTGAAATGAAGTTTTAAAAAAAGTGTTTGGATTAGCTTATGTGGTTGGAAAAGCCAATAAGCACTTTTTTAAAAGTGTTTGACTTAGCTTATTTATGTAAAATGACCAAAAAGGTCGTTCTTATATATTTAAAATCATTTACTACTACATTATTTTTTATGAAAGCTAAATCCATTACTTTGCTTGACAATTTTTATAATTTCTTGATTAGACCAAAATAACATTACATTCATATAAATTGTAAATACTTCATAGAAAAAAAACACAATTTTATTTTAGTACACTCGTACTCGCGATTCCATTATATCTTACGCAATCGTATCTCGTATGGCAAACACCCTCATAATCATATAATCTAGAATAACAATGATATTATAATTATAAAAGAAAAGTATCGTAATTGAAATATAATTATGTCCTTCAACATCTGATGAATCAGAGGATAATATTCTTTAACATCGTATGAACAATAATTGGCTGACAATATAGGAAAAGTAAGGAGACTACACTTAAAAAGTAGTCTTGGCTGGTCGACGGCAACGGGAGAACAAGAGAACAACAACAATGTTATTTTATGAATATATCTTGGATTAGGGTAAAGGGTGGATAGATTAGTAATTTTCCAATCAAAAAGCCAAAAGTGTTTTTGAAAAGTTAGGATTTGGAGTTTTTGGAAAATAGCTTTTCCAACCAATCAAAAAGCCAAAAACAAAAAGGACTTTCACATTTGCCAAACACCTTTATAAGAAGATGAGCTGAGAAGAAAAAAGAGGATATTGAAAGCGGTGAAACGTGAAGAGAACATGCAATATGATATTCAAAGGGACCACTATCGAAGCTCATATTACAACTCATTAAGCCTTAAATACAATGAATAGTGAAAGATGGATGTTAACCACTTTTTGATAAATAATATATATATATAAGGGATGAATCTTACGAGAAGTGATATTACATCGAGAAGTGCGAGAAATGAATCTCATCCATTAATTTTGTTTGATCAATGGTTATTACTCAAAATGACACTCTTGTAATTTATTTTCACCATTTTAATGAACTTTAATATCAAAAAGGATATGCTAGCAATTTTTATGTACCATCATTAAAAACAAATGTATAACTCATAATTGCTTAACTAGTCAATTAAATATTCTCATTAAAGCCACAACTAAATCACTCTTTTGAAAATTATTTAATATTTTTGGTGTACTATCATTTTGAAGGCTTACAAATGCTCATCTAATTTTATGGATGATGAATATCTTATTATTTGCAGGTGTACAGTGAAGAAACTGGTAAAAACCTCTTGTATCCATATGAAATGTAGGTACGTACGTACACACATACATACGTAGGCACGTATGTACCTACGTCCCTAAGTGTGTACGCCCCTACGTACGCACATACATACGTAGGTGCATACCTACCTACGTCCTTGTGTACGGATATACCTACATGCCTACGTACGTACGTCCCTACGTGTGTAGGTACCTACGTGCCCCCTATGTATGTACATGCCTATGTAATTATGTAAACACATACATTCATAAAGTGTATGGCGTACGTATGAGTTTCATATAATCGGAATATACACGATAATTTCGATAAGTTTGTAATAGTTATTAAAAATTCATGTAAGATATACGTCTCATCTAACAAACAAAACAAAGTAAATACAAGTTAATATTCAAATAAAATTTAAGTTATAATATTCTGTTTTGTGACTTACTAATAGTAATTAATAGTTACCACAAAAAAAAATTGTTCACTTGATTAACATACCCTTATAATTAATAATTAAATAAATAAGAAGAAAAATTATGATTGGTTCTGTTCACTTTTCACACTTCTCGTCCTAAAAATACCTTTGAAAAGAATCAAATCCTATATATATATATATATATATGATTAAATGTTAGTCTCGTAAGAAATATGGTAATGAAATTTTCGTAACTAATTAAGATATTGACTTTTTTTTTTGGGTTTAGTCAATGCATTCTTTTCCTCACTCTTGATGATGATTTTGCTGACACTCAGGAGGTAATATGAACCAATATTAAATTTTGTAGGAACGTGTTCGTGTCATGAACAAGACGTAGATCGATATCTATAATTAACGTGAAGGTGCGGAATCCCTTAACGTGATCGAAAACAACAAGGTTTCTCATTATCGTCTCTCTATTTCTCATATATCTCAAGGTATACAACAAGATATGACAAATATCAGTACATATACGTTCTGGACCAAAAAGCTATGAAAACATATGTCAAAATCACTATTTATAGGGTGATAAGATGAATTTTGGCACATATGTTTCCCCCCAGCGCATAAGTTCTCAACGGATATGTCTTCAGCGTATATGTTATACTCCAGAAAAACAGAAAACTGTTTTGGGCATAACTTCTCGTTATAGCTCCGTTTTACGTGCCGTTTTCGCCCACGTACTCGTATTCAAATTCTCTATCACTCCATATAATAATATCTTCATTTTAACTCCATCTAAAATGATCAAACTTTTAGATCCTTTTAAGCTCTGCGAATCTTCATTTGATAAAGACGAAAGCAATAGAATTATGCACTAACAGACTCCCCCTCGGATATTGCCGAGTCTTTCCATTCATATTAAATGCTTTAACATTTTAGCTCTAGGCATCGCTTGTCTTCTCAACACATCTCTTTCAAATTATCAATTCCTTCCTTAAGTGTAAAGAACATTTGACGTCAAGCTTCAAACAATTGTTTAAACATTATCATCTTTATTTGTATAGTCTTTGACACTTTTCAGAACTGAACTTCAATGATTCTCCCCCTCAATTCTTGATATTCTAACAGACTCCATCTCAAGCTTCATGTCTTGATGGGACCTGTTACTCATGATAATTGTAAGTTGAAAATCTTAATTAACAATGTAAGCATACTCAAAAACTTGTAAAGATTTTTCAACCGTTTGACGAATTTACCACCACGAACATCAACAAAAAGTTGTTTATCAAGTCCAAATTAATGATCTTGAAAAACACTGACATTTAAGTAATTTTCCACTTGATTTTATAAAATTTTGTATTCCAACATCAACAGTCGAAAATAAAACGGAAAATATAAAATCTTTTTGGTTTTTAATGAAAAGTAATAAAGACAGTAAACAAATTAACTTCAAAGCTATTTACAAACATGTAAACAATTACACATTTTTGCGAGTTTGAGTAGGGAATCATATTGACCAAATTGCCCTTCCATCACAGTTTTAATTAACAATGTAAGCATACTTAAAAACTTGTAAAGATTTTCAACCGTTTGACAAATTTACCACCATGAACATCAACAAAAAGTTGTTTATCAAGTCCAAATTAATGATCTTGAAAAACACTGACATTTAAGTATTTTTCCACTTGATTTTATAAAATTTTGTATTCCAACATCAACAGTTGAAAATAAAACAGAAAATATAAAATCTTTTTTGTTTTTAATGAAAAGTAATAAAGACAGTAAACAAATTAACTTCAAAGCTATTTACAAACATGTAAACAATTACACATTTTTGCGAGTTTGAGTAGGGAATCATATTGACCAAATTGCCCTTCCATCATAGTTTTAATTAACAATGTAAGCATACTCAAAAACTTGTAAAGATTTTTCAACCGTTTGACAAATTTACCACCACGAACATCAACAAAAAGTTGTTTATCAAGTCCAAATTAATGATCTTGAAAAACACTAACATTTAAGTATTTTTCCACTTGATTTTATAAAATTTTGTATTCCAACATCAACAGTCGAAAATAAAACGGAAAATATAAAATCTTTTTGGTTTTTAATGAAAAGTAATAAAGACAGTAAACAAATTAACTTCAAAGCTATTTACAAACATGTAAACAATTACACATTTTTGCGAGTTTGAGTAGGGAATCATATTGACCAAATTGCCCTTCCATCACAGTTTTATTTTCAACGTTTATTATGACTGGTGTTAAGTCAGTCATTGGTATTATTGTCCTCCTAAACCTTCCAAACAAATGATTCAGGAATTTCTATGGTATGTTTAAATGGTTCAATTAAGCACGAATCTTATGTGGACCACACCCATCAGACATAATTTGTATATCTTTATACAATGAGTTTTTCACATGTATACTTTTTCACTATTTACTCAAAATCGATTAGCTGTGACTCATGCAAAAATAACAAAACATAACAACTCAGAACGTTAAAATGTTCCCTTAGATCGGTATTACTACACGCAGATAAGGTTCCATTTTAACAAAAATAAAAAGATAAAATAAGTTGAAATTGTATAAGGCTTTAACAATCAGGTCGGATAATACCATATTATCGCGCGGAGAAAGTACAAAGTTTTATACGAAACACCAAGAAAATAATGCAGAATATCCAAATCTTAACCTTCAGGTCGGATAATCTTATCGCGCAGGAGAAGATCCAAGATTTGAATAAAAATAAAGAAAAATTAAGTTGAATTTCTTTGCAAAATAAAATAAAAAATAGGTTGAATTTCTTTGCAAAATGAACACATGCACACACAGCAATATTTAAGCTTTTCTTGTTTCTTAAAGCAAATATTAACTAAGCTTCAAGATGTTAATCCACTAGATTCGGCTGTATTTAGGTTTATATCACTTAATTTTCCTTACTTGTTTGTTTTAAAGGCCTACCAATGCACTAATACATTTAAGAACACAACCTTTTATGCCTACTTTTTACCGGATTTAGGACCAGATGATCAATATACTATCATCTTCCCTTTTTTCTTCAAAAACTCATTTTCAAGGAGCAACATTTTTTCAATGTTTTTGAGTTTTTAGCATTTTTGAATGTTTTTTACTTTTTTTTAAAAAATATTTTTGAATGTTTTTTGGTTTTTCTAGAAATTTTTACTCCCCCTAAAATCAAAAACATTTTCAAAAAATAAACTTTACTGTTTGATGTGGTCTACAAATATTTTTAGATCACTTTTAGTTAATCACAATGGCAGCTTCATTAACAAGAATAAAACAGTTAAGCAATCCAAAGTGAACATGAAAAGCAAACCGTAATGAGCCCCATCTTTCCAGATTTCATGTGTTTGCCCCGCCCTCTATTGATTTGGCAATGTTTAGCACAACCATGCTCCAATGATAGACATTATGAATTATGGGAGCCCCTACACACACAGTTTTAAGAAAACAGAGAAATCCAGGCCCGCTTGGTCTTGGACCTCATGGCATTTTCAAAATTCTCAACATTTTCAGCAGTTTCAGACAAATTTGTTACCACAAAATGCTTGCTGTCTGAACACTCAGAATTAACATTTAAAACATCTGAATTTTCTGAAGTTTCGGATTTTACAGATATGACAATGTTATCCGAACTTTCAGAACAAGACTCTTTCTCAACAAAATCTTGTTTTGATTTGACATTTGAGTCTTTTTTCTTAATGATCCAATGATATAACGTTGATTTGGATCTTTTCACATAAAATTTCAAACCCTCAAACCTTTTAACATCACAATCTTTCAAATCAACAACCTTAACAAATTTAGGTTTGATATTTGAATTGACATTTGAGCTTGTATTTTTAGATTTTGAATTTTGAAATTTTTGTTTTTCTGTTTTTAGAACATCTTAGTTGATTTTAGATGTAACAACATCCGATTTTGGAATGTAAGCAAACTTAGAACTCTTCTTATAACAAGTAGATTCCATAGTTTGTGTACATTTCTCTTTTCGAACAAAGAAATCCTTATTGGATCGATTTTGAGACTGAATTTCTTTCTCACTTTCAGATGTTGTACTATGTACGAATTCAACCTTATTAACAAATTTTGGTGGTTTCCATGATCGTGTTTATAACGATTAGGACACACAAAGAACACATGTCCCACTTCGTTACAGTTAAAATATCTCCTCCGGTCAACAAACTTTCTAACCAAAAGTTCTTGAACACGATCACGCCCAGTTTTTATATTTTCCGATTTTAGAGGCTCAGGGGAAATTGGGGGTTGATCCTGCGTATACCCCAAACCATGATCATTATAACCATAGACAACTTCCCCAGATATTTCATCTCTACCTGTCGGTTTGGGAAGAATATTGTCCAGGAGGTGAGATGCTGCTTTGAAACTGTTAAGCTTCAAATCAACCTTTTCATTAACAGTTTGTTTTAACATCAGAATTGTTTTATCATTTTAATCAATCTTTTCCCCCAGTGCCTTTTCACATGTTCGAAGCTTAGCATAAGCTTCCTTAATACGTTTAAGCTCATTTAGTAAAGAGTCGTTGTGAGTTTTTAAAATTTTATTCTCCACATCTTTTTCTAAACATTATGAAGTAACTCACATTTTTCACATGACTTTACGTTATGAATGTTTAACGACTCATGATTAGACTCTGATTTGATTTTAACATGATGAGCAGAAGGTTCAGAGTGTACCTCGAATAACTTAACCTCTTTGACTTTCATAGTCGGGATGTCTGAACTTTCTGTTTTAGCTTGATTGAGAGTAGGTTCAGTTCCCTTAGCTCCAGCAGCAGCTTCCTCAGCTTCATCCTCAACATTAATTTCCCTTAATTCCAATTTCAGAGGATCACAAGTAGACTGACAGCATGATTCCAAAACCAATTCTTCATCAAATTCTGAACCACCATCATTATCGAACTTTAGAGTGGTCTCAAATTCTGGCAGTGATAGTTCTTCAGATTTGACGATCTTTTCAGCAAGTTTATCAATCATCTTTTCAGACTGGTCAGTTTGAACTTCAATCTCATCATCAACCTTTTCAGAATCTTTAATTACCTCATGCATCATTAGCTTCTCGATGAATCGGGAGAGATTGTATGTGTCGGGGTTTGATTGTATTGACAAAATGATTATACCCAAATCTTCAGTTGAAGTTTCAACGAGTATATCGGCCAACCTTTCAATGTATTCGAACTCTCGTTTCACAATCCCCATATGCTTCATTTTGCTCACAAGCTTGCAATATCTTTTGATTAAACGATCAACCGATTCTCCAGTCATCATCTCAAAATCAAATTCTTTCTTCAAAACGTTTCTTCTCGATGTAACTTCAACGTTAAACAAACTCGAAAATCCCATTTTGAAACTTTTTGTAATCTTTATTCAACAAATTTTAGCAACTTTTTGGCTTGTTTAGGCTCGCTTATCAGCAAAACAGTAAATTTCAGCAACTTTCTGGTTTGTTTCAGCAATTTCAGCACGTTTAAACATCAATTTTCAGCGCGAAAACAGTCCGTTTCAGCACAGTTCAGCATGTTACAGCTCGTTTTAAACGCGATTCAGCAACTTTCAGACGCGTTTCAGCTATTTCAGCACTAAAACAGCTCGTTTCAGCAAATTTCAGCGCGTTTTCAGCAGTTTCAGCACGTTTCAGCGTGTTTTTGGCAGTTTCAGCACGTTTCAGCGTGTTTTCGGTACGTTTCAGCACTTAACAGCGCGAAAACAGCTGTTTCAGCTCAAAAACAGTAAACTTCAGCACCGAAAACAGTTCGTTTAAGCACGATTTCAGCAGCTTCAGCAACTTTCAGCACGTTTTTGGCCCGTTTCAGCAGCAAAATCAGTTCGTTTCAGCGCGTTTTGACAGCAAATCAGCACGTTTTGGTTTGTTAAAACTGTAGGCAGCAAGTTCAGGTTCGTTTCAACCCGTTCATCATGCGAATCAGATCTGAACTCGAATTTTTACATGTTTAAACTTCTGATCTGAACCAAACTGCACCCAACACTCGTTTAAATTTTAATTTCTGAAAATGACTAAATTGCCTCTGATCTTAAAGCTTCCAAAACAACGAGCAAACACCAAAAACAACTCGTGAACTTGTAATTCGAACATGAATCAAAATGATATGAGCACCGAACTCGAATTTACCACCGAATGAACTAATAGGAACACTACACTTTTAAGCAAATGAACCGAAAAGAACTCGAACACAAAACCAGACTCAATTAGGAATGAACACGAAATAGATCAAACACCGAACAAGAAGCACGAACAACACCAAACATTTACAATGAATTTGAAAAAGATTTTCAGGTCGCCGGAAAATTCTGTTGTCGCCGGAACTTTGCCGGAAAAAAACAGTTAGGGCGCCGGAAAAAGTTGTTAAAGACCGCCGGAAAATTCTGTTGTCGCCGGAAGTAACCAAAACTCAACACGAAGAACACGAACTGACGGAATCAAAAGCGAGCAAGTTAGAAGTAACGGTTAAGCACGAGATTCAACGATTATTTGTAGAATTGAGCACCGAAAGGCTCTGAGCTTTTGGATATGATTTGACTTTAACGAAACCGAAACGAACTTTTTAATGAGTTAAGAAATAGATCGAATCTTAACGTGAAACGAGTGTATCTTGTTATTTTCTTCCGATATCGAGCACCAAATCTCTGATACCACTTGTAAGAACGTGTTCGTGTCGTGAACAAGACGTAGATCGATATCTATAATCAACGTGAAGGTGCGGAATCCCTAAACGTGATCGAAAACAACAAGGTTTCTCATTATCGTCTCTCTATTTCTCATATATCTCAAGGTATACAACAAGATATGACAAATATCAGTACATATACGTTCTGGACCAAAAAGCTATGAAAACATATGTCAAAATCACTATTTATAGGGTGATAAGATGAATTTTGGCGCATATGTATCCCCCCAGCGCATATGTCCAGCGCATAAGTTCTCAACGGATATGTCTTCAGCGTATGTGTTATACTCCAGAAAAACAGAAAACTGTTTTGGGCATAACTTCTTCGTTATAGCTTCGTTTTATGTGCCGTTTTCGCCCACGTGCTCGTATTCAAATTCTCTATCACTCCATATAATAATATCTTCATTTTAACTCCATCTAAAATGATCAAACTTTTAGCTCCTTTTAAGCTCCGCGAATCTTCATTTGATAAAGACGAAAGCAATAGACGTATGCACTAACAAATTTGTGTATATATAAAATACAAGAAAGTCAAAGAGTTTCAACTAAATAGTTTTGTCACTATAATTTGTCAAGGAACTTGAGCAATTGCTTCTATACCTTACAAGTGGGTTGAGTTGGGTGACAAGCCAAGAGGTGAAGTTGGTTTACCCGTTAACACTTTTGTTATTTATTTTTTAATAGGTTTGAATATGCAATAAATTAGTAAAATATACTGAAAAGAGAAATGCTTATTTTTGACTTGATGATGACTAGGAATTGCAAATTTGATGCAAACTAACAAAATCAATCATAATTATTTGTTTCCGAATTTCGTGAAACAAGAGTGAGAAACAATAAATTTACATTTATAACCTTATCTTTTGTGTTTAAGTAACAAAAAATGGTTCATTTTGATCCATATAAATGTTTTTAGTTTTGTATCAAAAGTTTGGTTGAGTTAGCATTTGCATCGTCAGTTGTTTGTTAATAAAAAAGGTAAAAAAAAAAACTTGCTAACGTTTTGCATACCAAGGTACTTGGTCGGAGACTTGAGATACTAATAAATATATGTTAGTTATGATTCTAAATATTTTCACTTGATGGCTATTAGTTATTTTAAGTTACTAATTAAGGTTCCACTCTCTTTTTTATATGCATAATTTGACTTTTACTTATAGTAAGGGGTTCAAAACAAGGACTACCGACTATACGGTTAGGTACTGATGTGATTGTCTATTGCCATGCATCTTGTAACAACCGAACATGTCATGGTTTCATGTTTAATTATATAACTGATTTCTAGAAATGAAGATTATGCCCATAATCTATACGGTTCAGTGTCTTAGCCGTTCACTAAATTATTTTCCCACTTAATAAGAGCTCTGTCAATATCCAGATAGTAGAACTATTCTCTCACATAAACTAACCGGACCCTCAACTTCATTGTTATCTTCAATTCTTGCAGAAATCTCATTAATCACGTTTCTTTCTTCAACGGATAGTAAGGTTTTCCTCATGCTAAGAGAATGTATTTGTGACTGAAACCAATCAATTAAAGAAAACACTTCATTAACATTACCTTTCTCAATAATGAACCGATCACTAAGAACAAATAGAAATCTATTCACCAAGCTACAATACCTCCATTGAACTACATTTGTCATGGAATATTAAAACCTAATTCCGTTGAATTAATCGGACCATGAACGAAGGATTGAATGAAGAGAACGGGGTTTCTTATAAGAAGTTTTAATATCATTAGTTTGAAGACGCATTTTTCAAGCGACGACTTTTCATAGTCACCTAAATTTTACAATTTCAAAAATTTTAAAAAATACATAAATCTTAAAATAAATAAATAGAAAATTAATATATATATATATATATAATATTAATCATATATAAATTATTAATAATAGAAAAAAACTTAGTATTAACATATGATTAGAAACTTTCATTAATTTAATTCAACAAGTAAAATTAAATAAATCCCTAAACTCCTGCATTTGTGAACATATGACCCCTTCTTTCTTTGGTTTTATTATTTTACTAGGATATAGCCCGTGTAATACACAAGTGGTTAAAAAAAATACAAAAAAGGTTAAATTTAATAATATACGTAATAACATACCTTGTCGTCTCAACAACATATTAAAACATATTTATATGTCTAAAAATAATATTACATATTTTTATTTTATGGATTCATAACATACTTTATGGAAGAATGATTTTGTTTTAATAATATAAATAAGTAGATTAAAATTAAATAGCTTATTAGGTGTAAATTATAATTTTGAAAATTGTTGAAGTGGAATCTTATATGGATAACTTAGTTAAAGATCATGTGGCAACCATGTTGCTTTAATATAATAGTTAGATTTTACTTTTACTTTTAGTTTTAACATATGACTGGAAACTTTCGTTAACAAAATTCAAAAACTAACATAACTTCTCTTCTATTCTCTATATTGCGTCACCAAACTAAGCTTGATAGAAGTGAATAATATTCTTCTTATCCATTTCGGATATATAGTGTATAATTACAATTCCAACAAAATCCCAATACAAGAAGCCCATACATACAACAAAAACATAAACGAAACTTTACAGAAGTAAAAAATACGGTAGCTCTCCCCAAAATGAAATACGTTTGAGATATATGTGAAATAGTGAAGTGAAAGTGAAGTTAACTCGAATTCAAACTCATAAATTGAATCAAAGCCCAAGACATGCACAATTAAGTCCGTCCAAATTAATTGATAGATCTATTATAGCCCATTTAGCCTTTGAATCCAAATTCATAGATCCATTAAAGCCCCTTTTACAAAAATCTTTTAACCAAGATATACTAAGAGCGTCCAAACAACTCTATACAAACATAAACAAAAAAATAATAATAATAAACTAAAGTTTATCAACTAAATACATAAGTTACTAATATATTTATATTGTTACATATACTCACAATCATTCAAAAAACAACCTAAAAGTAACCCGCATAACAGACGGGCTAAAAGCTAATATATATATATATATATATATATATATGTGTGTGTGTGTGTGTGGAGAGGATAAAGATTAAACTCATTCTTAAAGAAAAAACTTAAAAACTCCAAAAAATTATTTTTAATTAAAAATAAAAAAATATTTTCAAATTTTCGTTTCTTCTATTCTTCTTATATTTTTTATTACTCTTCATTGGATAAAAAAAATAATAAAAAATAAAAAGACATTGTAATGCACATGCATAATACTATTATTAACATCCTTACAATAAATAACAAATATTGTAAAACACCCCCATAAAGGGATAAAATTACTAATAATTAATATCTGATTTAAAAAAAAAAGATATTATTTTTAATATAGTAAAAAGATAAGCGGGTCATTGGTCTCATCAAACTCAGATTGCTTCTAAGAAACCCTTTTATCATAAGACCCTAAATATGTTATTAAAAACCGGTACGTACCGGCCGGTTGAACTGGTTATACCGGATTTTCGTAAGACAGCCAATAGTTAGAGCATGATATTTTTGGACGTTTGCTAGAATATCGTACCACCAGTTTTTTTAAAAATACCTGTTTAAACTTACAAACCAGTTTTAAATCCAAAACATTTTTGATATTTTTCGTGGCCTACATTTTTTAAATTTGACTTTTAGCATCCTTTATAGTGGTAACAAGGCGGGTCCCCAAGTGATGATCATAAGCCCATAAAATACACGTGTTAGATCTAAACATGGCATTCACTACTCACCAAACTTCCCATATGTGGTCAAAACTCAAAAGCCCAAAAATATCCCAGTAGATTGTTTAAAAGGGTATTATTTTTTAATAATAAAAAACCATTTTACTTATTTTAATATTCAAAAACCGAGCTGGTTCACAAATATCATTTCGGGTAAACGAGTCAGATTGCATATGAGGGTATATATGTCATCGTGCAAGTTACAAACTGTGTCCAATAAATAGTTTACAATCAAATGGGAAACAATTTGCTAATGGGTAATTTCTACAGATAAGGGTAAATCTATAAAGTGGCAGTTTTGAAATCAAGTGCAACAAATATTGTAAAGAATATAAGTTTGGTTGCTATTTGGTAAAACCAAATCAGAAACTATAGCTTGTAATTTAGATTCCAGGTAAAGTAAATAGGTTTACTTTGAGTTGCTTAGTTAACTGATAAAAGCTTTTCTTTTCTTTTCTTTTTTTTTTTTCTTTTTGTGTTCTGGGTCAAGCACAGGAGCAGTTAAACCTTTAAGATTATTGGACGGAACATCTGAATTCGTGCTCACTTACGAAGACATATGGCAGCCCGTTAATTTGACTATGCAAAATGTCGATACCGTAAAAAACCAACCCCCTACTGACTAACTGAATCCCCTTTGTGTCCCCGCGGACATGTCCCCAATTTTCAATAGTTCCCCATGGATATATAATGAAAACCGAAAGAAAGATAGCTTTATTGTAACGTCCGCACTTTTGAGAAAATACAAAATAAAATAATATAAAGTTTTATTTAATCATGTGTTGTGCAATGCTATTTAAATTAATTAAATAATAATGATGCGAGAGGATAAGATTAGGGATGTTATGGGCTTAAGAGTGATTAAGGACCTAAAAGCCTATGGGCCTAGAGTATTTAAGGTCCTAAACATTCCCTAAAACCCTCATATCATCTTGCCTCCACACACTCAAAACACACACAAACACCCTCTCCTTATTTCGGCCAGATCTAAGCCCAAACCAAAACCAATTCGTGATAGATATTCTCCTAAAGGACAAGAAACAAAGAACTATTCGTGTATTAATCCAATCCGACGCAAAACCGAATCCAAAAGGTATGTTTTAGTTCAAAAGGCTAAGTGTTTGAGGTCAGTTTGCCATGAAACTTGGTATAAAGGTAGATCGGGATATAAGAAACAAGAAAAATATAACTTGATGAGCCATAAGTTAACGGGTTCATTATGAAACAAATAAGTGACGTTCGGGCTGTGTAAAAAGCAAGTAGACAAAGTTGTTACGACCCAAAACCCATTAAAAGGGTGAAATCGGGTCATAAGGAAAGGTCACGAAAGAAAACGGCTGAAAAAAAAGGTTCGCATACAGAAGAATCGCATCGCATAGCCATGCGATGCGATTTGTTTAAGAAATGCGATGTGATTCGTTTAAGAAATGTGATGCGATTCATTTGTCCATGCGATGCGATTGGTTTTGTCCATGCGATGCGACTGGTTTGCGTCCATGCAATGCGACTGGTTTGTGTCCATTCGATACGATTCCTTTAGCCATGCGATGCGATTGTTTTTTCATGCGATCCGAATTGTTGTAAAACTTAACTCGACCCGTTTTTCTGATGAATTTTTAATAACTCGACCCTAGCCAGGGGCTCTGCCCCTTGGACCCTGCTAGGGGCTGCCGCCCCTAGACTGCGCTACCATGGGCGCTGCCCCCAGACCCCGTTCATTAGGGATTTCACTAACCTAGAAATATTATTTGGTTAGAAGTAGTTAATTGGTACTTATATCATTACACAGATAGTTGCACATAGCTAAGGAAGGGCGCTACCATTAACTCAGAAAGAAACCAACTGCAGTTGAGTTCTAGCCCTTTTTTGTGTTATATTTTCAGGGCTGTGTGCATACTACGATGTGTTACATAATACACTTACCTTAAGTGGTAAGTGTATATTAGAATATGATTACTTGTGTATGTTTGTTGGACGATATAGAATGATTAATTAGTATGCACGTAGTTATATATGTTTACTTATACTTGAAGGTAATAAGGTATGTAACGAACGTATGTGTGGTTGTATGGTACGAGGAAGGGTACCGGACCCTAATACACTACAAGAAAGTAACCCTATAGCGACCAAGGTTATATCGAGGGCAATTGTCGTCGCTACAACTAACCTTTTATCGATGACTTTTCGTCGACGTAGGACTGTTCAACTTTTCTACCTTTTTATACCCTATACCGACGACATATCATCGATATAGGGTGGACCAAACTTTTGGAGGGATTTGCAGATTTTTACCGCCAACTTGAAACCCTTTTTCGACGACTTGTCGTCGCTATAGCTTATACTAATTTTTTTAATTTAATTTGTTGATAAATTAATATAAAGGAAAAAAAACTAAAAAAACATATAAATCACCCAGTTTCGACGACTTGTCGGCGCTGCAACTTGAATTAATTTTTTATATTATTGGTTAATAAGTAAATTAAAAAGAAAAAAAATCCAATAAATAAATAAATAAATTACTATGCTAGGATGAAATGCGCTTGCTAAAGGTGAAATTAATTTTATTTATTTATTTATTAATGATTGATAAATAAAAAATATGTAATTTTAAAACTACTTTTTTCCACGTTTTATTTGTTTATGTGCATGTGCTTTACTAATTATTTGATTCTTCTTATAATATGTTTGTATTATTGTGTATAGATGTGTGGGCGGGTTGATGAATGTATGGATCAATCATTGGATGGATGGATCGATGAACGAAGCAACTGATGGATGGGTGGATGGTCGATGAACGGATGAATCAATGGATGGATGAATCGATGGATGGACCAATGAGGGGTGAATTGATGGATTGACAGATGGTTTTATGGATGGATGGATCAATGGATCTGTGAGAACCGAGCCCCGGTGCGGAAGCGTGAATAATGGTCGTTATAAACGGTGGAGCTCGGATCTGAGCTTGGATCGAATCGTATTCGCTCTTGAAAGGGGGTTTTGGACTGATGAGTGGTGTTTGGGAGAGAGCCTGAATCGATTACAATGAACAATAGACTGGAAGAACCATCTTATGCAATCGATTCACAAAGATAAAGAGGTGGTAGTATGATTTCATTAACCAAAAGATTGTCATTACAAAGCACTCATACATACACACATACATACAATAAAGATTAGCCACCTCCAGGAGAGCTCATCCTGGAGACGGCGGTTCACTCAAAGAGATAAACCCTAGATCTCACACAATACACAATACACTCATGCTAGAAAAATTAACAAATACATCTATTTATACTAGTCTAGCATGTCTTGGTCTTCAAGCCATCCACCCTTGGTTGAGACCAAAAATATTAATTAATTTTCACCCACAATAATAATAATTCGATGCGTCGGTCTAAAATATAAGTCCCAACAATCTTCCCCTTAGACCGATGCCATCGAATTTTCTTCCAAGACCACCTCAAAAACTCGTTGTCTTTCGTTGAAATTCTCCCCCTCACGTTAAGCTTCTCCCGTTGTTCATTTTAGATCATTTCTCCTATATCACATTCGGATACATTTGTATGGGCATATGAACGAGGTTTTGAACTTCGAAGATCAACTTCAAGTAACAAGGTCATCACAAAAAGAAATAAACTCAATGTGATCATCAAATAATCTTCCATTCTTCAAATCTGTTTCTTCCCTTGTAAATCATCTTCAAACCATTCCCTGAATCAAGATAGCATTCAAATCAACCATAACCCGTTCTTGATTGTCAAGTGACTGTTTTCATAGGAGGTTAAACTCTACTGAACATCCGTTCACCATGTTACTAGTGATGACTCTATCTTCTCAACCGTACTAGGATATCTGAAGACTCACAAGCAATGAAACATCTCTAAAGAATCTTGGATTATTGATCTTGATCAACTTTTCCTTAACTTGAGTCTTTTCACTTGATTTGAGGCAAGCAATTTGCAATGAAATTCAAGAATTTTTACTCCTCCAATTTCGTTGCAATTGTCTTTGAAAATTGAGTCTTCAAATCAAGTATGGGTGAAACAACCTTGACCATCCTTATCAAGATTGTTGATTCTGTAATAAACAAGGATAAACAAAACATTATGTTGGTTGACACTCATAAGGGATGAAATCCGTAAGCTTGGTCAACACTTGTTCTTGTAAAGCTCTTTGATGAAGTATGTGAAAAATTGATAAGGCTTTGATTTCCTTTTGCTTGTTGATGATTGGATAAAATTTACTAAAATACCCATGGTATATATCTTCCGTAAAGATCAGCTTGGTCAAACGGTCAACGGCACCAAAAATCTCAAGTGTAATTCATTTACGAGCATGGATTCAGTCCACGAGAACACATAAGTTAAAGTCCATTCACGAGCATACTCAGTTTTTACTCAAGCATGCTTGAAAACACTTGTTTTTTTTTTGTTTTTTTTTTCATTGAGCATGCTGGGGAGCTTGCTCGAAAACACTTGTGTTTTTCTTTCATCGAGCATGCTAGAGAGCTTGCTTGAGGGCTTGCTCGAAGCCTTGCTCTAGAAAATAAGTGTTTTTCTGTGTTGAGCATGCTGGAGAGCATGCTCGAGGGCTTGCTCGAGGCCCTTGCTCGAGAAAGCACTTGTATTTTTCTGTTGTTACTCGAGCATGCTTCTGTCTTTACTCGAGCTTGCTCGAGACCTTGCTCGAAAATTACTTAGATTTTCTTTTCTTTTCCTGAGCATGCACAAAATCAAAGTGTGCTCGAAGAAGGTTTGCTTGAGTGGAACAAAGTGTGCTCGAGACCAAAAGATAGATTTTGAGATAAACCAGGACGTGCTCGGGGTTTATGTGCTCGAAACCAAACTTGATGTGCTCAATATAAGAGATGCTCGAGATAAGCTGTGCTCGAAGCAACACTTAGTCATTTTACATACTCGAGACCATTCTTATCATGCTCGAGACATCCAGACTTCTTTTCTGCATCATCAATCAATGATTTTCCAATACAGAACCTGCTTGAATATTCTCTTTGCATCTTCCATCTGCTGCTACAAACAATGATTAGATTGCTCCTGGTACCTGTTCATTCTTGACTTCTGCATATCAGATTGTACCAGCAGCAATGTTCTTCAATATTCCCTTTACTGTTTAAGCAGCACACTCATATCAGAAACAGTTACAAGCACATAAAACCCTAATTTTCAGATCAAGAACCAAGCTTCTACATCTGAAATTAATCGTTGTAGCAATATCCCAGTCATCTCGATATCAACCATCTATCTTCAATCTATCAACAGTCGTTACAGATATGAAAATCATCTTCAATAACAGTTTTGCCCCAAAACGAGCTAAAAACACTGTTACATCAGATCTGGATCGATATGACCAAATAAACATGAAAACCACTATTAACCAATCACATAATTTTGTTATTTTTTTCTTTTTATTGATGAAGGGTATACATGTAATTTGTCATCTAGGACGTTTCAATCTCTCTTCCACAGATTATTAAACCTAATTCATTAACAGCAAATCTCCCAAATCTAGAACACATCACGGCCGGAGAACTTTGAAAAGCAGGAGCCCAACCGGCAATCATTGTCGATTGATGACTCCGCGGAACCCTATCCACCACCACAAATTACTTGTCTTCACCGTCAACCATTTTCAATTTGCTCGAACGGGAACAGATCTAGAGTCTGCAAAACCTATCTGAGTGTTAATCCGGTAATAATGTTTAATGGTTTTGACTTTTGAGTAAATCTTCTAATTAAAATTGTTGATTCTTCTTTCATAAATTATATCGAGTGCTTACGTAGATTTTATGGTATTAGATTTATTACTTATTAGTATGCCTTATTCCTTGTTTTTCCTTGAGCAGCTTGTAGTGATTTGTATAACATTAAATCAAGTCTCCCATAATGTTAATAATAATAAGCCCTCATTTGCATTTATGATTGGATTACTGAAGGCATGCGATACAAATTTGGTTGCGAAAGTGACCACAGACAACTAATCTAGGTTATGCAAAATGCACCTATTCGTAAAAATTGAATGGAAAGCCCTGTTTTATATATGTTTCATTCTTTTACGGTTTTTCTCCAGAGATGGATCAGATTTTGATGAGTGGTAGAAGATGAAGCATCACAGACATTGATGGGTCGAACAATTATCATAGCATCTGATTTTGAAGACCGAAGAAATACAACAAATACAATGGCTAAGACAAACACCGCCGCTACATATACGTAGCACCGCTGGTACATATACGTACTGGTTGGTGAATATACGTACAACTGTTGTACATACACATACGTAACACGGATGGTACATATATGTACCGCTGCTGGTATATACATATACGTAACACGGCTGGTACATATATGTAATAGCGTTTGTTCACTTAAAAATCATTTTATGGTTTGTGACATTTCACTTGTATTTGTATCGTTTGAACTCATGTATTTCTTTAGTTTTACATGTATTTCACGTAGTTGTTGATTATATTTGATTTCATTGTTTTTTTAATACATTAACATGGCAAGTTTACATATATGTTACCCACTTCATTTTAATCTTACTTGAAAAGAAAAGTGGATCAAGATAGTAGATTGGAAAAAAAAGTCATGAAACTAAGGAGTGGTTTAAGAAAGACGAGAGAGAAATAAAATAACAGAAGAAAAAGATTATAAAAGTATAATAGAGAAGAGATAAACGAAAATGATGGAAAATTAATAGGTCTTTTGTTTTTTACTAAAATGCCCTTTTTATTTAAATTCTGTATTACAAACTTTTTAATAATTACAATCATGCCACTATTGATATGGGTCCTTGATTAAATGTGATTAATGGTTGGATACAGGTTTTCATAGTTTTCAATTATATTGTGGTTCTCAATCCCTTATATATATATATACACACACACACACGTTACATCACCGGTTCTGGTCGGACCGCGAACCAACAAATCTGGCCGAGTTATTAGAAAACGGGTATATAGTGTATTATTATTTATATTATATTTATAGGGTTGAGTTCAATGGAGAAATGAAATTAGAGTGAGAAATTAGAGAAATCCTTTGAACCAATCAGATTCCTTCCTTTTATTTTTATAATATAATTAATTATAGGGGCATATTAGTAATCATAACATTATTCTTAAGTATGGTAAATATTAATTTTATTATTACAATCTGATATCACTGAACCACACAACAATCAAACATTATTCTTACATTATTCTTAAACACCTTTTTTATTGCGTGTACTCTAATTTTACCAACAATCTAATTCGCCACCCACTCAATTACTAACCATCACGCATACCAACAATACATTAACATTGACAAAGTTGATTACACATACCTCACCTACCCCATAAATGCAAATAACTAACTTCATACTTTAACTTTCTATAAACCTTATTCAAAACCATCAAACACCTCTTTGACTTCCTACACATCATTAACAAGGTAACAAATATGTAACATAATGATTGCAATACTTAAAACCATCGAACCAAAAACGTTAAACATAGTTTGTGACACAATAAAGGAGAAAATAAAACCATAACACAACCATACAAAACATCTAATTCAAACATAAACAAAAGGCCAACAACTAATAAACCAAATATCTTCAACACACCATGCTTATGACTTCCTTAAACCCAACATTTTCCTTCCTTTGAATCCTTTTTTTCTTAGCATCCTTTCCTACATTTGCAGCACGTGTCACATTCACAACAAAATCATCATGTTCCACGTCATTTGTGTTTAATGTCCCTTCACCTCCTCTCTTGCCACCACCTATTTTTTTTTCCTACAACACAATCACACAATGTTAGCCACATTGACTAACCTTATTCGATCAAGAATTTCAAACTTACCTTTAGTGGAAAGGTTATCAACTGCATTATAAAATAAATACCTTATCATACCATGAATCAACAACTAACAAGTTTAAAATACTAAATGATCTACATCCGTTACCTCTACTTCTCTTTTACCGCGACTATCACTTCCATCCTTAGTCTTATTGGTAACCATTTCACATTCTACACCTGCATTAAGTTCAACCAAACAAAGTGTACGTACTGGAAATAAATTATATTGCCTATACATACAAACCAGATACTTAGAAAACCTTTTGAATGACAAACTTGTTAACCTTCACAACCTACATCATGTTCTACATTACCTAAAAAATAAATTACATTCCCTACACATACAAACCAAATACTTAGAAAACTTTTTGAATGACAAGCATGTTAACATTCACAACCTACATAATATGCTACATTACCTAAAAAATAAATTACATTGCCTACACATACAAACCAGATACTTAGAAAACTTTTTGAATACAATCATGTTAACCTTCACAACCTACATTTCCTACAACATATTCTACAATTGTCACAGTTTACATTAACTATACTCACACACCAGATAAAAGTTAACTAACTAAGTAACCAACACAATCTACTTTACCTATACATACAAACAACCAAATTGTAATACTCTTACGTTCATTGTGTAATAACAAAAAAAATCACTACGTCTTTAATAATGTTTCCTACACAGACATAACTACAAAATAAACACGCAACAACTGACATTTTGATTTGTTAACTAACAAAATAAACAACACAATCTACTTCGCCTATACATACAGACAACCAAAATGTAATACTCCTACATTCATCGTTTAACAACAAAACAAATTCTCAACATCTTTAAAAATGTTTCCTACACAGAAAACACTACAAAATCAACACGTAACAACGCTGTAATTTAAACCCAAAACAAACGGAAACCACCGTATAAAAATACAATACCTAACTACATACACATACATTATCTCTTTTAAACAACTTTACCTTTCACATTGGACCCCATTGGCGGCCTAACACGAATCTTCTTTGAAGTTCTTCTTTCAACACCTTTTTCTAAATAATAAGATTATATAACAATTTAAATGTCTCTTTATTAATAACCAATCTTACTCAGTTATAGCTTCAAAAAAATATACCATTTTTCGAAGACATCTTCATCTTTCTAGTTACCTACACATGGGAGGAACAGCACAATTTATTAGTAACAACCTACATTTTACAGATACAAACAACTAATCTCAACTTGTAAGACCCTTTTAATGACTATTTCCCATAAAAACCCGAATCATACATACACAAAATTCTGATTGTACGCACTAAACCAAAAACCAAAATCAACCTTCATCATTGAAATCAAAACGAAGAACAATCGAAAAACCCTAACCTCTTAACGCCGTCATCGATAATAAGCAAAACAAACACTAGATCTTCAATAACCGATTTCGATTTTATAGGCCATCAGTGAAGGAGAATCTTTTCGGATATTCAAAATATTTCTTTCCACTAAACAAAAAATATTTCCAGGTTTACGCCCCTTGATTGTAGTGTAGGTTGATATTATCGGATCTTTGAAGATAACGAAGGAGAGGATTTGAAGTTTACTGAACGACAATGAAGATGATATGGGAAACCTTCTGAATATATGGTAAATGAAAAGTCAAGTGATGGTTTGAAAACAAATAGGAAGTTTATAAAGAATTAATATAGTTTCCTATTTTAATTGTATTACCCAAAAGACTTTACTACCCTTTTCTTTAAAGAAAACCTCATAAAAATGCAAAATTAATTACCAAAAATCTAGAATTAATGTAGGCCTTTGATCACTATATCTAATGGCCAGGATTCATTTATCCAATTTCTCACATTAATTTCATTTCTCCACTGAACCATCTCCTATACACACACACACATACGAGTGCATTAAAAATGGGTATATAGCATATTATTATTTTACTGGTTTAACCGGTAGTCGAGTCCCGTACGTTAAGCAAACCGGTTCCTGCCTGGGTTCAAGTCCAGTACGTTACGTCAATTTTGATTTATAATAATATAAAAAGAGATTTTGCCGGTTTATCCGGCGGTCGAGTCCGGTTTCTGCCTAGGTTCGAGTCCCGTATACATTTATAGTTTCTGGTTTCTGACTGGGTTCGAGTCCGGATTATGCCTGAGTTGAGTCCGGAACCAAACCGTTAGTGACGGTTCGGTTTCAATTGCGAGCAATATATGTAATATAGATTCTGGTATCGTATACATGTAATTTAGTTTATGGTATTATTTATTATTTATAGTAGAGAATGTTTAGTAAAAAAAACTAATGCACGTTTATTTGTATTGTTTTATGCAGTATAAAATTCAAGAAATTGCGAGCAATATGCAAGATGAAGCAGATGGCAAGGTGACGTGTGCGAATATATATATAAAAATTTAAATAAAAGTTTCACACAAATCGGGTTTTAAAAATGGTTTTCACCAACAATCAAACCACACACGGAAGGCAAGTGTATCTATCGTTTGTAGCAAAGTATCGGTAAGAACCGAGTGTCAATCCATGGACACGGCTAACTTTTGATACTAAATCTTTGTAATTAATTTAACCAAACAAACAATCCAAGTAATTTTTCAAATAACTAAACTAGCATTTAACAATAACAAAGCAAGTAAAATACAACTAACAATCAATCCAAACAAGGAACAAGGCTACTTAGACTATGCATCCACTCAAACTTAGTGACAAAATAGCAATGATAATGATAAACATCATGTATTAAGCACCAACATCAAATTCCAATCAAGGCAACCTAATACTAGCAACAAAACAACATGATGGGTTTTCAACAACTTAATAACCATAGATTAGTAAGTTTGTCAAAACTACCTAATCTCATAATCAAAGGAAAGCTAGAATGAAAACAACAAACTAACCACCTAAAATCATGTAAAATAGACAAGTTCAAGAACACTAGTTAAACACATGAAACTTTTAATAAGCAAAATATGAACCAAGAATTATGGCCTTAATCCCTAGCAAATATTAACCAACTCAAAGAATCATATTATCACCATACAATTTTCCAATATCATGTGATAGGTTTCATGCTTGTTAAAATTCATAACCAAGTTAATTTCCACTAGTCATTCCTAACTTAATGATATAAACCAAGTATGCATACACAAACTAAGTTCATAAACAAATGCTCAACATATAGTTTTCCAACATATTATGGTTAAACATCTATCAAACTAACAAGACTATGAATTAAAACAAGCATTCAACCATCAAACTCTATTCAAGAACATTTCATAAACTTGAAGAACACCAACTTGTCAAAATCATGCATAGATAAATATCACAAAAGCAAAAGCTTCAACATAATCTAAGTAACAAAAGTATTTAGCCCATAAGGCTTGATACAACAAACAAAATCAAAGTAATCTTACAAATAATTTTGTAAGATTGCAAAAGATTGCAAACTAAGATGAATGATGATTGCTACTTGAAAGGATGATCACACAAAGTTGGAAGCCTTGAATTCTCTCTAACACACACACAATAATTTTTCCAGCAATTCAGAGAATTCCGCTAAGGCTCCGCACTTGAAATGGGAGTAGTGGAGGTGTATTTAAGATTTCTGGACGTATGGCACGGGCATGCACGGTCGTGAATCTAAGTGGAAAGTCAACACCCTGCTTTAGACTGACCAAAAGGTCAGATTTCTCTGTTCTGGCACGGTCATCGGCACGGGCCCGCACGGCCATGCAGGTCATGCACGGGCATCCGCACGACCATGCACGGTCGTGCACTTTTGAATTCTTGCGGCACCAGCTTGCATTGGTAAGATTACCGGGAAGCACGGTCGTGCAAGGCCTTGCACGGTCGTGCGGGGGTCGGCAGATTGCTGATTTTGTCCACAAAACGCCCTCTTTTCTTGTTTTCTTTGTCGGGCAGGCGCCCGAACCTGCAATTTCACAAATAACTCTAATAAGTACCAAAACCAATGAATTTGCATGGAGTTTAACACAAATATGAGGATAATTCAATGCAATAAGATGTACACTTTGTGTTACATCACAAGGACATTGATGAGGTTGCGTGTTTGAAACAAGCATTAGGTGAACGGCGTGGTTATGTTTGGGGTGTGGGTAGAACAATTAAAAGTGCAACCCCGACTTTACTTCTACTTCTTATGTACTGGCCTCGCAGTTTACTGAAATGCAACAAAAGTGGGAAGAACAACAAAAGTTGAATAAAGAACAACAAATGGTAAATCAACAAATGCAAAATCAGTTAGCTCAATTACTTGCAATGGCCAACAAACAATCGGGATCTTCAAGGCAACATGATGAAGATGATGAACATGATGAAAATGATTAGGTATATACATTCATTTTAAAAAATTTGCATGATGTAAATATAATAGAAGTTTATTATATCTTTGTTTGTTTCTTTGTTTGTTTTATCTTATAGGTGGATGGTAAAAACTCATCACAAACTCTCCATGGGAGATTATCGTTTATGTTTTGTATAAGATTATGGTAGAATGTGGCATTTATTAGGACTAATACTTTGATACTCATGGTAGTTTAGGATATGGCATGTATTAGAAGTAATATTTTAATACTCTTGGTAGTATAGGATGTGGCATATATTAGAACCATTTTATATGTTATTTTGCAGTCTTGTGTATTTTATTGTTGAGTTGAAAAACAGGAAAATTTAAAATAGAAAAAAAAATATTTGTAAATTTTGCTGCACCTATATCGACGACTTTTCGTCAATATAGGTTATTTTAGAAAAAAAAGTTTTTTGTTTTTAAAACAATCTATATCAACAACTTTCCGTTGATATAAGAAAATATATATATTTTTTAAAAATACCCTATACCGACGAAAGGTCTTCGATATAAGGTTTTTAATAAGATAAATCTTTTTTTAAAAGTAGGTTATATTGACGACTTTTCGTTGGTATATCGTTATCTATATCGACGACTCTATACCGACGACAATTTTTAGCTATTGCGACAAAGAAGCTGCGACGAAACTTATATCGACGAAATGTCGTCGATAAAGCCTATATCGATGACAAACAGGGGATATAGCGATGGAAGTTTTCTTCGAAATAGGCTTGATTTGTTGTAGTGATAGTATCCGAGATATGAAGAGCACCAGACCCTAATAGTATCCGAGGGATGAAGGGCACCGGATCGTAATAGTATCCGAGGGATGAAGGGCACCGAACCCAAATAGTATATGAGGCATGAAGGGCCCTAATAATATCCAAGGTATGTAGGGCACCGAACCCTAATAATATCCAAGGTATGTAGGGCTAAATGCTCTTTAAAACGAATGAGTAATAAGAAAGTAATGTAAGTATAGAAATTATAAAGAAAAATGACAGAAAAAAAGTATGTAAGTATGTATGTACGTAAATATGTATGAAAGAAATACTAGTAAGTAGAGTAGGAAAGACGTATCTCTGGATATGTATAAGTAAGGATGTGAAAGTAATGTATGTTATTTGATTAACTAGAACTCACTTAGCGTAGCTGACTTTTAGTATGCACGCAGGTGAGTAGAATGAGGGAGGTTGCTTAGAGGAGGACACGTAGCAAATAAATGAAGACAGGCATCAAAGAGAAGAAAAATTCACGGGTTATTATGTTTAATGTTAAAGACTTATGTATTTTGCTTAAAACAAGTATTTATGTTATGTAAGAATGATTGATTTTATATTTCGTGTATGGTTTTAATTAACTCTGATTATTGAATTATGTGAATGAGTAAATCCAACACAACAAATGTAGGGTTCCCGGGACCGGGGCCTTACATTTACACTAATTTACCGTAAAAATGATTAAAAATTGGCGTATCTATAATATATATAAACGAAAACCCAAAAATCCTATGTGTTGCGATGTGGTCGCTCCCCCCTTTTATGAAAGCCACCATATTTCTTGATTTTTAAATTGAGGACTCTCATTGACTTAACCCAAATCCATGGGTATGGTTCTTACCAAAACCTGATAGGTCTTAAACGGTTTTTGTTTGGTTTTTATTTATAGGTTATTTATATATATACATTTGTGAACCGGATAAGTTTTTTTTAGTTCGAATTTCAAAAAGAAAAAAAAAGGAATAGACATACTTGTAAAATATTATTAATTTTAGATCTATGTTAACATTATTTTTTTAAATAAAAAGAAAATAAAGATATGACATGGGTCCATCTTAGTTATCCAATAAGAGTATGGATTAGAAACAAAAAAGCTACTTAACAACACCATTTGGTAAATATTTCTAAACAAACTTTTAAGAATTATTATACCAAATTAATGTTATTTAATTTTTGAATTTGATTGGATTTTTATTCTTTATTTTATTTTTGGGATCTTAAATTTTATATATGCATGTTATTAAATGACTATAGTTTTTCATAAGCTTATGCCCTTTCTAAAATCTTTTATATTACCTATCATTTTTATAAATATTATAATGTTACAATTTTCGTCTATATATTACCTATCACTTGTTTGAACATTTTATTTCCAGATGGATCGTGATTGGATGTACAAAGCTTCGCATACATCCGAAATTTATGCAGCCGGTGTTCAAAGTTTTTTTAGTGCCGCCGAAGCAAATCGCATAAAAAAAAAGAAGTCGGTCAATTTGTTGTCCTTTTTCCATATGTCAAACATTTCAATATTTTGAGGATATCACTGAAATAGAGGCACATTTGTTCGAAAATGGCTTTATGCCTAGATACGATTGTTGGTCAAGGCATGGAGAATCACTAGCTGCTTTTAGCACGTCGTCGACCGCTAATGACACTACATACAACGACGACGCATCAAACCTTAATAGTACGTACAACAACGACTCATCAAACCTTGATGAGAATGATAACCATTTGAATGGCCCCTGTGACAATTTAAATGAAATGTTACATGATATGGAGACTAATATGGGCGATGCTGAAATAGAAAATTTACAACACCTATTTGAAGATGCAGAAAAACCGTTATATACCGGTTCTAGACTTAATAAACTTGATGCGGTGCTGAATTTGAGTAACTTAAAGTCGAAAAACGGATGGAGCAATAAAAGTTTCACGGAACTATTAGTGTTTTTGCATGATCGCATGCTTCCGGAAGACAATGAATTACCAATTTCGACATACCGAGCAAAAAAGCTTATGTGTCCGATGGGATTGGAAGTTGAAAGAATACATGCGTGTCCAAATAATTGTATTTTGTATAGAAAGCGGTACGAAAATGAACATAAATGCGTTGTGTGTGGTGCATCGAGGTATTATCCATGGACCAGCAACAAATCACGTCATATGCTACCGTACGGGCACCTGAACCCGAGCTTGAGCCTGAGCCCGAACCACAAATTACACTAGTAAATGATCCCGAACACGATAAGTGGGAAGATCCTGATTTGGAACCCATATTGGAGAAATTAAAGAAAAAAAAGGGTATCATTCGAGTTATGTTTAATCATTTACACAAATTTATCGGTACACGCCATTCCATTTGCATTTCTTCACCTCAAGGGATGTACCCCGAACGAGTTGCAAATGCAATCCCATATTCAGAGTTGTTAAGAATATTTTCAAAGGAATGGCTTGATTTCAGCATTATACATTCGTTTACAATGTAAGTTATTATTGTTTAAATATGTTACAAAACATATTTAGTTATTTGGATATAGTTTACTTAATTCCTAACTTTTATCTCATATCTATATATTCAAGGTATTTTTTTTTTCTCGCCCAAATCCGAATGCGCATTCCTTGATCCTAGCCGCATTAAAGGTACAGAATGTGACACAAATTCGGAGGCTGTTGTGGAACACATCAAAGAAATATTCAAATATCATGGAAACAAAAGATATTTTCTTGCACCATTTGCTAACAGGTAATATATATGTTTTCGTCAATACATACGCATACATATATTCATATACATATAGTGATACACATACATATTTATATGTTCATAATTTCTACTTTTTAGTGGTCATTGGACGCTTTTTATCTTTGAACCGGGTACCTCAACCGCCTATATTGTTGATTGTTTAAAATGGGGGAAAAGTGAGGAGAGCTACACCATTTCGGGTCTAGCTGATAACGGTTTCGGGAGAAAATTTACATGGACAGTAGTGAATGTATGTTTTATACTTTTATATCAAGTTATTACTTATTACAGGTGCTTAAAATAATTAATTGTGAATTAATTGCAGTGCAACCAACAACAAGAAGGTTGGGAATGCGGCTATATGGTCATTAAACACATGCGGGAATTTGTGGAGACCATTTAATACAATTTTGTTGAAAAGGCAAGTGTTTTTTGCATAAATATATAAAATATCAACTTTTCTATTTATTTGTGTACATTTAGATACTTTTATTATTTGTTTCAGTTATGGAATAAAGGAGGGATTACTTCTCATAAGGAAATTGACTTTATGGTCGTAGACTTAATGGATCATTGGATTAACAAGGTATTTGGAGTTTGACTGTTTGCGGGCTGGGCATGAACTTTCTAAAAGCGTCCCAAGGTTATCCCGAATTCTACTATTTTATGTTCATCTATATCTAAAGCGTAAAGTACAAACTCGCTTATATATGAGTAGGGTTTGAGTTTGATTAACTTCTGACTCAAATGCATATATATGAAGACTTTGGATATGTTGTTTTGTTAGGCAAGTATGAAGACTTCTCATTCTCGAGGCGTAGAGGCTCAGCAACAGCTTCAGCCTTGGTGGCCCTTTCAGTTGCGTTCCTAGCAGTTTCCTTAGCCAGTCGAAGCTGTTCGTTAACAGCTTGGGCAGCCTTGGAACGGGCCTCGAGACGGGCCTGAACCTCAACTTCAAGGGCCTTGAACGCCTTCTCCTTCTCTGCAGCCGCGGCGGAGAGCCTCCTATTCTCCTCCCGGACAGCCCGCGCCTGAGCCACTTCTTGAATGCGAGCTGCTTTTACCTTGTCGTTTTCACGACAAAGCAGCTCGACGCGCGGCTGCATCCGGGCCAGGAGAACCCGAAGCTCATTGGTTAGCCTACCCTCCTGGTAGCTAGCCATGGCTTCCCCCAACGCACCACTGGGAGCTGCGTGACGAGCCCAATCCACGCACTCCACAGGGGTGCGAAGGGTTGTTCCTCGGCGGATGTTCCATCGTGGAACATACACTTCATTGGAATCCGACACTGCAAAAAACAAAAAGCAGTTAGGAAAAGATGATATAAAAAAAAAATAATATATATAATAATAGGCCAAGAGAACCCTACGCACCTGTAGGGTCAATAACAGGCCGATAGCCGCCAAACCCGTCACCTGAACCCAAGGGAAATCCGTCCAAGAGGTCAGGTAGATGGGAAGGAGGCAGAGGTTGGCGAGAAGCCCCATGCATACCTGAAGGATCGGCCGTCGAGGCCGATGACGGAGGAGGCATGGTGAAGTCCGCCGCGGTCGCCGCTGCGGAGTCCGCAACAAAAGTAACCGCCGGCTCAGTGAAAGATGCGGTAAAAATGGCACTGACAGCCGGCGGTGATGTCGTCACAACTGGAACAGTTGGCTCAATGGAATGAGCAACTGAACCAGCGGAAGCAGGCGCGGCCGCCTGGGTCGTCACCTCAGGTAGGATGACCAAGCCTACCGTCATGGGCGGAGGGGTACTCCTCCCCGCTCCACCCTGGAATGCGTCAACATCCACGCCTGCACAAAGAAGTATTAATGATGGAAATCTATGAAGTTAAAAATAAAGTTTGTACTTACGGGTTTTCTTGAGCCTAAAAGTGCGGACAGGCGGGGATGAACCCGATGGAGTCGGCCTCTTCACGCCGGTCACCGTTGTCATCCTGGGCTCTCCGGAGGTGACAATCGTCGCAGCCTCCGGAGCAGTGGTCTTATCACCACCGGGGTTCCCCGCCACCTCCTCGCTCTCGGCCTCTGAGTCAGACCGAGGCACTGGATCGGCAGTGGAGGCCACCTTCTCCTTCCCCTTCCCGCCGGCAGCCTTCTTCTTCCGCACCAACGGAGGACCATATGCGGATTCCTCATCAGAACATACGATTAGAGGAATTCCAGCAGAGGTTTCAACATTGAGGGGTCGAGGGTTGAATAGCGCCTTACCTGGCCGCCTGGCGCTCAGGATCTCGTGGCCTAGCGGGTAGACCTCCACAAACCGATCCGCCGTTTGTTCTAGGATGGGCAACTCGTTCTCGTCTAGAGCACGAGTACCCATCCGAGCGGGACTGTCAGCCTCCCGCGGATACATGAGCGACTGCAAGTCGTTCCCCTCTGAAATAAACAGGAAAAATGTTAGAAGAGATTCTAAATCAACAAAAAGAAACAGAGCATACCGTAAGGAACAGAGTTCGAACCGTATTCGAGGACGATCGGGATCTTTCGCGCATCCGCATCCTTCCACACCCGGCTCATCCCGAGCATCACCATCCCGGACTCCGCAAACCGGTAAACCGGAGATTGGACCCGGGATATCTTCGAGAACCATTCCGCCTCCTGGTAGTTGGAGGCGTGAAGGCTTGGGAGAGCTTGCCCATTCTTAAATTTCATGGCAAGGGGGATGGCGCGAGCAAGAGGTAGAAGAACTCCCTCTTCCACGAACGAAGACTGCGCTCGGTTGCGCAAATCTTCAAACCCTTGATTCGGGTTATCAGCGTATACCACCCTTGGATGCACCTCCAAGAGTAGAAGGTCATCAGGCGGTCGACGAAGGGCTCAATGCCCAGAATCCGGCACACCCACTCGAAGTGGCGAATCTTCGCGATCGCCATCGGGTGCACCTCGGTCAGGTGCACACCGTGCCTCTCCAGGACACGGTACACAAACTTTGTCAATGGGAACCTAAGGTTCCCATAAACAAATAATGCAGCATATACCCCGATCTTGCCTCTGGGGGCATCATACACCGTCTGATGGGGTTCAGGAAACTCAGGCTCGAGAGACTCGAGCATGAACTTCCTGACGATGTACTGGTACAGATCGCCAGGCAGAGCACACTGGTACTCGCCAGCAGTACTCTTGTCATCGGTGAACACCCCAGCCTCCTGGGCTGTAGCTTCGAGATCGTGAGAAGACATCTTGTAGATGAAAGAAGAAAACGATTTCGAGAGAATGCTCGACTGAAAAGTTGAGTATTCGCCGGAAATCGCTTTGAAGATGAAGAGAAAAGTGAAAGTGTGGATTACAAAGAACCCTCTCCCCCTTTATATACTAATCGCAATTAATGCAATGAAATTAATGCGGAAGAGAGAGAAATCGAAGGTGCAATGAAACTGACACGTGGCAAAAAGCAAGCTGGCAACAGCTGTTGAAAGGACGCGTACCATTAATTTCGCGGCCACGCGCCCGAAAAATCGCGCCCACGCGCCTGAAAAGGCGTCTGGAATGACCATGTACTGTCACGTCACCATAACTTCCTGCACGTCCTGACACAGTCAGAAGAAACCGTCGCACGACGTTTCAGAGGTTTGGACTGTTCTTATCCTTTCACCAACTCTTCGAATTTCAAAAAAATTCAAAAAGATTCAAAAGTAAGCGGGAAAATACCCCTTACCTTGGCAACCAAGTAACCATAAGACGGGTGCGGGTACAGTGTCAAGGCAAAACCCTTCACATACTTAGCACCCGCAGGGAATTGACGCCAGGAATACCTTGGAAGTAAAGTAACCGTAAGACGAGTGCGGGTACAGTGTCAAGGCAAAACCCTTCACATACTTAGCACTCTGCAGGGAATTCAAACCAAGAAGGATCTTCTGGGCCATGCTTACGGAAACGGGAATAACATCCCCGCATGACGGGAACGTCGAGAACTATATTGTGTGAAACTCCAAGATGGAATTGGTGGTTTTAGCATAATTGATCAATATGTTGAAAACTACCAAAACCCCATGGAGAATCCACACAAGTGGAACTCAACGCTCCTGACTTGCGAGGAGGTTACAAACCTACCCGCTTCATACCCAAAGATCAAGCAGAAAAGTCGGGAATTTCTGCGTGACATCAGGAAAACCGCGGGAAGAATCCCCACGGAAAACCTAAAAACTAAAAACCCTTTTCAAAACCCCTTGCTAAGTCCAAAAGTTCACCTCACTTATTAATCATTCATGAGAAGAACATTGGACTGGGGGGACTTGAAGAGGTAGGTCCCAGCAGAGCCCAGTTGGACCCGCAAGACTCACCTTGAACAGGGACGTCTGCGCAACGACCAACTGCTCCCGCAGGACCCACCATGCTCAGAGAAAACCTTACGCGCAGTACGCCAGCTGTACCCGCAGGGAAAGCCTCCCAATGGTGAAGTACCCCGCCTGTTCCCGCAGTTGTGGATACAAGCCATCAGGGAAGGCTACCCGCACTAACAGCAAGGCTACACGCACAAGGCACTAGCTACTTCAGTATTCACATGAAGGAATGAGCAAGGCGGGAATACTCCCGCCTAAATGAGCCAGTCCGTATGCTTCTGGAAGATCTTTTGTACTATACCTACTAAGGTATGGGCAGAACAGACGATCTGACCAGAACAGCCCATGAACCAATCACAAGGTGACAGCTCACCGACAACAGTACGAGGAGGAGCATCCTCTAGTACTGTTTGTCATTATTAGCCGCTGCCTACTCACCAACCCTTACTATGGGACGTGCGCAGCCTACAGTTGGTGGAACAGTGCATAGCCGGCAGTAAAGGAACAGTGTACAGCCGACCTTGTTACTGTCGGCCGTAGTCTATCCACCAACCAGCATGGCCTGTGCGTAGTCCACTGTTGGTAGAACAGGAATACTATTCAGCCGGCTATACCTTCTAGGAAACCTACCTTCGGCTATAAATACTCCAACACCTTGGAATGGTAAGGACATCATCTGATATCTCACTCTTATCTAGCAATCTCTTAATATACACTTATATTCAGAGCAATCTAGGCTGATTCTCACGCCGGAGGGTGGTCACAAGAAGGAAACCCCCCTTCTCAGTGACGAGCTTACGGTCTCTGTTTTGCAGGTCCCCTGAAGAACAACCTTCTCTGCTAGACCTCATCCTCGTGGGAAACATTACTTAACCCCCAGATTATCCATAATCTGCCCCGGGTCACTTAGTGTTTCTTCAGGGTGTAATTAAAACCCAACACACGGCGTCTAGATTGGGTGAGGGAAACCGGCATCCATGGTGAGGCACGTGAGCCGTCGGAGTCCGGCGATAATAACATATATATATATATAGGGGAGATTTCAATTAAGAACCCCTTTGAGTTTTAAGAACTCGAAAGAACTCAGTGTAATGATTTTTTTTTCGAATTGTTTTTACACATGCGTAATATATGTAAGTTACATACACGTAAAAAAATTACATAATTTTTTACGCACCGAGTCGACTTTTTACACATGTGTAACGGACGTAAAAGTTAGTGTAACCACTTACATATTTATTTTCTCTCCTACTTTGACTTTTTTGCCATATTTAATATCAACCACATATTCCAATCCATTTAATTAAATATGTGGCCTAGAATTGTGTTCTTAAATTCTTAAAACTCAACATGATATATATATAGGGGAGGGATATTTTGAGAACCATGTTGATTTTTAATTACATGCAGAGAACATGGTGTAAAATCATGACAATTCAAAACCAAAGCACACATTATATTCACCCAAAATATGGTGAAAGGGGTGTAATCAAAACCAACGCCCAACGTCCAAATTGGGTGAGGAAAACCAATGTCCATGGTGAGGCAATGTGAGCCGTCGGAGGTCGGTGACAATAACAGAGAGAGATATGCCATTGACATAAGAAGATGAGCTAAGAAAAATCAAAGAGGATATCGAAGCATGATATTCAAATGTATCACCATCGAAGCTTATATTACAACTCGTTAAGCCTTAAATACAATGACTAGTGAAAGATGGGTGTTTACCGCTTTTTGATATATATATACATACATATATATATATATATGCTAAGTATAAAATGAAAACCCACTTGAGTTGTGAAAACTCTAGAAACTCATTCTCAATCACATGTTTTTAATTAATGTTTAAATTTTGTGGTCCACAATTAAAGTGAATAAAAAATGTATATATAAATATAACTTTTTCTCTCTCTTGAAAACATATATAAAAATTAGTAAAAAAATATAAAAAAATAGCAAAACATTTTTTTTTGATGTTTCGATGTTTTGTATTAAATGTTACAACATATATTGCATGTAACAAAAAAAAACCGATGTTACATAGGGTTTTCACGGGTTTTTACAACTCAAATGGGTTTTTATTTTAACCTTACCTTATATATATATATATACACTACTACAAAAACAGGCAAAAGATGCGATAGGTAAAACACAAAAGGTGCGCTTCAGCCATTTAACCGCACCTTTTAACGTAAAAATAAACTAAATTAGCACAGAAGGTGCGGTTCATAATAAACAAAAGATACAGTCAAACATCACCCGCACCTTTTGATAGTGGATAACAAAAGAGGTGCAGTTCACAATAAACAAAAGATGCGATCAAACATCACCCGCATCTTTTGATAGTGGATAACAAAAGAGGTGCGGTTCACATGGATAATAACATATATAATTTAAATTAATTTCAACTTTCAAACTATATATTATCTCTTATTCTCCTCATCTTTTTTTTTCCAACTTAAACAACCTACAACTATCTTCCATATTATTTGTAACTCAAACTTGGCCATTATAATGAAGATCCAATGAAGGTATATTTTAGTTTACTTTTATATTTGTATGTATTGTTAAATATATTTTAACGTATACAGATATAAAGTTCGATTTATCTGGTGATCAAGAATATCATTCAAATACCAAGCAAATTAATTAAGGTATGGAAAATTTTAATTTTATTGCATTTATTAACTGTTGATTTGTTTATAAGTATTTGCATATATATATTTTGTTATTTGTAAGTGTATATGCATATTTATGCTTATTTGTGTGTTATATATATAATATATACACACACATGTGTGTAGAGGTGCAAACGAGTCGAGCCCGAGTTCTACCAGGCTCGAGCTTGGCTCGTTTAGATCTTTATTTTAAAAGCTTAAGCTCTTCTCGGGCTTGCCTCATTAACACTATACTAATTAATAGTTTTAATAGTTGATAATTGATAGTTGATAACTGATAGTATACAAATAATAGTACTAGGCATGTTAGTCATGTTTTGTTGTGCACTTGCAAAAAAAAATGGTTTACTAAATTATTTATTTTATTGAACATGGATAACCGGATATTTTAATTATTTATACTATTTACTTAAATGCAAAAGGCAATTAATTAAAGTAAATCTTATCTTCTTCTTTGTCGGCAATCTACATCCCTCTGTGGCCCTATGAAACTTTTGGTATTGAACATGAAGAGTGAATGAATGTGTATATGGAGAAGATTTATCATGTTAAATATAAATAATTTTAATGTTAAGGAAGAAAGCTCATGAGTTTATTTGGAATTTTCCGTATGGCTATAAAAGGTTTTTGTTTGGTTTTTATTTATAGGTTATTTATATATATACATTTGTGAACCGGATAAGTTTTTTATAGTTCGAATTTCAAAAAGAAAAAAAAAGGAATAGACATACTTGTAAAATATTATTAATTTTAGATCTATGTTAACACTATTTTTTTAAATAAAAAGAAAATAAAGATATGACATGGGTCCATCTTAGTTATCCAATAAGAGTATGGATTAGAAACAAAAAAGCAACTTAACAACACCATTTGGTAAATATTTCTAAACAAACTTTTAAGAATTATTATACCAAATTAATGTTATTTAATTTTTGAATTTGATTGGATTTTTATTCTTTATTTTATTTTTGGGATCTTAAATTTTATATATGCATGTTATTAAATGACTATAGTTTTTCATAAGCTTATGCCCTTTCTAAAATCTTTTATATTACCTATCATTTTTATAAATATTATAATGTTACAATTTTCGTCTATATATTACCTATCACTTGTTTGAATATTTTATTTCCAGATGGATCGTGATTGGATGTACAAAGCTTCGCATACATCCGAAATTTATGCGGCCGGTGTTCAAAGTTTTTTTAGTGCCGCCGAAGCAAATCGCATAAAAAAAATAAGTCGGTCAATTTGTTGTCCTTTTTCCATATGTCAAACATTTCAATATTTTGAGGATATCACTGAAATAGAGGCACATTTGTTCGAAAATGGCTTTATGCCTAGATACGATTGTTGGTCAAGGCATGGAGAATCACTAGCTGCTTTTAGCACGTCGTCGACCGCTAATGACACTACATACAACGACGACGCATCAAACCTTAATAGTACGTACAACAACGACTCATCAAACCTTGATGAGAATGATAACCATTTGAATGGCCCCTGTGACAATTTAAATGAAATGTTACATGATATGGAGACTAATATGGGCGATGCTGAAATAGAAAATTTACAACACCTATTTGAAGATGCAGAAAAACCGTTATATACCGGTTCTAGACTTAATAAACTTGCTGCGGTGCTGAATTTGAGTAACTTAAAGTCGAAAAAACGGATGGAGCAATAAAAGTTTCACGGAACTATTAGTGTTTTTGCATGATCGCATGCTTCCGGAAGACAATGAATTACCAATTTCGACATACCGAGCAAAAAAGCTTATGTGTCCGATGGGATTGGAAGTTGAAAGAATACATGCGTGTCCAAATAATTGTATTTTGTATAGAAAGCGGTATGAAAATGAACATAAATGCGTTGTGTGTGGTGCATCGAGGTATTATCCATGGACCAGCAACAAATCACGTCATATGCTACCGTACGGGCACCCGAACCCGAGATTGAGCCTGAGCCCGAACCACAAATTACACTAGTAAATGATCCCAAACACGATAAGTGGGAAGATCCTGATTTGGAACCCATATTGGAGAAATTAAAGAAAAAAAAGGGTATCATTCGAGTTATGTTTGATCATTTACACAAATGTATCGGTACACGCCATTCCATTTGCATTTCTTCACCTCAAGGGATGTACCCCGAACGAGTTGCAAATGCAATCCCATATTCAGAGTTGTTAAGAATATTTTCAAAGAAATGGCTTGATTTTAGCATTATACATTCGTTTACAATGTAAGTTATTATTGTTTAAATATGTTACAAAACATATTTAGTTATTTGGATATAGTTTACTTAATTCCTAACTTTTATCTCATATCTATATATTCAAGGTATTTTTTTTTCTCGCCCAAATCCGAATGCGCATTCCTTGATCCTAGCCGCATTAAAGGTACAGAATGTGACACAAATTCGGAGGCTGTTGTGGAACACATCAAAGAAATATTCAAATATCATGGAAACAAAAGATATTTTCTTGCACCATTTGCTAACAGGTAATATATATGTTTTCGTCAATACATACGCATACATATATTCATATACATATAGTGATACACATACATATTTATATGTTCATAATTTCTACTTTTTAGTGGTCATTGGACGCTTTTTATCTTTGAACCGGGTACCTCAACCGCCTATATTGTTGATTGTTTAAAATGGGGGAAAAGTGAGGAGAGCTACACCATTTCGGGTCTAGCTGATAACAGTTTCGGGAGAAAATTTACATGGACAGTAGTGAATGTATGTTTTATACTTTTATATCAAGTTATTACTTATTACAGGTGCTTAAAATAATTAATTGTGAATTAATTGCAGTGCAACCAACAACAAGAAGGTTGGGAATGCGGCTATGTGGTCATTAAACACATGCGGGAATTTGTGGAGACCATTTAATACAATTTTGTTGAAAAGGCAAGTGTTTTTTGCATAAATATATAAAATATCAACTTTTCTATTTATTTGTGTACATTTAGATACTTTTATTATTTGTTTCAGTTATGGAATAAAGGAGGGATTACTTCTCATAAGGAAATTGACTTTATGGTCGTAGACTTAATGGATCATTGGATTAACAAGGTATTTGGAGTTTGACTGTTTGCGGGCTGGGCATGAACTTTCTAAAAGCGTCCCAAGGTTATCCCGAATTCTACTATTTTATGTTCATCTATATCTAAAGCGTAAAGTACAAACTCGCTTATATATGAGTAGGGTTTGAGTTTGATTAACTTCTGACTCAAATGCATATATATGAAGACTTTGGATATGTTGTTTTGTTAGGCAAGTATGAAGACTTCGGATTCAAATTTGCATTGCAAGTATGAAGATTGAATACGGCTCTTTCGGGTTGCAAGGATGAAAGTTAGAGTTTTTTGAACTGAATATTTGAAACATGATTTTTGTATTTGGATTGCATTTGTGGTACCTTGAAACATGATTTTTGTACATTTTGAAACCTTTTTTAAATATATTATTTGGTTTTGCATCTATAAAATATTGTATATATGTGTAGATGCAGCTTGCAGCTGCATATATTGTTTGGTTTTGTATATTGTTGTTTCCAGAAAATAATAAAAAAAAAGAATTTAAGCTAAAAGGTGCGGTTAGTTTATATGTTATAAGATGCGGTTTAGTTATTCAGATTAGGATGTAAAATGTGCGACTAAAATATGCGGTTCAGATTAGGATGTAAAAGGTGTGGCTGTGAATATGCAGGTTAGATGATGCGGTTTCTTAAAAGGTGCGGTTCCTATATCTGAAGATTCGCATCTATTTGGTGCGGTCCTAGAACCGCAACTTTTGGCAAAATTCACCGCACCTTTTGGCTGTTTTTGTAGTAGTGATATATATATATATATATATATATATATATATATATATATATAGGGAAGTATAAAATGAAAACCCACTTGAGTTGTGAAAACCCTATGTAACATCGTTTTTTTTTGTTACACACGTAATATATGTTGTTACATTTAATACAAAACATCAAAAAATAAAAAAACCTTTTTTTGCTATTTTTTAACATTTTTTACTAATTTTTATATATGTTTTCAGAAGAGAGAAAATGTTATATATATGTTTATATTTTTTATTAACTTTAATTGTGGACCACAAGATTTAAACTTTAATTAAAAACATGTGGTTGAGAATGAGTTTTTATAATTTTCACAACTCAACTGGGTTTTTATTTTAACGTAACCCTATATATATATATATATATATATATATATATAGAGAGAGAGAGAGAGAGAGAGAGAGAGAGAGAGATGCCATTGACATAGAGGGTGTTTTGGATTGCTTATTTAACTCTAAAAGTGCTTATTTGCTTATGGCTTTTTGAAATGAAGTTTTAAAAAAAGTGTTTGGATTAGCTTATGTGGTTGGAAAAGCCAATAAGCACTTTTTTAAAAGTGTTTGACTTAGCTTATTTATGTAAAATGACCAAAAAGGTCGTTCTTATATATTTAAAATCATTTACTACTACGTTATTTTTTATGAAAGCTAAATCCATTACTTTGCTTGACAATTTTTATAATTTCTTGATTAGACCAAAATAATATTACATTCATACAAATTGTAAATACTTCATAGAAAAAAAAACACAATTTTATTTTAGTACACTCGTACTCGCGATTCCATTATATCTTACGCAATCGTATCTCGTATGGCAAACACCCTCATAATCATATAATCTAGAATAACAATGATATTATAATTATAAAAGAAAAGTATCGTAATTGAAATATAATTATGTCCTTCAACATCTGATGAATCAGAGGATAATATTCTTTAACATCGTATGAACAATAATTGGCTGACAATATAGGAAAAGTAAGGAGACTACACTTAAAAAGTAGTCTTGGCTGGTCGACGGCAACGAGAGAACAAGAGAACAACAACAATGTTATTTTATGAATATATCTTGGATTAGGGTAAAGGGTGGATAGATTAGTAATTTTCCAATCAAAAAGCCAAAAGTGTTTTTGAAAAGTTAGGATTTGGAGTTTTTGGAAAATAGCTTTTCCAACCAATCAAAAAGCCAAAAACAAAAAGGACTTTCACATTTGCCAAACACCTTTATAAGAAGATGAGCTGAGAAGAAAAAAGAGGATATTGAAAGCGGTGAAACGTGAAGAGAACATGCAATATGATATTCAAAGGGACCACTATCGAAGCTCATATTACAACTCATTAAGCCTTAAATACAATGAATAGTGAAAGATGGATGTTAACCACTTTTTGATAAATAATATATATATATATATAAGGGATGAATCTTACGAGAAGTGATATTACATCGAGAAGTGCGAGAAATGAATCTCATCCATTAATTTTGTTTGATCAATGGTTATTACTCAAAATGACACTCTTGTAATTTATTTTCACCATTTTAATGAACTTTAATATCAAAAAGGATATGCTAGCAATTTTTATGTACCATCATTAAAAACAAATGTATAACTCATAATTACTTAACTAGTCAATTAAATATTCTCATTAAAGCCACAACTAAATCACTCTTTTGAAAATTATTTAATATTTTTGGTGTACTATCATTTTGAAGGCTTACAAATGCTCATCTAATTTTATGGATGATGAATATCTTATTATTTGCAGGTGTACAGTGAAGAAACTGGTAAAAACCTCTTGTATCCATATGAAATGTAGGTACGTACGTACACACATACATACGTAGGCACGTATGTACCTACGTCCCTAAGTGTGTACGCCCCTACGTACGCACATACATACGTAGGTGCATACCTACCTACGTCCTTGTGTACGGATATACCTACATGCCTACGTACGTACGTCCCTACGTGTGTAGGTACCTACGTGCCCCCTATGTATGTACATGCCTATGTAATTATGTAAACACATACATTCATAAAGTGTATGGCGTACGTATGAGTTTCATATAATCGGAATATACACGATAATTTCGATAAGTTTGTAATAGTTATTAAAAATTCATGTAAGATATACGTCTCATCTAACAAACAAAACAAAGTAAATACAAGTTAATATTCAAATAAAATTTAAGTTATAATATTCTGTTTTGTGACTTACTAATAGTAATTAATAGTTACCACAAAAAAAAATTGTTCACTTGATTAACATACCCTTATAATTAATAATTAAATAAATAAGAAGAAAAATTATGATTGGTTCTGTTCACTTTTCACACTTCTCGTCCTAAAAATACCTTTGAAAAGAATCAAATCATATATATATATATATATATATGATTAAATGTTAGTCTCGTAAGAAATATGGTAATGAAATTTTCGTAACTAATTAAGATATTGACTTTTTTTTTTGGGTTTAGTCAATGCATTCTTTTCCTCACTCTTGATGATGATTTTGCTGACACTCAGGAGGTGATATGAACCAATATTAAATTTTGTAGGAACGTGTTCGTGTCATGAACAAGACGTAGATCGATATCTATAATTAACGTGAAGGTGCGGAATCCCTTAACGTGATCGAAAACAACAAGGTTTCTCATTATCGTCTCTCTATTTCTCATATATCTCAAGGTATACAACAAGATATGACAAATATCAGTACATATACGTTCTGGACCAAAAAGCTATGAAAACATATGTCAAAATCACTATTTATAGGGTGATAAGATGAATTTTGGCACATATGTTTCCCCCCAGCGCATAAGTTCTCAACGGATATGTCTTCAGCGTATATGTTATACTCCAGAAAAACAGAAAACTGTTTTGGGCATAACTTCTCGTTATAGCTCCGTTTTACGTGCCGTTTTCGCCCACGTACTCGTATTCAAATTCTCTATCACTCCATATAATAATATCTTCATTTTAACTCCATCTAAAATGATCAAACTTTTAGATCCTTTTAAGCTCTGCGAATCTTCATTTGATAAAGACGAAAGCAATAGAATTATGCACTAACAGACTCCCCCTCGGATATTGCCGAGTCTTTCCATTCATATTAAATGCTTTAACATTTTAGCTCTAGGCATCGCTTGTCTTCTCAACACATCTCTTTCAAATTATCAATTCCTTCCTTAAGTGTAAAGAACATTTGACGTCAAGCTTCAAACAATTGTTTAAACATTATCATCTTTATTTGTATAGTCTTTGACACTTTTCAGAACTGAACTTCAATGATTCTCCCCCTCAATTCTTGATATTCTAACAGACTCCATCTCAAGCTTCATGTCTTGATGGGACCTGTTACTCATGATAATTATAAGTTGAAAATCTTAATTAACAATGTAAGCATACTCAAAAACTTGTAAAGATTTTTCAACCGTTTGACGAATTTACCTCCACGAACATCAACAAAAAGTTGTTTATCAAGTCCAAATTAATGATCTTGAAAAACACTGACATTTAAGTAATTTTCCACTTGATTTTATAAAATTTTGTATTCCAACATCAACAGTCGAAAATAAAATGGAAAATATAAAATCTTTTTGGTTTTTAATGAAAAGTAATAAAGACAGTAAACAAATTAACTTCAAAGCTATTTACAAACATGTAAACAATTACACATTTTTGCGAGTTTGAGTAGGGAATCATATTGACCAAATTGCCCTTCCATCACAGTTTTAATTAACAATGTAAGCATACTTAAAAACTTGTAAAGATTTTCAACCGTTTGACAAATTTACCACCATGAACATCAACAAAAAGTTGTTTATCAAGTCCAAATTAATGATCTTGAAAAACACTGACATTTAAGTATTTTTCCACTTGATTTTATAAAATTTTGTATTCCAACATCAACAGTTGAAAATAAAACAGAAAATATAAAATCTTTTTTGTTTTTAATGAAAAGTAATAAAGACAGTAAACAAATTAACTTCAAAGCTATTTACAAACAAGTAAACAATTACACATTTTTGCGAGTTTGAGTAGGGAATCATATTGACCAAATTGCCCTTCCATCATAGTTTTAATTAACAATGTAAGCATACTCAAAAACTTGTAAAGATTTTTCAACCGTTTGACAAATTTACCACCACGAACATCAACAAAAAGTTGTTTATCAAGTCCAAATTAATGATCTTGAAAAACACTAACATTTAAGTATTTTTCCACTTGATTTTATAAAATTTTGTATTCCAACATCAACAGTCGAAAATAAAACGGAAAATATAAAATCTTTTTGGTTTTTAATGAAAAGTAATAAAGACAGTAAACAAATTAACTTCAAAGCTATTTACAAACATGTAAACAATTACACATTTTTGCGAGTTTGAGTAGGGAATCATATTGACCAAATTGCCCTTCCATCATAGTTTTAATTAACAATGTAAGCATACTCAAAAACTTGTAAAGATTTTTCAACCGTTTGACAAATTTACCACCACGAACATCAACAAAAAGTTGTTTATCAAGTCCAAATTAATGATCTTGAAAAACACTAACATTTAAGTATTTTTCCACTTGATTTTATAAAATTAAGTATTCCAACATCAACAGTCGAAAATAAAACGGAAAATATAAAATCTTTTTGGTTTTTAATGAAAAGTAATAAAGACAGTAAACAAATTAACTTCAAAGCTATTTACAAACATGTAAACAATTACACATTTTTGCGAGTTTGAGTAGGGAATCATATTGACCAAATTGCCCTTCCATCACAGTTTTATTTTCAACGTTTATTATGACTGGTGTTAAGTCAGTCATTGGTATTATTGTCCTCCTAAACCTTCCAAACAAATGATTCAGGAATTTCTATGGTATGTTTAAATGGTTCAATTAAGCACGAATCTTATGTGGACCACACCCATCAGACATAATTTGTATATCTTTATACAATGAGTTTTTCACATGTATACTTTTTCACTATTTACTCAAAATCGATTAGCTGTGACTCATGCAAAAATAACAAAACATAACAACTCAGAACGTTAAAATGTTCCCTTAGATCGGTATTACTACACGCAGATAAGGTTCCATTTTAACAAAAATAAAAAGATAAAATAAGTTGAAATTGTATAAGGCTTTAACAATCAGGTCGGATAATACCATATTATCGCGCGGAGAAAGTACAAAGTTTTATACGAAACACCAAGAAAATAATGCAGAATATCCAAATCTTAACCTTCAGGTCGGATAATCTTATCGCGCAGGAGAAGATCCAAGATTTGAATAAAAATAAAGAAAAATTAAGTTGAATTTCTTTGCAAAATAAAATAAAAAATAGGTTGAATTTCTTTGCAAAATGAACACATGCACACACAGCAATATTTAAGCTTTTCTTGTTTCTTAAAGCAAATATTAACTAAGCTTCAAGATGTTAATCCACTAGATTCGGCTGTATTTAGGTTTATATCACTTAATTTTCCTTACTTGTTTGTTTTAAAGGCCTACCAATGCACTAATACATTTAAGAACACAACCTTTTATGCCTACTTTTTACCGGATTTAGGACCAGATGATCAATATACTATCATCTTCCCTTTTTTCTTCAAAAACTCATTTTCAAGGAGCAACATTTTTTCAATGTTTTTGAGTTTTTAGCATTTTTGAATGTTTTTTACTTTTTTTTAAAAAATATTTTTGAATGTTTTTTGGTTTTTCTAGAAATTTTTACTCCCCCTAAAATCAAAAACATTTTCAAAAAATAAACTTTACTGTTTGATGTGGTCTACAAATATTTTTAGATCACTTTTAGTTAATCACAATGGCAGCTTCATTAACAAGAATAAAACAGTTAAGCAATCCAAAGTGAACATGAAAAGCAAACCGTAATGAGCCCCATCTTTCCAGATTTCATGTGTTTGCCCCGCCCTCTATTGATTTGGCAATGTTTAGCACAACCATGCTCCAATGATAGACATTATGAATTATGGGAGCCCCTACACACACAGTTTTAAGAAAACAGAGAAATCCAGGCCCGCTTGGTCTTGGACCTCATGGCATTTTCAAAATTCTCAACATTTTCAGCAGTTTCAGACAAATTTGTTACCACAAAATGCTTGCTGTCTGAACACTCAGAATTAACATTTAAAACATCTGAATTTTCTGAAGTTTCGGATTTTACAGATATGACAATGTTATCCGAACTTTCAGAACAAGACTCTTTCTCAACAAAATCTTGTTTTGATTTGACATTTGAGTCTTTTTTCTTAATGATCCAATGATATAACGTTGATTTGGATCTTTTCACATAAAATTTCAAACCCTCAAACCTTTTAACATCACAATCTTTCAAATCAACAACCTTAACAAATTTAGGTTTGATATTTGAATTGACATTTGAGCTTGTATTTTTAGATTTTGAATTTTGAAATTTTTGTTTTTCTGTTTTTAGAACATCTTAGTTGATTTTAGATGTAACAACATCCGATTTTGGAATGTAAGCAAACTTAGAACTCTTCTTATAACAAGTAGATTCCATAGTTTGTGTACATTTCTCTTTTCGAACAAAGAAATCCTTATTGGATCGATTTTGAGACTGAATTTCTTTCTCACTTTCAGATGTTGTACTATGTACGAATTCAACCTTATTAACAAATTTTGGTGGTTTCCATGATCGTGTTTATAACGATTAGGACACACAAAGAACACATGTCCCACTTCGTTACAGTTAAAATATCTCCTCCGGTCAACAAACTTTCTAACCAAAAGTTCTTGAACACGATCACGCCCAGTTTTTATATTTTCCGATTTTAGAGGCTCAGGGGAAATTGGGGGTTGATCCTGCGTATACCCCAAACCATGATCATTATAACCATAGACAACTTCCCCAGATATTTCATCTCTACCTGTCGGTTTGGGAAGAATATTGTCCAGGAGGTGAGATGCTGCTTTGAAACTGTTAAGCTTCAAATCAACCTTTTCATTAACAGTTTGTTTTAACATCAGAATTGTTTTCTCATTTTAATCAATCTTTTCCCCCAGTGCCTTTTCACATGTTCGAAGCTTAGCATAAGCTTCCTTAATACGTTTAAGCTCATTTAGTAAAGAGTCGTTGTGAGTTTTTAAAATTTTATTCTCCACATCTTTTTCTAAACATTATGAAGTAACTCACATTTTTCACATGACTTTACGTTATGAATGTTTAACGACTCGTGATTAGACTCTGATTTGATTTTAACATGATGAGCAGAAGGTTCAGAGTGTACCTCGAATAACTTAACCTCTTTGACTTTCATAGTCGGGATGTCTGAACTTTCTGTTTTAGCTTGATTGAGAATAGGTTCAGTTCCCTTAGCTCCAGCAGCAGCTTCCTCAGCTTCATCCTCAACATTAATTTCCCTTAATTCCAATTTCAGAGGATCACAAGTAGACTGACAGCATGATTCCAAAACCAATTCTTCATCAAATTCTGAACCACCATCATTATCGAACTTTAGAGTGGTCTCAAATTCTGGCAGTGATAGTTCTTCAGATTTGACGATCTTTTCAGCAAGTTTATCAATCATCTTTTCAGACTGGTCAGTTTGAACTTCAATCTCATCATCAACCTTTTCAGAATCTTTAATTACCTCATGCATCATTAGCTTCTCGATGAATCGGGAGAGATTGTATGTGTCGGGGTTTGATTGTATTGACAAAATGATTATACCCAAATCTTCAGTTGAAGTTTCAACGAGTATATCGGCCAACCTTTCAATGTATTCGAACTCTCGTTTCACAATCCCCATATGCTTCATTTTGCTCACAAGCTTGCAATATCTTTTGATTAAACGATCAACCGATTCTCCAGTCATCATCTCAAAATCAAATTCTTTCTTCAAAACGTTTCTTCTCGATGTAACTTCAACGTTAAACAAACTCGAAAATCCCATTTTGAAACTTTTTGTAATCTTTATTCAACAAATTTTAGCAACTTTTTGGCTTGTTTAGGCTCGCTTATCAGCAAAACAGTAAATTTCAGCAACTTTCTGGTTTGTTTCAGCAATTTCAGCACGTTTAAACATCAATTTTCAGCGCGAAAACAGTCCGTTTCAGCACAGTTCAGCATGTTACAGCTCGTTTTAAACGCGATTCAGCAACTTTCAGACGCGTTTCAGCTATTTCAGCACTAAAACAGCTCGTTTCAGCAAATTTCAGCGCGTTTTCAGCAGTTTCAGCACGTTTCAGCGTGTTTTTGGCAGTTTCAGCACGTTTCAGCGTGTTTTCGGTACGTTTCAGCACTTAACAGCGCGAAAACAGCTGTTTCAGCTCAAAAACAGTAAACTTCAGCACCGAAAACGGTTCGTTTAAGCACGATTTCAGCAGCTTCAGCAACTTTCAGCACGTTTTTGGCCCGTTTCAGCAGCAAAATCAGTTCGTTTCAGCGCGTTTTGACAGCAAATCAGCACGTTTTGGTTTGTTAAAACTGTAGGCAGCAAGTTCAGGTTCGTTTCAACCCATTCATCATGCGAATCAGATCTGAACTTGAATTTTTACATGTTTAAACTTCTGATCTGAACCAAACTGCACCCAACACTCGTTTAAATTTTAATTTCTGAAAATGACTAAATTGCCCCTGATCTTAAAGCTTCCAAAACAACGAGCAAACACCAAAAACAACTCGTGAACTTGTAATTCGAACATGAATCAAAATGATATGAGCACCGAACTCGAATTTACCACCGAATGAACTAATAGGAACACTACACTTTTAAGCAAATGAACCGAAAAGAACTCGAACACAAAACCAGACTCAATTAGGAATGAACACGAAATAGATCAAACACCGAACAAGAATCACGAACAACACCGAACATTTACAATGAATTTGGAAAAGATTTTCAGGTCGCCGGAAAATTCTGTTGTCGCCGGAACTTTGCCGGAAAAAACAGTTAGGGCGCCGGAAAAAGTTGTTAAAGACCGCCGGAAAATTCTGTTGTCGCCGGAAGTAACCAAAACTCAACACGAAGAACACGAACTGACGGAATCAAAAGCGAGCAAGTTAGAAGTAACGGTTAAGCACGAGATTCAACGATTATTTGTAGAATTGAGCACCGAAAGGCTCTGAGCTTTTGGATATGATTTGACTTTAACGAAACCGAAACGAACTTTTTAATGAGTTAAGAAATAGATCGAATCTTAACGTGAAACGAGTGTATCTTGTTATTTTCTTCCGATATCGAGCACCAAATCTCTGATACCACTTGTAAGAACGTGTTCGTGTCGTGAACAAGACGTAGATCGATATCTATAATCAACGTGAAGGTGCGGAATCCCTAAACGTGATCGAAAACAACAAGGTTTCTCATTATCGTCTCTCTATTTCTCATATATCTCAAGGTATACAACAAGATATGACAAATATCAGTACATATACGTTCTGGACCAAAAAGCTATGAAAACATATGTCAAAATCACTATTTATAGGGTGATAAGATGAATTTTGGCGCATATGTATCCCCCCAGCGCATATGTCCAGCGCATAAGTTCTCAACGGATATGTCTTCAGCGTATGTGTTATACTCCAGAAAAACAGAAAACTGTTTTGGGCATAACTTCTTCGTTATAGCTTCGTTTTATGTGCCGTTTTCGCCCACGTGCTCGTATTCAAATTCTCTATCACTCCATATAATAATATCTTCATTTTAACTCCATCTAAAATGATCAAACTTTTAGCTCCTTTTAAGCTCCGCGAATCTTCATTTGATAAAGACGAAAGCAATAGACATATGCACTAACAAATTTGTGTATATATAAAATACAAGAAAGTCAAAGAGTTTCAACTAAATAGTTTTGTCACTATAATTTGTCAAGGAACTTGAGCAATTGCTTCTATACCTTACAAGTGGGTTGAGTTGGGTGACAAGCCAAGAGGTGAAGTTGGTTTACCCGTTAACACTTTTGTTATTTATTTTTTAATAGGTTTGAATATGCAATAAATTAGTAAAATATACTGAAAAGAGAAATGCTTATTTTTGACTTGATGATGACTAGGAATTGCAAATTTGATGCAAACTAACAAAATCAATCATAATTATTTGTTTCCGAATTTCGTGAAACAAGAGTGAGAAACAATAAATTTACATTTATAACCTTATCTTTTGTGTTTAAGTAACAAAAAATGGTTCATTTTGATCCATATAAATGTTTTTAGTTTTGTATCAAAAGTTTGGTTGAGTTAGCATTTGCATCGTCAGTTGTTTGTTAATAAAAAAGGTAAAAAAAAAAACTTGCTAACGTTTTGCATACCAAGGTACTTGGTCGGAGACTTGAGATACTAATAAATATATGTTAGTTATGATTCTAAATATTTTCACTTGATGGCTATTAGTTATTTTAAGTTACTAATTAAGGTTCCACTCTCTTTTTTATATGCATAATTTGACTTTTACTTATAGTAAGGGGTTCAAAACAAGGACTACCGACTATACGGTTAGGTACTGATGTGATTGTCTATTGCCATGCATCTTGTAACAACCGAACATGTCATGGTTTCATGTTTAATTATATAACTGATTTCTAGAAATGAAGATTATGCCCATAATCTATACGGTTCAGTGTCTTAGCCGTTCACTAAATTATTTTCCCACTTAATAAGAGCTCTGTCAATATCCAGATAGTAGAACTATTCTCTCACATAAACTAACCGGACCCTCAACTTCATTGTTATCTTCAATTCTTGCAGAAATCTCATTAATCACGTTTCTTTCTTCAACGGATAGTAAGGTTTTCCTCATGCTAAGAGAATGTATTTGTGACTGAAACCAATCAATTAAAGAAAACACTTCATTAACATTACCTTTCTCAATAATGAACCGATCACTAAGAACAAATAGAAATCTATTCACCAAGCTACAATACCTCCATTGAACTACATTTGTCATGGAATATTAAAACCTAATTCCGTTGAATTAATCAGACCATGAACGAAGGATTGAATGAAGAGAACGGGGTTTCTTATAAGAAGTTTTAATATCATTAGTTTGAAGACGCATTTTTCAAGCGACGACTTTTCATAGTCACCTAAATTTTACAATTTCAAAAATTTTAAAAAATACATAAATCTTAAAATAAATAAATAGAAAATTAATATATATATATATATATATAATATTAATCATATATAAATTATTAATAATAGAAAAAAACTTAGTATTAACATATGATTAGAAACTTTCATTAATTTAATTCAACAAGTAAAATTAAATAAATCCCTAAACTCCTGCATTTGTGAACATATGACCCCTTCTTTCTTTGGTTTTATTATTTTACTAGGATATAGCCCGTGTAATACACAAGTGGCTAAAAAAAATACAAAAAAGGTTAAATTTAATAATATACGTAATAACATACCTTGTCGTCTCAACAACATATTAAAACATATTTATATGTCTAAAAATAATATTACATATTTTTATTTTATGGATTCATAACATACTTTATGGAAGAATGATTTTGTTTTAATAATATAAATAAGTAGATTAAAATTAAATAGCTTATTAGGTGTAAATTATAATTTTGAAAATTGTTGAAGTGGAATCTTATATGGATAGCTTAGTTAAAGATCATGTGGCAACCATGTTGCTTTAATATAATAGTTAGATTTTACTTTTACTTTTAGTTTTAACATATGACTGGAAACTTTCGTTAACAAAATTCAAAAACTAACATAACTTCTCTTCTATTCTCTATATTGCGTCACCAAACTAAGCTTGATAGAAGTGAATAATATTCTTCTTATCCATTTCGGATATATAGTGTATAATTACAATTCCAACAAAATCCCAATACAAGAAGCCCATACATACAACAAAAACATAAACGAAACTTTACAGAAGTAAAAAATACGGTAGCTCTCCCCAAAATGAAATACGTTTGAGATATATGTGAAATAGTGAAGTGAAAGTGAAGTTAACTCGAATTCAAACTCATAAATTGAATCAAAGCCCAAGACATGCACAATTAAGTCCATCCAAATTAATTGATAGATCTATTATAGCCCATTTAGCCTTTGAATCCAAATTCATAGATCCATTAAAGCCCCTTTTACAAAAATCTTTTAACCAAGATATACTAAGTGCGTCCAAACAACTCTATACAAACATAAACAAAAAAATAATAATAATAAACTAAAGTTTATCAACTAAATACATAAGTTACTAATATATTTATATTGTTACATATACTCACAATCATTCAAAAAACAACCTAAAAGTAACCCGCATAACAGACGGGCTAAAAGCTAATATATATATATATATATATATATATGTGTGTGTGTGTGTGTGTGTGGAGAGGATAAAGATTAAACTCATTCTTAAAGAAAAAACTTAAAAACTCCAAAAAATTATTTTTAATTAAAAATAAAAAAATATTTTCAAATTTTCGTTTCTTCTATTCTTCTTATATTTTTTATTACTCTTCATTGGATAAAAAAAATAATAAAAAATAAAAAGACATTGTAATGCACATGCATAATACTATTATTAACATCCTTACAATAAATAACAAATATTGTAAAACACCCCCATAAAGGGATAAAATTACTAATAATTAATATCTGATTTAAAAAAAAAAGATATTATTTTTAATATAGTAAAAAGATAAGCGGGTCATTGGTCTCATCAAACTCAGATTGCTTCTAAGAAACCCTTTTATCATAAGACCCTAAATATGTTATTAAAAACCGGTACGTACCGGCCGGTTGAACTGGTTATACCGGATTTTCGTAAGACAGCCAATAGTTAGAGCATGATATTTTTGGACGTTTGCTAGAATATCGTACCACCAGTTTTTTTAAAAATACCTGTTTAAACTTACAAACCAGTTTTAAATCCAAAACATTTTTGATATTTTTCGTGGCCTACATTTTTTAAATTTGACTTTTAGCATCCTTTATAGTGGTAACAAGGCGGGTCCCCAAGTGATGATCATAAGCCCATAAAATACACGTGTTAGATCTAAACATGGCATTCACTACTCACCAAACTTCCCATATGTGGTCAAAACTCAAAAGCCCAAAAATATCCCAGTAGATTGTTTAAAAGGGTATTATTTTTTAATAATAAAAAACCATTTTACTTATTTTAATATTCAAAAACCGAGCTGGTTCACAAATATCATTTCGGGTAAACGAGTCAGATTGCATATGAGGGTATATATGTCATCGTGCAAGTTACAAACTGTGTCCAATAAATAGTTTACAATCAAATGGGAAACAATTTGCTAATGGGTAATTTCTACAGATAAGGGTAAATCTATAAAGTGGCAGTTTTGAAATCAAGTGCAACAAATATTGTAAAGAATATAAGTTTGGTTGCTATTTGGTAAAACCAAATCAGAAACTATAGCTTGTAATTTAGATTCCAGGTAAAGTAAATAGGTTTACTTTGAGTTGCTTAGTTAACTGATAAAAGCTTTTCTTTTCTTTTCTTTTTTTTTTTTCTTTTTGTGTTCTGGGTCAAGCACAGGAGCAGTTAAACCTTTAAGATTATTGGACGGAACATCTGAATTCGTGCTCACTTACGAAGACATATGGCAGCCCGTTAATTTGACTATGCAAAATGTCGATACCGTAAAAAACCAACCCCCTACTGACTAACTGAATCCCCTTTGTGTCCCCGCGGACATGTCCCCAATTTTCAATAGTTCCCCATGGATATATAATGAAAACCGAAAGAAAGATAGCTTTATTGTAACGTCCGCACTTTTGAGAAAATACAAAATAAAATAATATAAAGTTTTATTTAATCATGTGTTGTGCAATGCTATTTAAATTAATTAAATAATAATGATGCGAGAGGATAAGATTAGGGATGTTATGGGCTTAAGAGTGATTAAGGACCTAAAAGCCTATGGGCCTAGAGTATTTAAGGTCCTAAACATTCCCTAAAACCCTCATATCATCTTGCCTCCACACACTCAAAACACACACAAACACCCTCTCCTTATTTCGGCCAGATCTAAGCCCAAACCAAAACCAATTCGTGATAGATATTCTCCTAAAGGACAAGAAACGAAGAACTATTCGTGTATTAATCCAATCCGACGCAAAACCGAATCCAAAAGGTATGTTTTAGTTCAAAAGGCTAAGTGTTTGAGGTCAGTTTGCCATGAAACTTGGTATAAAGGTAGATCGGGATATAAGAAACAAGAAAAATATAACTTGATGAGCCATAAGTTAACGGGTTCATTATGAAACAAATAAGTGACGTTCGGGCTGTGTAAAAAGCAAGTAGACAAAGTTGTTACGACCCAAAACCCATTAAAAGGGTGAAATCGGGTCATAAGGAAAGGTCACGAAAGAAAACGGCTGAAGAAAAAGGTTCGCATACAGAAGAATCGCATCGCATAGCCATGCGATGCGATTTGTTTAAGAAATGCGATGTGATTCGTTTAAGAAATGTGATGCGATTCATTTGTCCATGCGATGCGATTGGTTTTGTCCATGCGATGCGACTGGTTTGCGTCCATGCAATGCGACTGGTTTGTGTCCATTCGATACGATTCCTTTAGCCATGCGATGCGATTGTTTTTTCATGCGATCCGAATTGTTGTAAAACTTAACTCGACCCGTTTTTCTGATGAATTTTTAATAACTCGACCCCAGCCAGGGGCTCTGCCCCTTGGACCCTGCTAGGGGCTGCCGCCCCTAGACTGCGCTACCATGGGCGCTGCCCCCAGACCCCGTTCATTAGGGATTTCACTAACCTAGAAATATTATTTGGTTAGAAGTAGTTAATTGGTACTTATATCATTACACAGATAGTTGCACATAGCTAAGGAAGGGCGCTACCATTAACTCAGAAAGAAACCAACTGCAGTTGAGTTCTAGCCCTTTTTTGTGTTATATTTTCAGGGCTGTGTGCATACTACGATGTGTTACATAATACACTTACCTTAAGTGGTAAGTGTATATTAGAATATGATTACTTGTGTATGTTTGTTGGACGATATAGAATGATTAATTAGTATGCACGTAGTTATATATGTTTACTTATACTTGAAGGTAATAAGGTATGTAACGAACGTATGTGTGATTGTATGGTACGAGGAAGGGTACCGGACCCTAATACACTACAAGAAAGTAACCCTATAGCGACCAAGGTTATATCGAGGGCAATTGTCGTCGCTACAACTAACCTTTTATCGATGACTTTTCGTCGACGTAGGACTGTTCAACTTTTCTACCTTTTTATACCCTATACCGACGACATATCATCGATATAGGGTGGACCAAACTTTTGGAGGGATTTGCAGATTTTTACCGCCAACTTGAAACCCTTTTTCGACGACTTGTCGTCGCTATAGCTTATACTAATTTTTTTAATTTAATTTGTTGATAAATTAATATAAAGGAAAAAAAACTAAAAAAACATATAAATCACCCAGTTTCGACGACTTGTCGGCGCTGCAACTTGAATTAATTTTTTATATTATTGGTTAATAAGTAAATTAAAAAGAAAAAAAATCCAATAAATAAATAAATAAATTACTATGCTAGGATGAAATGCGCTTGCTAAAGGTGAAATTAATTTTATTTATTTATTTATTAATGATTGATAAATAAAAAATATGTAATTTTAAAACTACTTTTTTCCACGTTTTATTTGTTTATGTGCATGTGCTTTACTAATTATTTGATTCTTCTTATAATATGTTTGTATTATTGTGTATAGATGTGTGGGCGGGTTGATGAATGTATGGATCAATCATTGGATGGATGGATCGATGAACGAAGCAACTGATGGATGGGTGGATGGTCGATGAACGGATGAATCAATGGATGGATGAATCGATGGATGGACCAATGAGGGGTGAATTGATGGATTGACAGATGGTTTTATGGATGGATGGATCAATGGATCTGTGAGAACCGAGCCCCGGTGCGGAAGCGTGAATAATGGTCGTTATAAACGGTGGAGCTCGGATCTGAGCTTGGATCGAATCGTATTCGCTCTTGAAAGGGGGTTTTGGACTGATGAGTGGTGTTTGGGAGAGAGCCTGAATCGATTACAATGAACAATAGACTGGAAGAACCATCTTATGCAATCGATTCACAAAGATAAAGAGGTGGTAGTATGATTTCATTAACCAAAAGATTGTCATTACAAAGCACTCATACATACACACATACATACAATAAAGATTAGCCACCTCGAGGAGAGCTCATCCTGGAGACGGCGGTTCACTCAAAGAGATAAACCCTAGATCTCACACAATACACAATACACTCATGCTAGAAAAATTAACAAATACATCTATTTATACTAGTCTAGCATGTCTTGGTCTTCAAGCCATCCACCCTTGGTTGAGACCAAAAATATTAATTAATTTTCACCCACAATAATAATAATTCGATGCGTCGGTCTAAAATATAAGTCCCAACAATCTTCCCCTTAGACCGATGCCATCGAATTTTCTTCCAAGACCACCTCAAAAACTCGTTGTCTTTCGTTGAAATTCTCCCCCTCACGTTAAGCTTCTCCCATTGTTCATTTTAGATCATTTCTCCTATATCACATTCGGATACATTTGTATGGGCATATGAACGAGGTTTTGAACTTCGAAGATCAACTTCAAGTAACAAGGTCATCACAAAAAGAAATAAACTCAATGTGATCATCAAATAATCTTCCATTCTTCAAATCTGTTTCTTCCCTTGTAAATCATCTTCAAACCATTCCCTGAATCAAGATAGCATTCAAGTCAACCATAACCCGTTCTTGATTGTCAAGTGACTGTTTTCATAGGAGGTTAAACTCTACTGAACATCCGTTCACCATGTTACTAGTGATGACTCTATCTTCTCAACCGTACTAGGATATCTGAAGACTCACAAGCAATGAAACATCTCTAAAGAATCTTGGATTATTGATCTTGATCAACTTTTCCTTAACTTGAGTCTTTTCACTTGATTTGAGGCAAGAAATTTGCAATGAAATTCAAGAATTTTTACTCCTCCAATTTCGTTGCAATTGTCTTTGAAAATTGAGTCTTCAAATCAAGTATGGGTGAAACAACCTTGACCATCCTTATCAAGATTGTTGATTCTGTAATAAACAAGGATAAACAAAACATTATGTTGGTTGACACTCATAAGGGATGAAATCCGTAAGCTTGGTCAACACTTGTTCTTGTAAAGCTCTTTGATGAAGTATGTGAAAAATTGATAAGGCTTTGATTTCCTTTTGCTTGTTGATGATTGGATAAAATTTACCAAAATACCCATGGTATATATCTTCCGTAAAGATCAGCTTGGTCAAACGGTCAACGGCACCAAAAATCTCAAGTGTAATTCATTTACGAGCATGGATTCAGTCCACGAGAACACATAAGTTAAAGTCCATTCACGAGCATACTCAGTTTTTACTCAAGCATGCTTGAAAACACTTGTTTTTTTTTTGTTTTTTTTTCATTGAGCATGCTGGGGAGCTTGCTCGAAAACACTTGTGTTTTTCTTTCATCGAGCATGCTAGAGAGCTTGCTTGAGGGCTTGCTCGAAGCCTTGCTCGAGAAAATAAGTGTTTTTCTGTGTTGAGCATGCTGGAGAGCATGCTCGAGGGCTTGCTCGAGGCCCTTGCTCGAGAAAGCACTTGTATTTTTCTGTTGTTACTCGAGCATGCTTCTGTCTTTACTCGAGCTTGCTCGAGACCTTGCTCGAAAATTACTTAGATTTTCTTTTCTTTTCCTGAGCATGCACAAAATCAAAGTGTGCTCGAAGAAGGTTTGCTTGAGTGGAACAAAGTGTGCTCGAGACCAAAAGATAGATTTTGAGATAAACCAGGACGTGCTCGGGGTTTATGTGCTCGAAACCAAACTTGATGTGCTCAATATAAGAGATGCTCGAGATAAGCTGTGCTCGAAGCAACACTTAGTCATTTTACATACTCGAGACCATTCTTATCATGCTCGAGACATCCAGACTTCTTTTCTGCATCATCAATCAATGATTTTCCAATACAGAACCTGCTTGAATATTCTCTTTGCATCTTCCATCTGCTGCTACAAACAATGATTAGATTGCTCCTGGTACCTGTTCATTCTTGACTTCTGCATATCAGATTGTACCAGCAGCAATGTTCTTCAATATTCCCTTTACTGTTTAAGCAGCACACTCATATCAGAAACAGTTACAAGCACATAAAACCCTAATTTTCAGATCAAGAACCAAGCTTCTACATCTGAAATTAATCGTTGTAGCAATATCCCAGTCATCTCGATATCAACCATCTATCTTCAATCTATCAACAGTCGTTACAGATATGAAAATCATCTTCAATAACAGTTTTGCCCCAAAACGAGCTAAAAACACTGTTACATCAGATCTGGATCGATATGACCAAATAAACATGAAAACCACTATTAACCAATCACATAATTTTGTTATTTTTTTCTTTTTATTGATGAAGGGTATACATGTAATTTGTCATCTAGGACGTTTCAATCTCTCTTCCACAGATTATTAAACCTAATTCATTAACAGCAAATCTCCCAAATCTAGAACACATCACGGCCGGAGAACTTTGAAAAGCAGGAGCCCAACCGGCAATCATTGTCGATTGATGACTCCGCGGAACCCTATCCACCACCACAAATTACTTGTCTTCACCGTCAACCATTTTCAATTTGCTCGAACGGGAACAGATCTAGAGTCTGCAAAACCTATCTGAGTGTTAATCCGGTAATAATGTTTAATGGTTTTGACTTTTGAGTAAATCTTCTAATTAAAATTGTTGATTCTTCTTTCATAAATTATATCGAGTGCTTACGTAGATTTTATGGTATTAGATTTATTACTTATTAGTATGCCTTATTCCTTGTTTTTCCTTGAGCAGCTTGTAGTGATTTGTATAACATTAAATCAAGTCTCCCATAATGTTAATAATAATAAGCCCTCATTTGCATTTATGATTGGATTACTGAAGGCATGCGATACAAATTTGGTTGCGAAAGTGACCACAGACAACTAATCTAGGTTATGCAAAATGCACCTATTCGTAAAAATTGAATGGAAAGCCCTGTTTTATATATGTTTCATTCTTTTACGGTTTTTCTCCAGAGATGGATCAGATTTTGATGAGTGGTAGAAGATGAAGCATCACAGACATTGATGGGTCGAACAATTATCATAGCATCTGATTTTGAAGACCGACGAATACAACAAATACAATGGCTAAGACAAACACCGCCGCTACATATACGTAGCACCGCTGGTACATATACGTACTGGTTGGTGAATATACGTACAACTGTTGTACATACACATACGTAACACGGATGGTACATATATGTACCGCTGCTGGTATATACATATACGTAACACGGCTGGTACATATATGTAATAGCGTTTGTTCACTTAAAAATCATTTTATGGTTTGTGACATTTCACTTGTATTTGTATCGTTTGAACTCATGTATTTCTTTAGTTTTACATGTATTTCACGTAGTTGTTGATTATATTTGATTTCATTGTTTTTTTAATACATTAACATGGCAAGTTTACATATATGTTACCCACTTCATTTTAATCTTACTTGAAAAGAAAAGTGGATCAAGATAGTAGATTGGAAAAAAAAATCATGAAACTAAAGAGTGGTATAAGAAAGACGAGAGAGAAATAAAAAAACAGAAGAAAAAGATTATAAAAGTATAATAGAGAAGAGATAAACGAAAATGATGGAAAATTAATAGGTCTTTTGTTTTTTACTAAAATGCCCTTTTTATTAAAATTCTGTATTACAAACTTTTTAATAATTACAATCATGCCACTATTGATATGGGTCCTTGATTAAATGTGATTAATGGTTGGATACAGGTTTTCATAGTTTTCAATTATATTGTGGTTCTCAATTGAACCATCCCTTATATATATACACACACACACGTTACATCACCGGTTCTGGTCGGACCGCGAACCAACAAATCTGGCCGAGTTATTAGAAAACGGGTATATAGTGTATTATTATTTATATTATATATATAGGGTTGAGTTCAATGGAGAAATGAAATTAGAGTGAGAAATTAGAGAAATCCTTTGAACCAATCAGATTCCTTCCTTTTATTTTTATAATATAATTAATTATAGGGGCATATTAGTAATCATAACATTATTCTTAAGTATGGTAAATATTAATTTTATTATTACAATCTGATATCACTGAACCACACAACAATCTAACATTATTCTTACATTATTCTTAAACACCTTTTTTATTGTGTGTACTCTAATTTTACCAACAATCTAATTCGCCACCCACTCAATTACTAACCATCACGCATACCAACAATACATTAACATTGACAAAGTTGATTACACATACCTCACCTACCCCATAAATGCAAATAACTAACTTCATACTTTAACTTTCTATAAACCTTATTCAAAACCATCAAACACCTCTTTGACTTCCTACACATCATTAACAAAGTAACAAATATGTAACATAATGATTGCAATACTTAAAACCATCGAACCAAAAACGTTAAACATAGTTTGTGACACAATAAAGGAGAAAATAAAACCATAACACAACCATACAAAACATCTAATTCAAACATAAACAAAAGGCCAACAACTAATAAACCAAATATCTTCAACACACCATGCTTATGACTTCCTTAAACCCAACATTTTCCTTCCTTTGAATCCTTTTTTTCTTAGCATCCTTTCCTACATTTGCAGCACGTGTCACATTCACAACAAAATCATCATGTTCCACGTCATTTGTGTTTAATGTCCCTTCACCTCCTCTCTTGCCACCACCTATTTTTTTTTCCTACAACACAATCACACAATGTTAGCCACATTGACTAACCTTATTCGATCAAGAATTTCAAACTTACCTTTAGTGGAAAGGTTATCAACTGCATTATAAAATAAATACCTTATCATACCATGAATCAACAACTAACAAGTTTAAAATACTAAATGATCTACATCCGTTACCTCTACTTCTCTTTTACCACGACTATCACTTCCATCCTTAGTCTTATTGGTAACCATTTCACATTCTACACCTGCATTAAGTTCAACCAAACAAAGTGTACGTACTGGAAATAAATTATATTGCCTATACATACAAACCAGATACTTAGAAAACCTTTTGAATGACAAACTTGTTAACCTTCACAACCTACATCATGTTCTACATTACCTAAAAAATAAATTACATTCCCTACACATACAAACCAAATACTTAGAAAACTTTTTGAATGACAAGCATGTTAACATTCACAACCTACATAATATGCTACATTACCTAAAAAATAAATTACATTGCCTACACATACAAACCAGATACTTAGAAAACTTTTTGAATACAATCATGTTAACCTTCACAACCTACATTTCCTACAACATATTCTACAATTGTCACAGTTTACATTAACTATACTCACACACCAGATAAAAGTTAACTAACTAAGTAACCAACACAATCTACTTTACCTATACATACAAACAACCAAATTGTAATACTCTTACGTTCATTGTGTAATAACAAAAAAAATCACTACGTCTTTAATAATGTTTCCTACACAGACATAACTACAAAATAAACACGCAACAACTGACATTTTGATTTGTTAACTAACAAAATAAACAACACAATCTACTTCGCCTATACATACAGACAACCAAAATGTAATACTCCTACATTCATCGTTTAACAACAAAACAAATTCTCAACATCTTTAAAAATGTTTCCTACACAGAAAACACTACAAAATCAACATGTAACAACGCTGCAATTTAAACCCAAAACAAACGGAAACCACCGTATAAAAATACAATACCTAACTACATACACATACATTATCTCTTTTAAACAACTTTACCTTTCACATTGGACCCCATTGGCGGTCTAACACGAATCTTCTTTGAAGTTCTTCTTTCAACACCTTTTTCTAAATAATAAGATTATATAACAATTTAAATGTCTCTTTATTAATAACCAATCTTACTCAGTTATAGCTTCAAAAAAATATACCATTTTTCGAAGACATCTTCATCTTTCTAGTTACCTACACATGGGAGGAACAGCACAATTTATTAGTAACAACCTACATTTTACAGATACAAACAACTAATCTCAACTTGTAAGACCCTTTTAATGACTATTTCCCATAAAAACCCGAATCATACATACACAAAATTCTGATTGTACGCACTAAACCAAAAACCAAAATCATCCTTCATCATTGAAATCAAAACGAAGAACAATCGAAAAACCCTAACCTCTTAACGCCGTCATCGATAATAAGCAAAACAAACACTAGATCTTCAATAACCGATTTCGATTTTATAGGCCATCAGTGAAGGAGAATCTTTTCGGATATTCAAAATATTTCTTTCCACTAAACAAAAAATATTTCCAGGTTTACGCCCCTTGATTGTAGTGTAGGTTGATATTATCGGATCTTTGAAGATAACGAAGGAGAGGATTTGAAGTTTACTGAACGACAATGAAGATGATATGGGAAACCTTCTGAATATATGGTAAATGAAAAGTCAAGTGATGGTTTGAAAACAAATAGGAAGTTTATAAAGAATTAATATAGTTTCCTATTTTAATTGTATTACCCAAAAGACTTTACTACCCTTTTCTTTAAAGAAAACCTCATAAAAATGCAAAATTAATTACCAAAAATCTAGAATTAATGTAGGCCTTTGATCACTATATCTAATGGCCAGGATTCATTTATCCAATTTCTCACATTAATTTCATTTCTCCACTGAACCATCTCCTATACACACACACACATACGAGTGCATTAAAAATGGGTATATAGCATATTATTATTTTACTGGTTTAACCGGTAGTCGAGTCCCGTACGTTAAGCAAACCGGTTCCTGCCTGGGTTCAAGTCCAGTACGTTACGTCAATTTTGATTTATAATAATATAAAAAGAGATTTTGCCGGTTTATCCGGCGGTCGAGTCCGGTTTCTGCCTAGGTTCGAGTCCCGTATACATTTATAGTTTCTGGTTTCTGACTGGGTTCGAGTCCGGATTATGCCTGAGTTGAGTCCGGAACCAAACCGTTAGTGACGGTTCGGTTTCAATTGCGAGCAATATATGTAATATAGATTCTGGTATCGTATACATGTAATTTAGTTTATGGTATTATTTATTATTTATAGTAGAGAATGTTTAGTAAAAAAAACTAATGCACGTTTATTTGTATTGTTTTATGCAGTATAAAATTCAAGAAATTGCGAGCAATATGCAAGATGAAGCAGATGGCAAGGTGACGTGTGCGAATATATATATAAAAATTTAAATAAAAGTTTCACACAAATCGGGTTTTAAAAATGGTTTTCACCAACAATCAAACCACACACGGAAGGCAAGTGTATCTATCGTTTGTAGCAAAGTATCGGTAAGAACCGAGTGTCAATCCATGGACACGGCTAACTTTTGATACTAAATCTTTGTAATTAATTTAACCAAACAAACAATCCAAGTAATTTTTCAAATAACTAAACTAGCATTTAACAATAACAAAGCAAGTAAAATACAACTAACAATCAATCCAAACAAGGAACAAGGCTACTTAGACTATGCATCCACTCAAACTTAGTGACAAAATAGCAATGATAATGATAAACATCATGTATTAAGCACCAACATCAAATTCCAATCAAGGCAACCTAATACTAGCAACAAAACAACATGATGGGTTTTCAACAAGTTAATAACCATAGATTAGTAAGTTTGTCAAAACTACCTAATCTCATAATCAAAGGAAAGCTAGAATGAAAACAACAAACTAACCACCTAAAATCATGTAAAATAGACAAGTTCAAGAACACTAGTTAAACACATGAAACTTTTAATAAGCAAAATATGAACCAAGAATTATGGCCTTAATCCCTAGCAAATATTAACCAACTCAAAGAATCATATTATCACCATACAATTTTCCAATATCATGTGATAGGTTTCATGCTTGTTAAAATTCATAACCAAGTTAATTTCCACTAGTCATTCCTAACTTAATGATATAAACCAAGTATGCATACACAAACTAAGTTCATAAACAAATGCTCAACATATAGTTTTCCAACATATTATGGTTAAACATCTATCAAACTAACAAGACTATGAATTAAAACAAGCATTCAACCATCAAACTCTATTCAAGAACATTTCATAAACTTGAAGAACACCAACTTGTCAAAATCATGCATAGATAAATATCACAAAAGCAAAAGCTTCAACATAATCTAAGTAACAAAAGTATTTAGCCCATAAGGCTTGATACAACAAACAAAATCAAAGTAATCTTACAAATAATTTTGTAAGATTGCAAAAGATTGCAAACTAAGATGAATGATGATTGCTACTTGAAAGGATGATCACACAAAGTTGGAAGCCTTGAATTCTCTCTAACACACACACAATAATTTTTCCAGCAATTCAGAGAATTCCGCTAAGGCTCCGCACTTGAAATGGGAGTAGTGGAGGTGTATTTAAGATTTCTGGACGTATGGCACGGGCATGCACGGTCATGAATCTAAGTGGAAAGTCAACACCCTGCTTTAGTCTGACCAAAAGGTCAGATTTCTCTGTTCTGGCACGGTCATCGGCACGGGCCCGCACGGCCATGCAGGTCATGCACGGGCATCCGCACGACCATGCACGGTCGTGCACTTTTGAATTCTTGCGGCACCAGCTTGCATTGGTAAGATTACCGGGAAGCACGGTCGTGCAAGGCCTTGCACGGTCGTGCGGGGTCGGCAGATTGCTGATTTTGTCCACAAAACGCCCTCTTTTCTTGTTTTCTTTGTCGGGCAGGCGCCCGAACCTGCAATTTCACAAATAACTCTAATAAGTACCAAAACCAATGAATTTGCATGGAGTTTAACACAAATATGAGGATAATTCAATGCAATAAGATGTACACTTTGTGTTACATCACAAGGACATTGATGAGGTTGCGTGTTTGAAACAAGCATTAGGTGAACGGCGTGGTTATGTTTGGGGTGTGGGTAGAACAATTAAAAGTGCAACCCCGACTTTACTTCTACTTCTTATGTACTGGCCTCGCAGTTTACTGAAATGCAACAAAAGTGGGAAGAACAACAAAAGTTGAATAAAGAACAACAAATGGTAAATCAACAAATGCAAAATCAGTTAGCTCAATTACTTGCAATGGCCAACAAACAATCGGGATCTTCAAGGCAACATGATGAAGATGATGAACATGATGAAAATGATTAGGTATATACATTCATTTTAAAAAATTTGCATGATGTAAATATAATAGAAGTTTATTATATCTTTGTTTGTTTCTTTGTTTGTTTTATCTTATAGGTGGATGGTAAAAACTCATCACAAACTCTCCATGGGAGATTATCGTTTATGTTTTGTATAAGATTATGGTAGAATGTGGCATTTATTAGGACTAATACTTTGATACTCATGGTAGTTTAGGATATGGCATGTATTAGAAGTAATATTTTAATACTCTTGGTAGTATAGGATGTGGCATATATTAGAACCATTTTATATGTTATTTTGCAGTCTTGTGTATTTTATTGTTGAGTTGAAAAACAGGAAAATTTAAAATAGAAAAAAAAATATTTGTAAATTTTGCTGCACCTATATCGACGACTTTTCGTCAATATAGGTTATTTTAGAAAAAAAAGTTTTTTGTTTTTAAAACAATCTATATCAACAACTTTCCGTTGATATAAGAAAATATATATATTTTTTAAAAATACCCTATACCGACGAAAGGTCTTCGATATAAGGTTTTTAATAAGATAAATCTTTTTTTAAAAGTAGGTTATATTGACGACTTTTCGTTGGTATATCGTTATCTATATCGACGACTCTATACCGACGACAATTTTTAGCTATTGCGACAAAGAAGCTGCGACGAAACTTATATCGACGAAATGTCGTCGATAAAGCCTATATCGATGACAAACAGGGGATATAGCGATGGAAGTTTACTTCGAAATAGGCTTGATTTGTTGTAGTGATAGTATCCGAGATATGAAGAGCACCAGACCCTAATAGTATCCGAGGGATGAAGGGCACCGGATCGTAATAGTATCCGAGGGATGAAGGGCACCGAACCCAAATAGTATATGAGGCATGAAGGGCCCTAATAATATCCAAGGTATGTAGGGCACCGAACCCTAATAATATCCAAGGTATGTAGGGCTAAATGCTCTTTAAAACGAATGAGTAATAAGAAAGTAATGTAAGTATAGAAATTATAAAGAAAAATGACAGAAAAAAAGTATGTAAGTATGTATGTACGTAAATATGTATGAAAGAAATACTAGTAAGTAGAGTAGGAAAGACGTATCTCTGGATATGTATAAGTAAGGATGTGAAAGTAATGTATGTTATTTGATTAACTAGAACTCACTTAGCGTAGCTGACTTTTAGTATGCACGCAGGTGAGTAGAATGAGGGAGGTTGCTTAGAGGAGGACACGTAGCAAATAAATGAAGACAGGCATCAAAGAGAAGAAAAATTCACGGGTTATTATGTTTAATGTTAAAGACTTATGTATTTTGCTTAAAACAAGTATTTATGTTATGTAAGAATGATTGATTTTATATTTCGTGTATGGTTTTAATTAACTCTGATTATTGAATTATGTGAATGAGTAAATCCAACACAACAAATGTAGGGTTCCCGGGACCGGGGCCTTACATTTACACTAATTTACCGTAAAAATGATTAAAAATTGGCGTATCTATAATATATATAAACGAAAACCCAAAAATCCTATGTGTTGCGATGTGGTCGCTCCCCCCTTTTATGAAAGCCACCATATTTCTTGATTTTTAAATTGAGGACTCTCATTGACTTAACCCAAATCCATGGGTATGGTTCTTACCAAAACCTGATAGGTCTTAAACGGTTTTTGTTTGGTTTTTATTTATAGGTTATTTATATATATACATTTGTGAACCGGATAAGTTTTTTTTAGTTCGAATTTCAAAAAGAAAAAAAAAGGAATAGACATACTTGTAAAATATTATTAATTTTAGATCTATGTTAACATTATTTTTTTAAATAAAAAGAAAATAAAGATATGACATGGGTCCATCTTAGTTATCCAATAAGAGTATGGATTAGAAACAAAAAAGCTACTTAACAACACCATTTGGTAAATATTTCTAAACAAACTTTTAAGAATTATTATACCAAATTAATGTTATTTAATTTTTGAATTTGATTGGATTTTTATTCTTTATTTTATTTTTGGGATCTTAAATTTTATATATGCATGTTATTAAATGACTATAGTTTTTCATAAGCTTATGCCCTTTCTAAAATCTTTTATATTACCTATCATTTTTATAAATATTATAATGTTACAATTTTCGTCTATATATTACCTATCACTTGTTTGAACATTTTATTTCCAGATGGATCGTGATTGGATGTACAAAGCTTCGCATACATCCGAAATTTATGCAGCCGGTGTTCAAAGTTTTTTTAGTGCCGCCGAAGCAAATCGCATAAAAAAAAAGAAGTCGGTCAATTTGTTGTCCTTTTTCCATATGTCAAACATTTCAATATTTTGAGGATATCACTGAAATAGAGGCACATTTGTTCGAAAATGGCTTTATGCCTAGATACGATTGTTGGTCAACGCATGGAGAATCACTAGCTGCTTTTAGCACGTCGTCGACCGCTAATGACACTACATACAACGACGACGCATCAAACCTTAATAGTACGTACAACAACGACTCATCAAACCTTGATGAGAATGATAACCATTTGAATGGCCCCTGTGACAATTTAAATGAAATGTTACATGATATGGAGACTAATATGGGCGATGCTGAAATAGAAAATTTACAACACCTATTTGAAGATGCAGAAAAACCGTTATATACCGGTTCTAGACTTAATAAACTTGATGCGGTGCTGAATTTGAGTAACTTAAAGTCGAAAAACGGATGGAGCAATAAAAGTTTCACGGAACTATTAGTGTTTTTGCATGATCGCATGCTTCCGGAAGACAATGAATTACCAATTTCGACATACCGAGCAAAAAAGCTTATGTGTCCGATGGGATTGGAAGTTGAAAGAATACATGCGTGTCCAAATAATTGTATTTTGTATAGAAAGCGGTACGAAAATGAACATAAATGCGTTGTGTGTGGTGCATCGAGGTATTATCCATGGACCAGCAACAAATCACGTCATATGCTACCGTACGGGCACCTGAACCCGAGCTTGAGCCTGAGCCCGAACCACAAATTACACTAGTAAATGATCCCGAACACGATAAGTGGGAAGATCCTGATTTGGAACCCATATTGGAGAAATTAAAGAAAAAAAAGGGTATCATTCGAGTTATGTTTAATCATTTACACAAATTTATCGGTACACGCCATTCCATTTGCATTTCTTCACCTCAAGGGATGTACCCCGAACGAGTTGCAAATGCAATCCCATATTCAGAGTTGTTAAGAATATTTTCAAAGGAATGGCTTGATTTCAGCATTATACATTCGTTTACAATGTAAGTTATTATTGTTTAAATATGTTACAAAACATATTTAGTTATTTGGATATAGTTTACTTAATTCCTAACTTTTATCTCATATCTATATATTCAAGGTATTTTTTTTTTCTCGCCCAAATCCGAATGCGCATTCCTTGATCCTAGCCGCATTAAAGGTACAGAATGTGACACAAATTCGGAGGCTGTTGTGGAACACATCAAAGAAATATTCAAATATCATGGAAACAAAAGATATTTTCTTGCACCATTTGCTAACAGGTAATATATATGTTTTCGTCAATACATACGCATACATATATTCATATACATATAGTGATACACATACATATTTATATGTTCATAATTTCTACTTTTTAGTGGTCATTGGACGCTTTTTATCTTTGAACCGGGTACCTCAACCGCCTATATTGTTGATTGTTTAAAATGGGGGAAAAGTGAGGAGAGCTACACCATTTCGGGTCTAGCTGATAACGGTTTCGGGAGAAAATTTACATGGACAGTAGTGAATGTATGTTTTATACTTTTATATCAAGTTATTACTTATTACAGGTGCTTAAAATAATTAATTGTGAATTAATTGCAGTGCAACCAACAACAAGAAGGTTGGGAATGCGGCTATATGGTCATTAAACACATGCGGGAATTTGTGGAGACCATTTAATAAATTTTGTTGAAAAGGCAAGTGTTTTTTGCATAAATATATAAAATATCAACTTTTCTATTTATTTGTGTACATTTAGATACTTTTATTATTTGTTTCAGTTATGGAATAAAGGAGGGATTACTTCTCATAAGGAAATTGACTTTATGGTCGTAGACTTAATGGATCATTGGATTAACAAGGTATTTGGAGTTTGACTGTTTGCGGGCTGGGCATGAACTTTCTAAAAGCGTCCCAAGGTTATCCCGAATTCTACTATTTTATGTTCATCTATATCTAAAGCGTAAAGTACAAACTCGCTTATATATGAGTAGGGTTTGAGTTTGATTAACTTCTGACTCAAATGCATATATATGAAGACTTTGGATATGTTGTTTTGTTAGGCAAGTATGAAGACTTCGGATTCAAATTTGCATTGCAAGTATGAAGATTGAATACGACTCTTTCGGGTTGCAAGGATGAAAGTTAGAGTTTTTTGAACTGAATATTTGAAACATGATTTTTGTATTTGGATTGCATTTGTGGTACCTTGAAACATGATTTTTGTACATTTTGAAACCTTTTTTAAATATATTATTTGGTTTTGCATCTATAAAATATTGTATATATGTGTAGATGCAGCTTGCAGCTGCATATATTGTCTGGTTTTGTATATTGTTGTTTCCAGTAAATAATAAAAAAAAAGAATTTAAGCTAAAAGGTGCGGTTAGTTTATATGTTATAAGATGCGGTTTAGTTATTCAGATTAGGATGTAAAATGTGCGACTAAAATATGCGGTTCAGATTAGGATGTAAAAGGTGTGGCTGTGAATATGCAGGTTAGATGATGCGGTTTCTTAAAAGGTGCGGTTCCTATATCTGAAGATTCGCATCTATTTGGTGCGGTCCCAGAACCGCAACTTTTGGCAAAATTCACCGCACCTTTTGGCTGTTTTTGTAGTAGTGATATATATATATATATATATATATATATATATATATATATAGGGAAGTATAAAATGAAAACCCACTTGAGTTGTGAAAACCCTATGTAACATCGTTTTTTTTTGTTACACACGTAATATATGTTGTTATATTTAATACAAAACATCAAAAAATCAAAAAAACATTTTTTTGCTATTTTTTAACATTTTTTACTAATTTTTATATGTTTTCAGAAGAGAGAAAATGTTATATATATGTTTATATTTTTTATTAACTTTAATTGTGGACCACAGGATTTAAACTTTAATTAAAAACATGTAGTTGAGAATGAGTTTTTATAATTTTCACAACTCAACTGGGTTTTTATTTTAACCTAACCCTATATATATATATATATATATATATATATATAGAGAGAGAGAGAGAGAGAGAGATGCCATTGACATAGAGGGTGTTTTGGATTGCTTATTTAACTCTAAAAGTGCTTATTTGCTTATGGCTTTTTGAAATGAAGTTTTAAAAAAAGTGTTTGGATTAGCTTATGTGGTTGGAAAAGCCAATAAGCACTTTTTAAAAAGTGTTTGACTTAGCTTATTTATGTAAAATGACCAAAAAGGTCGTTCTTATATATTTAAAATCATTTACTACTACATTATTTTTTATGAAAGCTAAATCCATTACTTTGCTTGACAATTTTTATAATTTCTTGATTAGACCAAAATAACATTACATTCATACAAATTGTAAATACTTCATAGAAAAAAAAACACAATTTTATTTTAGTACACTCGTACTCGCGATTCCATTATATCTTACGCAATCGTATCTCGTATGGCAAACACCCTCATAATCATATAATCTAGAATAACAATAATATTATAATTATAAAAGAAAAGTATCATAATTGAAATATAATTATGTCCTTCAACATCTGATGAATCAGAGGATAATATTCTTTAACATCGTATGAACAATAATTGGCTGAAAATATAGGAAAAGTAAGGAGACTACACTTAAAAAGTAGTCTTGGCTGGTCGACGGCAACGAGAGAACAAGAGAACAACAACAATGTTATTTTATGAATATATCTTGGATTAGGGTAAAGGGTGGATAGATTAGTAATTTTCCAATCAAAAAGCCAAAAGTGTTTTTGAAAAGTTAGGATTTGGAGTTTTCGGAAAATAGCTTTTCCAACCAATCAAAAAGCCAAAACAAAAAGGACTTTCACATTTGCCAAACACCTTTATAAGAAGATGAGCTGAGAAGAAAAAAGAGGATATTGAAAGCGGTGAAACGTGAAGAGAACATGCAATATGATATTCAAAGGGACCACTATCGAAGCTCATATCACAACTCATTAAGCCTTAAATACAATGAATAGTGAAAGATGGATGTTAACCACTTTTTGATAAATAATATATATATATATATATATAAGGGATGAATCTTACGAGAAGTGATATTACATCGAGAAGTGCGAGAAATGAATCTCATCCATTAATTTTGTTTGATCAATGGTTATTACTCAAAATGACACTCTTGTAATTTATTTTCACCATTTTAATGAACTTTAATATCAAAAAGGATATGCTAGCAATTTTTATGTACCATCATTAAAAACAAATGTATAACTCATAATTACTTAACTAGTCAATTAAATATTCTCATTAAAGCCACAACTAAATCACTCTTTTGAAAATTATTTAATATTTTTGGTGTACTATCATTTTGAAGGCTTACAAATGCTCATCTAATTTTATGGATGATTAATATCTTATTATTTGCAGGTGTACAGTGAAGAAACTGGTAAAATCCTCTTGTATCCATATGAAATGTAGGTACGTACGTACACACATACATACGTAGGCACGTATGTACCTACGTCCCTAAGTGTGTACGCCCCTACGTACGCACATACATACGTAGGTGCATACCTACCTACGTCCTTATGTACGGATATACCTACATGCCTACGTACGTACGTCCCTACGTGTGTAGGTACCTACGTGCCCCCTATGTATGTACATGCCTATGTAATTATGTAAATACATACATTCATAAAGTGTATGGCGTACGTATGAGTTTCATATAATCGGAATATACACGATAATTTCGATAAGTTTGTAATAGTTATTAAAAATTCATGTAAGATATACGTCTCATCTAACAAACAAAACAAAGTAAATACAAGTTAATATTCAAATAAAATTTAAGTTATAATATTCTGTTTTGTGACTTACTAATAGTAATTAATAGTTAACACAAAAAAAAAATTGTTCACTTGATTAACATACCCTTATAATTAATAATTAAATAAATAAGAAGAAAAATTATGATTGGTTCTGTTCACTTCTCGTCCTAAAAATACCTTTGAAAAGAATCAAATCCTATATATATATATATATATATATGATTAAATGTTAGTCTCGTAAGAAATATGGTAATGAAATTTTCGTAACTAATTAAGATATTGACTTTTTTTTTTTGGGTTTAGTCAATGCATTCTTTTCCTCACTCTTGATGATGATTTTGCTGACACTCTGGAGGTAATATGAACCAATATTAAATTTTGTAGGAACGTGTTCGTGTCATGAACAAGACGTAGATCGATATCTATAACTAACGTGAAGTTGCGGAATCCCTAAACGTGATCGAAAACAATAAGGTTTCTCATTATCGTCTCTCTATTTCTCATATATCTCAAGGTATACAACAAGATATGACAAATATCAGTACATATACGTTCTGGACCAAAAAGCTATGAAAACATATGTCAAAATCACTATTTATAGGGTGATAAGATGAATTTTGGCGCATATGTTTCCCCCCAGCGCATAAGTTCTCAACGGATATGTCTTCAGCGTATATGTTATACTCCAGAAAAACAAAAAACTGTTTTGGGCATAACTTCTCGTTATAGCTCCGTTTTACGTGCCGTTTTCGCCCACGTGCTCGTATTCAAATTCTCTATCACTCCATATAATAATATCTTCATTTTAACTCCATCTAAAATGATCAAACTTTTAGCTCCTTTTAAGCTCTGCGAATCTTCATTTGATAAAGACGAAAGCAATAGAATTATGCACTAACAGACTCCCCCTCGGATATTGCCGAGTCTTTCCATTCATATTAAATGCTTTAACATTTTAGCTCTAGGCATCGCTTGTCTTCTCAACACATCTCTTTCAAATTATCAATTCCTTCCTTAAGTGTAAAGAACATTTGACGTCAAGCTTCAAACAATTGTTTAAACATTATCATCTTTATTTGTATAGTCTTTGACACTTTTCAGAACTGAACTTCAATGATTCTCCCCCTCAATTCTTGATATTCTAACAGACTCCATCTCAAGCTTCATGTCTTGATGGGACCTGTTACTCATGATAATTGTAAGTTGAAAATCTTAATTAACAATGTAAGCATACTCAAAAACTTGTAAAGATTTTTCAACCATTTGACAAATTTACCACCACGAACATCAACAAAAAGTTGTTTATCAAGTCCAAATTAATGATCTTGAAAAACACTGACATTTAAGTAATTTTCCACTTGATTTTATAAAATTTTGTATTCCAACATCAACAGTCGAAAATAAAATGGAAAATATAAAATCTTTTTGGTTTTTAATGAAAAGTAATAAAGACAGTAAACAAATTAACTTCAAAGCTATTTACAAACATGTAAACAATTACACATTTTTGCGAGTTTGAGTAGGGAATCATATTGACCAAATTGCCCTTCCATCACAGTTTTAATTAACAATGTAAGCATACTCAAAAACTTGTAAAGATTTTCAACCGTTTGACAAATTTACCACCATGAACATCAACAAAAAGTTGTTTATCAAGTCCAAATTAATGATCTTGAAAAACACTGACATTTAAGTATTTTTCCACTTGATTTTATAAAATTTTATATTCCAACATCAACAGTTGAAAATAAAACAGAAAATATAAAATCTTTTTGGTTTTTAATGAAAAGTAATAAAGACAGTAAACAAATTAACTTCAAAGCTATTTACAAACATGTAAACAATTACACATTTTTGCGAGTTTGAGTAGGGAATCATATTGACCAAATTGCCCTTCCATCATAGTTTTAATTAACAATGTAAGCATACTCAAAAACTTGTAAAGATTTTTCAACCGTTTGACAAATTTACCACCACGAACATCAACAAAAAGTTGTTTATCAAGTCCAAATTAATGATCTTGAAAAACACTAACATTTAAGTATTTTTCCACTTGATTTTATAAAATTTTGTATTCCAACATCAACAGTCGAAAATAAAACGGAAAATATAAAATCTTTTTGGTTTTTAATGAAAAGTAATAAAGACAGTAAACAAATTAACTTCAAAGCTATTTACAAACATGTAAACAATTGCACATTTTTGCGAGTTTGAGTAGGGAATCATATTGACCAAATTGCCCTTCCATCACAGTTTTATTTTCAATGTTTATTATGACTGGTGTTAAGTCAGTCATTGGTATTATTGTCCTCCTAAACCTTCCAAACAAATGATTCAGGAATTTCTATGGTATGTTTAAATGGTTCAATTAAGCACGAATCTTATGTGGACCACACCCATCAGACATAATTTGTATATCTTTATACAATGAGTTTTTCACATGTATACTTTTTCACTATTTACTCAAAATCGATTAGCTGTGACTCATGCAAAAATAACAAAACATAACAACTCAGAACGTTAAAATGTTCCCTTAGATCGGTATTACTACACGCATATAAGGTTCCATTTTAACAAAAATAAAAAGATAAAATAAGTTGAAATTGTATAAGGCTTTAACAATCAGGTCGGATAATACCATATTATCGCGCGGAGAAAGTACAAAGCTTTATACGATTCACCAAGAAAATAATGCAGAATATCCAAATCTTAACCTTCAGGTCGGATAATCTTATCGCGCAGGAGAAGATCCAAGATTTGAATAAAAATAAAGAAAAAATTAAGTTGAATTTCTTTGCAAAATAAAATAAAAAATAGGTTGAATTTCTTTGCAAAATGAACACATGCACACACAGCAATATTTAAACTTTTCTTGTTTCTTAAAGCAAATATTAACTAAGCTTCAAGATCTTAATCCACTAGATTCGGCTGTATTTAAGTTTATATCACTTAATTTTCCTTACTTGTTTGTTTTAAAGGCCTACCAATGCACTAATACATTTAAGAACACAACCTTTTATGCCTACTTTTTACCGGATTTGGGACCAGATGATCAATATACTATCATCTTCCCTTTTTTCTTCAAAAACTCATTTTCAAGGAGCAATATTTTTTCAATGTTTTTGAGTTTTTAGCATTTTTGAATGTTTTTTACTTTTTTTTTTTTAAATATTTTTGAATGTTTTTTGGTTTTTCTAGAAATTTTTACTCCCCCTAAAATCAAAAACATTTTCAAAAAATAAACTTTACTGTTTGATGTGGTCTACAAATATTTTTAGATCACTTTTACTTAATCACAATGGCAGCTTCATTAACAAGAATAAAACAGTTAAGCAATCCAAAGTGAACATGAAAAGCAAACCGTAATGAGCCCCATCTTTCCAGATTTCATGTGTTTGCCCCGCCCTCTATTGATTTGGCAATGTTTAGCACAACCATGCTCCAATGATAGACATTATGAATTATGGGAGCCCCTAGACACACAGTTTTAAGAAAACAGAGAAATCCAGGCCCGCTTGGTCTTGGACCTCATGGCATTTTCAAAATTCTCAACATTTTCAGCAGTTTCAGACAAATTTGTTACCACAAAATGCTTGCTGTCTGAACCCTCAGAATTAACATTTAAAACATCTGAATTTTCTGAAGTTTCGGATTTTACAGATATGACAATGTTATCCGAACTTTCAGAACAAGACTCTTTCTCAACAAAATCTTGTTTTGATTTGACATTTGAGTCTTTTTTCTTAATGATCCAATGATATAACGTTGATTTGGATCTTTTCACATAAAATTTCAAACCCTCAAACCTTTTAACATCACAATCTTTCAAATCAACAACCTTAACAAATTTAGGTTTGATATTTGAATTGACATTTGAGCTTGTATTTTTAGATTTTGAATTTTGAAATTTTTGTTTTTCTGTTTTTAGAACATCTTAGTTGATTTTAGATGTAACAACATCTGATTTTGGAATGTAAGCAAACTTAGAACTCTTCTTATAACAAGTAGATTCCATAGTTTGTGTACATTTCTCTTTACGAACAAAGAAATCCTTATTGGATCGATTTTGAGACTGAATTTCTTTCTCACTTTCAGATGTTGTACTATGTACGAATTCAACCTTATTAACAAATTTTTGGTGGTTTCCATGATCGTGTTTATAACGATTAGGACACACAAAGAACACATGTCCCACTTCGTTACAGTTAAAATATCTCCTCCGGTCAACAAACTTTCTAACCAAAAGTTCTTGAACACGATCACGCCCAGTTTTTATATTTTCCGATTTTAGAGGCTCAGGGAAAATTGGGGGTTGATCCTGCGTATACCCCAAACCATGATCATTATAACCATAGACAACTTCCCCAGATATTTCATCTCTACCTGTCGGTTTGGGAAGAATATTGTCCAGGAGGTGAGATGCTGCTTTGAAACTGTTAAGCTTCAAATCAACCTTTTCATTAACAGTTTGTTTTAACATCAAAATTGTTTTCTCATTTTAATCAATCTTTTCCCCCAGTGCCTTTTCACATGTTCGAAGCTTAGCATAAGCTTCCTTAATACGTTTAAGCTCATTTAGTAAAGAGTCGTTGTGAGTTTTTAAAATTTTATTCTCCACATCTTTTTCTAAACATTATGAAGTAAGTCACATTTTTCACATGACTTTACGTTATGAATGTTTAACGACTCGTGATTAGACTCTGATTTGATTTTAACATGATGAGCAGAAGGTTCAGAGTGTACCTCGAATAACTTAACCTCTTTGACTTTCATAGTCGGGATGTCTGAACTTTCTGTTTTAGCTTGATTGAGAGTAGGTTCAGTTCCCTTAGCTCCAGCAGCAGCTTCCTCAGCTTCATCCTCAACATTAATTTCCCTTAATTCCAATTTCAGAGGATCACAAGTAGACTGACAGCATGATTCCAAAACCAATTCTTCATCAAATTCTGAACCACCATCATTATCGAACTTTAGAGTGGTCTCAAATTCTGGCAGTGATAGTTCTTCAGATTTGACGATCTTTTCAGCAAGTTTATCAATCATCTTTTCAGACTGGTCAGTTTGAACTTCAATCTCATCATCAACCTTTTCAGAATCTTTAATTACCTCATGCATCATTAGCTTCTCGATGAATCGGGAGAGATTGTATGTGTCGGGGTTTGATTGTATTGACAAAATGATTATACCCAAATCTTCAGTTGAAGTTTCAACGAGTATATCGGCCAACCTTTCAATGTATTCGAACTCTCGTTTCACAATCCCCATATGCTTCATTTTGCTCACAAGCTTGCAATATCTTTTGATTAAACGATCAACCGATTCTCCAGTCATCATCTCAAAATCAAATTCTTTCTTCAAAACGTTTCTTCTCGATGTAACTTCAACGTTAAACAAACTCGAAAATCCCATTTTGAAACTTTTTGTAATCTTTATTCAACAAATTTTAGCAACTTTTTGGCTTGTTTAGGCTCGCTTATCAGCAAAACAGTAAATTTCAGCAACTTTCTGGTTTGTTTCAGCAATTTCAGCACGTTTAAACATCAATTTTCAGAGCGAAAACAGTCCGTTTCAGCACAGTTCAGCATGTTACAGCTCGTTTTAAACGCGATTCAGCAACTTTCAGACGCGTTTCAGCTATTTCAGCACTAAAACAGCTCGTTTCAGCAAATTTCAGCGCGTTTTCAGCAGTTTCAGCACGTTTCAGCGTGTTTTTGGCAGTTTCAGCACGTTTCAGCGTGTTTTCGGTATGTTTCAGCGCTTAACAGCGCGAAAACAGCTGTTTCAGCTCAAAAACAGTAAACTTCAGCACCGAAAACAGTTCGTTTAAGCACGATTTCAGCAGCTTCAGCAACTTTCAGCACGTTTTTGGCCCGTTTCAGCAGCAAAATCAGTTCGTTTCAGCGCGTTTTGACAGCCAATCAGCACGTTTTGGTTTGTTAAAACTGTAGGCAGCAAGTTCAGGTTCGTTTCAACCCGTTCATCATGCGAATCAGATCTGAACTCGAGTTTTTACGTGTTTAAACTTCTGATCTGAACCAAACTGCACCCAACACTCGTTTAAATTTTAATTTCTGAAAATGACTAAATTGCCCCTGATCTTAAAGCTTCCAAAACAACGAGCAAACACCAAAAACAACTCGTGAACTTGTAATTCGAACATGAATCCAAATGATATGAGCACCGAACTCGAATTTACCACCGAATGAACTAATAGGAACACTACACTTTTAAGCAAATGAACCGAAAAGAACTCGAACACAAAACCAAACTCAATTAGGAATGAACACGAAATAGATCAAACACCGAACAAGAAGCACGAACAACACCGAACATTTACAATGAATTTGGTAAAGATTTTCAGGTCGCCGGAAAATTCTGTTGTCGCCGGAACTTTGCCGGAAAAAACAGTTAGGGCGCCGGAAAAAGTTGTTAAAGACCGCCGGAAAATTCTGTTGTCGCCGGAAGTAACCAAAACTCAACACGAAGAACACGAACTGACGGAATCAAAAGCGAGCAAGTTAGAAGTAACGGTTAAGCACGAGATTCAACGATTAGTTGTAGAATTGAGCACCGAAAGGCTCTGAGCTTTTGGATATGATTTGACTTTAACGAAACCGAAACGAACTTTTTAATGAGTTAAGAAATAGATCGAATCTTAACGTGAAACGAGTGTATCTTGTTATTTTCTTCCGATATCGAGCACCAAATCTCTGATACCACTTGTAAGAACGTGTTCGTGTCGTGAACAAGACGTAGATCGATATCTATAATCAACGTGAAGGTGCGGAATCCCTAAACGTGATCGAAAACAACAAGGTTTCTCATTATCGTCTCTCTATTTCTCATATATCTCAAGGTATACAACAAGATATGACAAATATCAGTACATATACGTTCTGGACCAAAAAGCTACGAAAACATATGTCAAAATCACTATTTATAGGGTGATAAGATGAATTTTGGCGCATATGTTTCCCCCCAGCGCATATGTCCAGCGCATAAGTTCTCAACGGATATGTCTTCAGCGTATGTGTTATACTCCAGAAAAACAGAAAACTGTTTTGGGCATAACTTCTTCGTTATAGCTTCGTTTTATGTGCCGTTTTCGCCCACGTGCTCGTATTCAAATTCTCTATCACTCCATATAATAATATCTTCATTTTAACTCCATCTAAAATGATCAAACTTTTAGCTCCTTTTAAGCTTCGCGAATCTTCATTTGATAAAGACGAAAGCAATAGACGTATGCACTAACAAATTTGTGTATATATAAAATACAAGAAAGTCAAAGAGTTTCAACTAAATAGTTTTGTCACTATAATTTGTCAAGGAACTTGAGCAATTGCTTCTATACCTTACAAGTGGGTTGAGTTGGGTGACAAGCCAAGAGGTGAAGTTGGTTTACCCGTTAACACTTTTGTTATTTATTTTTTAATAGGTTTGAATATGCAATAAATTAGTAAAATATACTGAAAAGAGAAATGCTTATTTTTGACTTGATGATGACTAGGAATTGCAAATTTGATGCAAACTAACAAAATCAATCATAATTATTTGTTTCCGAATTTCGTGAAACAAGAGTGAGAAACAATAAATTTACATTTATAACCTTATCTTTTGTGTTTAAGTAACAAAAAATGGTTCATTTTGATCCATATAAATGTTTTTAGTTTTGTATCAAAAGTTTGGTTGAGTTAGCATTTGCATCGTCAGTTGTTTGTTAATAAAAAAGGTAAAAAAAAAAACTTGCTAACGTTTTGCATACCAAGGTACTTGGTCGGAGACTTGAGATACTAATAAATATATGTTAGTTATGATTCTAAATATTTTCACTTGATGGCTATTAGTTATTTTAAGTTACTAATTAAGGTTCCACTCTCTTTTTTATATGCATAATTTGACTTTTACTTATAGTAAGGGGTTCAAAACAAGGACTACCGACTATACGGTTAGGTACTGATGTGATTGTCTATTGCCATGCATCTTGTAACAACCGAACATGTCATGGTTTCATGTTTAATTATATAACTGATTTCTAGAAATGAAGATTATGCCCATAATCTATACGGTTCAGTGTCTTAGCCGTTCACTAAATTATTTTCCCACTTAATAAGAGCTCTGTCAATATCCAGATAGTAGAACTATTCTCTCACATAAACTAACCGGACCCTCAACTTCATTGTTATCTTCAATTCTTGCAGAAATCTCATTAATCACGTTTCTTTCTTCAACGGATAGTAAGGTTTTCCTCATGCTAAGAGAATGTATTTGTGACTGAAACCAATCAATTAAAGAAAACACTTCATTAACATTACCTTTCTCAATAATGAACCGATCACTAAGAACAAATAGAAATCTATTCACCAAGCTACAATACCTCCATTGAACTACATTTGTCATGGAATATTAAAACCTAATTCCGTTGAATTAATCGGACCATGAACGAAGGATTGAATGAAGAGAACGGGGTTTCTTATAAGAAGTTTTAATATCATTAGTTTGAAGACGCATTTTTCAAGCGACGACTTTTCATAGTCACCTAAATTTTACAATTTCAAAAATTTTAAAAAATACATAAATCTTAAAATAAATAAATAGAAAATTAATATATATATATATATATAATATTAATCATATATAAATTATTAATAATAGAAAAAAACTTAGTATTAACATATGATTAGAAACTTTCATTAATTTAATTCAACAAGTAAAATTAAATAAATCCCTAAACTCCTGCATTTGTGAACATATGACCCCTTCTTTCTTTGGTTTTATTATTTTACTAGGATATAGCCCGTGTAATACACAAGTGGTTAAAAAAAATACAAAAAAGGTTAAATTTAATAATATACGTAATAACATACCTTGTCGTCTCAACAACATATTAAAACATATTTATATGTCTAAAAATAATATTACATATTTTTATTTTATGGATTCATAACATACTTTATGGAAGAATGATTTTGTTTTAATAATATAAATAAGTAGATTAAAATTAAATAGCTTATTAGGTGTAAATTATAATTTTGAAAATTGTTGAAGTGGAATCTTATATGGATAACTTAGTTAAAGATCATGTGGCAACCATGTTGCTTTAATATAATAGTTAGATTTTACTTTTACTTTTAGTTTTAACATATGACTGGAAACTTTCGTTAACAAAATTCAAAAACTAACATAACTTCTCTTCTATTCTCTATATTGCGTCACCAAACTAAGCTTGATAGAAGTGAATAATATTCTTCTTATCCATTTCGGATATATAGTGTATAATTACAATTCCAACAAAATCCCAATACAAGAAGCCCATACATACAACAAAAACATAAACGAAACTTTACAGAAGTAAAAAATACGGTAGCTCTCCCCAAAATGAAATACGTTTGAGATATATGTGAAATAGTGAAGTGAAAGTGAAGTTAACTCGAATTCAAACTCATAAATTGAATCAAAGCCCAAGACATGCACAATTAAGTCCGTCCAAATTAATTGATAGATCTATTATAGCCCATTTAGCCTTTGAATCCAAATTCATAGATCCATTAAAGCCCCTTTTACAAAAATCTTTTAACCAAGATATACTAAGTGCGTCCAAACAACTCTATACAAACATAAACAAAAAAATAATAATAATAAACTAAAGTTTATCAACTAAATACATAAGTTACTAATATATTTATATTGTTACATATACTCACAATCATTCAAAAAACAATCTAAAAGTAACCCGCATAACAGACGGGCTAAAAGCTAATATATATATATATATATATATATATATATATATATATATATATATATATATATATATATATATATATATCTGTGTGTGGAGAGGATAAAGATTAAACTCATTCTTAAAGAAAAAACTTAAAAACTCCAAAAAATTATTTTTAATTAAAAATAAAAAAATATTTTCAAATTTTCGTTTCTTCTATTCTTCTTATATTTTTTATTACTCTTCATTGGATAAAAAAATAATAAAAAATAAAAAGACATTGTAATGCACATGCATAATACTATTATTAACATCCTTACAATAAATAACAAATATTGTAAAACACCCCTATAAAGGGATAAAATTACTAATAATTAATATCTGATTTAAAAAAAAAGATATTGTTTTTAATATAGTAAAAAGATAAGCGGGTCATTGGTCTCATCAAACTCAGATTGCTTCTAAGAAGCCCTTTTATCATAAGACCCTAAATATGTTATTAAAAACCGGTACGTACCGGCCGGTTGAACTGGTTATACCGGATTTTCGTAAGACAGCCAATAGTTAGAGCATGATATTTTTGGACGTTTGCTAGAATATCGTACCACCAGTTTTTTTAAAAATACCTGTTTAAACTTACAAACCAGTTTAAAATCCAAAACATTTTTGATATTTTTCGTGGCCTACATTTTTTAAATTTGACTTTTAGCATCCTTTATAGTGGTAACAAGGCGGGTCCCCAAGTGATGATCATAAGCCCATAAAATACACGTGTTAGATCTAAACATGGCATTCACTACTCACCAAACTTCCCATATGTGGTAAAAACTCAAAAGCCCATAAATATGGCATTGAATACTCAGCTAACTGATACTGTAACTACATAAAGCATTACGTTGTAACCTTCCACTTATAAATACATCACCATTTCTCCATTCCAATTCGCCAATTCCAAATACTTCATTTCAAACCCATAAAATGGGAAGCCCTAGTTCCGACCATATCACATTCCCACAATTGTCCGTTTCCAAAGACTTCAACCACCTCAACCCCGAAGACTTTCGCGCCAAAGCCCACAAAGCGGTCGATTTCATCGCTGACTACTACAAAAATATCGAAACCTACCCAGTTCTTAGCCAAGTTCAACCCGGCTACCTCAAAAACCGCTTGCCCCAAACCCCACCCAACACACCCGAATCATTTGACACGATCCTAAAAGATGTCCAAAACGATATTATCCCTGGGATGACACATTGGCTAAGCCCAAACTTTTTTGCATACTTTCCTGCTTCGGTGAGCTCGGCCGCATTTGTTGGTGAAATGTTGTGCACGTGTTTTAATGCTGTCGGGTTCAATTGGGTTGCTTCACCTGCGGCAACCGAGCTCGAGATGGTGGTGATGGATTGGCTCGCGGTTATGCTTCACCTCCCGAAAAGCTTCATGTTTTCGGGTTCGGGTGGCGGGGTTTTGCAATCCACCACAAGCGAGTCGACTTTGTGCACCCTAGTTGCAGCTCGTGATCGTGTACTTAATACTATTGGAGTCGAGCATATTGGAAAGTTAGTCGTGTACGGGTCAGATCAAACTCATGTTATGTTCAAGAAAGTATGCAAGCTAGCCGGTATTGATCCTAAGAATATTCGGTCGGTACCGACATGTTTGGAGAATGAGTTTTCTCTTGATCCTAAAACCCTTCGAAAAGTCATTGAAGCTGACGTGGAACAAGGGTTGGTTCCGCTTTTTCTATGCCTTACAATTGGGACCACGTCCACGACCGCAGTGGACCCCGTTAACGCACTTGCTGACGTGGCAAATAAGTATAATATGTGGGTTCATGTGGACGCGGCTTATGGTGGAAATGCATGCATATGTCCAGAGTATAGACATTATCTTGATGGAGTTGAGAAAGTTGATTCACTGAGTTTGAGTCCGCATAAATGGCTACTCAGTTACGCGGAGTGTTGTTGTTTATGGGTGAAAAACCCTAATTTGATTGTGAATGCGATGCGAACCAATCCCGAGTACTTAAAAAACGAGCATAGCGAGTCAAACTCGGTGGTGAGTTACAAGGACTGGCAAATCGGGACGGCTCGAAGGTTCAAGTCCCTACGTTTATGGTTCATCCTACGTAGTTACGGTGTTGAAAATTTACAAGATCACATTCAGTCGGATGTTCGAATGGCGATAACCTTTGAACAGCTAGTGAAGTCGGATGCGAAGTTTGAGGTTGTTGTTCCACGACGATTTTCCTTGGTGTGTTTTCGGTTAAAACAGTTCAACGGGTTTGACTCAGGGTACATTGAGTTGCTTAACAAAAAGCTTCTCGAGCGAGTCAACTCGACCGGGCGAGTTTACCTCACACACACCGCGGTTGGTGGGACCTATATGTTGAGGTTTGCGGTGGGAAGCACACTCACAGAAGAACGCCATGTGATTAGTGCTTGGGAGGTAATAAAGGATGTGGCTAATACCATGGTGAACGAGGACGAATCTTTAAGTTGCAAGTAAAGTAAAATCATATTATTATTTGAATATTGAAAAAATAAATCGTACGTGTGATTTGATCATGATTGAGATGAATATTGAAAATAAAGTGTCCGTGTGAGTATTTGATTGAGAAACATGTTTGATATTGTTATTTGATATGAATAAATGATGTTTTCTAATTTTTGTGTTTGCTTTTATGTAAGAAAAGATTGAATATTAATTAATTAAATTTTTTTTTTTGTGTAATTACAATCCCCCGATCTATTCAACAATAAACATAAATTTAACCCAACAATAAAGGGAAAAAATCTTGAAAAACACAAACAATTTTGTAGCGTCCATTGACTCTTTGGATCAACTCGTTCCACGGTGGATGCCATTCAGTTCATCCGAAGGCATTCGGGACTGTGTAAATGGAAGTCCATGGTGGATGCCACTCCGGATTCCCGACTGACCCGTTGATCGATACCATCTCCTCCTTTGTACATGCTGATTATTCAGCCTGTTTTAATAGGTTCTGAAGAGTTGATGAAGCGGATTTTGCCACCATATGGGTGCAGTTGTTGGTACCCATTTTGGGACGGGAGGTGTGGCTTATTACGGGGATGGTCTTGGTGCAAATGGAACCCGTTTGATGGTTGTTTTGAGGTTGGTTTTGGTCCGGGTGAGGGAGGTTTTTTGGGGGTTGGGTTTTGAACAATAAAAAAAGTTGGTGTGGGTGTAGAGGGCATCAGGTGGTGGTGAAAGAAATTGAGGAGCTGTGGTGCTGTCATAATAGGCCACGGTAGTCAAAAGACGGCTCACGAAGACCTCTTGAAATTGCATCATAGATATTAGGGTTCGCATCGTAGCTTGCATCTGATTGAGGGTATTAAAACCCTTGCCGGAATAACCATCGTTGGAAATAACCGTCAGCTGAGGGTATAAAAACCCTTCCCCTGTCAATTGTAAAATCATCACAAACTCATTTAATTAATAAAGAAATCCGTTTTCTATATTATTTTGTATTCATATTATTGCTCTCATACTAATTTGAACACTTAGAAAAAAAACTACAGTTGCTCTATCATCTTATGAAGCTGAATTCATGGCAGCCGCCTTAGCTGCCCGTCATGCCTTATGGTTACAAGGATTGTTAGAAGACTTCACTAGTTGGAAGCAAGAGAAAGTGACACTTTTGTGGATAACAGATCGATCAGTAATAGCATTAGTGAAAAATCCAGTATTTCACGGACGGAGCAAACATATAAGTACAAAATATCACTTCATACGAGAATGCGTGGAGAAGCAACAAATCAAAATGGAACACATTAGTGGCGAGGAACAGAAGGCAGATATACTAACAAAAGCATTACCAAGAACCAAGTTCATGGAGATGCGCGAACTACTAGGCGTCAAGGACCTCGCAATACAAGATCAAGATTAAGGGGGTGATTATTAGTTAATCATCGATCCCGTTAAGTTTATTAGAGTTTAGGTAACTATATTAGAAAATACCGTTAGTATAGTTAGTGCCATAAATGTAATTAGGTGATAGTTTGTGTTAAAATTGTAAATTTGAAAGTACAACAGATACAGAACCGTCGTGTCCCTTGCCGGAATAACCATAGCTGGAAATAACCGTCACCGGAGGGTATAAAAACCCCTCCCCGGTCAATTGTAAAATCATCACAAACTCATTCAGATTAATAAAGAAATCGTTTCCATATTATTTTGTGTTCATATTATTGTTTATCGATCCAATTTGTTATCATATCGACTATCTTGATGCTGCAATCACGGATAGCGCGGATTCTCAACTGCTGTGTCCGTTGATGGATATTAAAAGTTTTGTTGAGGTTTTGTTAAATCCATAATCAAATGCACAAACTGAATCAAATACATGCCACAAATAATCACATACGCTTCCATAAAACAGCAAATTAGTTAGATACTTAAGATTACTATATATAAACCAAAAACTAAATAAACATTTACGCAATAGATTTGATGTTCGAAAGCCATTTTTGGATATAGGTTAACACAAGTTATTTTCTACTGTTTTGCAGAAGTCGTTAAGAAAGAACCACACCAGCAACCCGTAGCAATACCTCCTTCTGCAAATCAGGTAACGGCTTTTTTTGGTTTTTTAATAGACTAGGTGTTTTGATTTACCTACATTTACTACACCAGGATGCATGTTATTTTAATTTCATAACAACCCTGAAGAGGTAGGTCCCAGCAGAGACCAGTTGGTCCCGCAAGACTCACCTTGAACAGGGACGTCTGCGCAAAGGCCATCTGCTCCCGCAGGACCCACCATGCTCATAGAATCTTACGCGCAGTACGCAAGCTGTACACGCAGGGAAAGCCTCCCAATGGTGAAGTACCCCGCCTGTTCCCGCAGTTGCGGATACAAGCCATCAGGGAAGGCTACCCGCAGACAGCAGGGCTACACGCACAAGACACTAGCTACTTCAGCAGTCACGTGAAGGAATGAGCAAGGCGGGAACAATCCCGCCCAAATGAGCCAGTCTGATTCTGAAAGATCTTTTGTACCATACCTACCAAGGTATGGATAGGACAGACGATCTGACCAGAACAGCCCATGAGCCAATCACAGGGTGACAGCTCACCGACAACAGTGCGAGGAGGAGCACCCTCTAGTACTGTTTGTCACTATTAGCCGCTGCCTACTCACCAACCCTTACTGTGGAGCATGCGCAGCCTACAGTTGGTGGAATAGTGTTACTGTTGGCCGTAACCTATTCACCAACCAGCATGGCCTGCGTACAATCCACAGTAAGTGGGACGTGCATAGTCTACAGTTGGTGGAATAGTGCAGCCGACTTTGTTACTGTTGGCCGTAACCTACCCACCAATCAGTATGGCCTGTGCGTAATCCACTGTTGGTAGAACAGGAATACTATTCAGCCGGCTGTACCTGCTTGGAAACCTACCTTCGGCTATAAATACTCCAACATCTTGGAATGGTAAGATCATCTGCTATCCAGTTATCTAGCAATCTCTTAATATACACTTATATTCAGAGCAATCTAGTCTGATTCTCACGCCGGAGGGTGGTCACAAGGAGGAACCCCCCCCCCCCCTTCTCAGTGACGAGCTTACGGTGTTTGTTTTGCAGGTCTCCTGAAGAACAGCCTTCTCAGCTAGACCTCATTCGTGGGAAACATTACTTAACCCCCAGATTATCTATAATCTGTACTGGGTCACTTAGTGTTTCTTCATTGGCGCCATCCGTGCATAAAAGCTAGAACTATTTTAGTTTTCACAATTTCTGAAGAAATGGTTAACGTTACTCCGGTCCAAAGGCCTGTAACTGACCAAGAAACCCCGGTAACCACCCCAGCAACTGGGGGGAACACCGGCGGTTATACAATCCTTACGAACACTACCCCGACTACCCAAGCCGGGGCAAGTGGAGTAAATATTCCATTGGGGTTCACCGATACCCAACTGGAAAAACAAACGAAGGTCCCTCGCCAAACACTAGATCAAGTGAAGGCGTGGGCCGAAGCACGGCAAAGAGAATTCCAAGCCGAATTGGATGAACGCTTGCGTTCAGCTCAACAGGCTGACGAATTCACCAGTACTCGCCAACACCTCAATATGAGCAGTGACTGCGAGTACTCAGAAGACGAGTTGGAGTCTGATACCGACGCGAACCCTCGCCATAAGGCGAAAGGGAAGCGTAAGGACACAGACGTCCAACCAAAAAGGAATTTTGGGGAAGCTTTTAAACCAATCGCGGAGAGAAACCCGCGTGACTTCTCCAAAACCTTTAGACCAACTGCTACAAATGCAGGAAGGTCAAAATTCGCAAGAGACATTGCGGAGGCAATCGCCCCGAGAAGTGCCAAACAAATGTCAAACATTGGCACTTATGATGGTCTATCCGACCCAGACGACCATCTGAACAGGTTCATTGCGGGGGCTACCGTCAGCAACTGGACGGAACCCACGTGGTGCTACATGTTCCAGATGACTCTGGTCGGAGCAGCCAGGGCATGGTTCGATCGTTTACCGATCCACCACATATATGACTGGGCGGACTTTCAGAACAAGTTCAGCCAGCACTTCAGCCAATAGAGGAAGTACACTGAAGAGCAGTGGACGATCCTCAACTGCGTGAGAGAGGAGGATGAATCTTTACTAGACTTCATCACTCGCTTCAACTCCAAAAAGCTTAGTCTCGGCAACATAAGTGAGGATCTGGTTCGCGCCGCCTTCATCCAAGGCGCCGAATACCCAGAACTTATCCGCACGTTGACGGGTAAGGATGGCATGCCATCCACATGGGATGCCATCATGACGGCGGCAAAGCGCTTTGCCGAGACGGAAAAGCAACTGGGAAGGGACCTTCCCCAGAGTACGCACCTCTACACGCAGAGGACAAGAGAGAACAATGTCCGGATCGCCCGGCAGAACAAAAAGAGGAGGCTAGGTATTTGGCAGTCAAGGGTAAACTTTGACACCTCATCCAGCTCTCGCCCTCTTGTTGGCGGAAGGGACAACACACACCCTTCAAATCGAAAACACCGGTGGACGCCACTCACAAAGAGCGTCACGGAGATATTTGCCACGGAAAAATTGCCATGGCCCAAAGCCCCATCGATCCGGCAGAAACCTAATGCGGATCAAAGCAAATCCTGTGATTTCCACGGGACAAAGGGTCATGGTACTGAAGAGTGCACATCCTTGAAGGATATTATTGAAACATTTGTTAAGGATGGAAGGCTTGCACATCTCGTGGCATCGATCAGGAAGGGAGGAAGGAATGACAACCGGTACAGAGGTAACGGACGAAAGCCCGTCGACATCAGCATCAACATGGTTCATGGCAAGGTCAGAGGAAGAAAAAGACGGGTGATAGAACCATGCGCGTGGAAGGAAGCTGAGGTGCGCTTCCCGCGAGTGCCAGGAGGCCCCAGCAAAGAAGGCCCCATCGTCATCAGAAGCCAGCTGGGGCACTACATCACCTCCCGCACTCTTGCTGACAACGGCGCTTCGTCGACAGTGATGTACAGGCAGTTCTTTGATAAGCTGGATGATGAAGACAAGGAACGCTTGGAAACGGTCTACGCTTCAATGGAAGGGTTTGATGGCAGTACAGAAACACCCCTGGGTATCCTATCTTTCCCCGTTACTCTTACTGATGGGAATCATTCACGCACAGAAGACGTGGATTTTGTCGTGATGAAAAAGCCACACCACACATACGACATCCTATTCGGAAGAGATGGGATGGCAAGATTCAACGCCGTGGTATCTTCAGTCCACGACATGATGGGATGGCCAACAGCTGAGGGTGTAGCAATGATCTCTGGCATTCCCCAGGTATGCATTGCATCTGTCTCATCTAAACCCAAACCGAAGAAGGCTAAACCAACCGTCACTGAACCGGAAAAATGGGCCTTCAATGGCAAATACCCCGACCAGGCCGTTACCATTGGACCAACAATTGTTGATCCCACCCGCACCTTACTCAAGCGCTTACTGCAGAAAAACGCTGACATCTTTGCGTGGACACCAGCTGACATGACTGGTGTACCCCGAAGTAAGGCGGAGCATAAGCTCAAATGCGATCCGGCTGTTACGCCAATCGTACAAAAGCGCAGGGTAATGGGGCCTGAACAAACTAACGCGTGTAGAACCCAAGTCAAGGAACTCCTTGACGCAGGCATCGTACGCGTTAGTAGATATCAAACATGGGTTGCAAATCCCGTAATGGTACCGAAGAATGACAAACAATGGCGCATGTGCATAGATTTCAAAGATTTGAACAAAGCATGCCCCAAAGATTGTTATCCGTTACCAGAAATTGATCTCAAAGTGGATTCGTTGGCGCCATTTCGCCTTAAATGCTTCTTGGATGCGTATAAGGGGTACCACCAAATCCACATGGCCATTGATGACCAGGACAAAACCGCATTTCGGACGCCCGATGGTACATTTTGTTATAAAATGATGCCATTCGGACTTAAGAATGCAGGGTCCACGTATCAACGACTAATGGACAAAGAGTTTCATGCCCAAATCGGGAGAAACTTGGAAGTCTATATGGATGATTTGGTCATCAAAAGCCTCGAGCCTGAGGCGATGTTGAAAGACATTGAAGAAACTTTCAACACGCTCCGAAAGATAAACATGAAGCTCAACCCGAGCAAGTGTTCATTTGGGATGGAAGAAGGGAAGTTCTTGGGAGTCATTGTTACTAAAGATGGCTTTAGAGCGAACCCTGAAAAGGTCGAAGCCATTGTTAAAATGGAATCACCTACCACCATCAAACAGGCTCAGACACTGAATGGGCGACTAGTCGCACTTAATCGCTTCTTGGCAAACCATGCGGATAAGTCGTTTCCTTTCGTGTCAACACTGAGAAACTGCTTGAAGAAAACGCACTTCCGCTGGACACCAGAAGCGGAAGCAGCTTTTCAGGAGATTCGGTCACGCCTGATCGAACTCCCAACGCTTACAGCACCACAAGCGGGAGAGGAGTTAATCCTATACCTTTCCGCAACAGATAGAGCAACCGGGGCAGTCTTGCTAGTAGAACGAAAGGGCATCCAGATGCCAATCTATTATGTTAGCCGTGTACTAACAGACGTAGAAACCCGGTACTCTACCCTCGAAAAATTGGTCTTAGCACTTATACACGCTTCACGCAGGTTAAGACGATATTTCCAGGGCCACCCAATCACCATTCTCACCAACTTCAAACTCTCAAATGTTCTAGGCAAACCCGAATTATCGGGACGTCTAGCCAAATGGGCAATTGAATTGGGAGAATATGCAATTAAGTACAAGCCAAGACCAGCCATAAAAGGCCAGGTCTTGGCCGATTTTATTGCAGAAGTCCCCGTTTCGCGGGAAAAAGAGTGCCAGGAGGAGGCTCAACCCTCCCCAGCACAGGACGTCAATGATGTCTGGCGACTCTATACTGATGGAGCAGCCAGTAACGAGGGTTCAGGCGCAGGGTTAAAATTAACCAACCCAGCAGGCCAAGAATATACTTACGCTATTCGGCTGGACTTTCCAAGTACGAATAACGAAGCCGAATATGAAGCATTCTTGGCCGGTTTGAGAATTGCGCGTAAGATGGGAGTGAAAAACTTAGAAGCCCACGTGGATTCCATGCTGGTGGCCAACCAAATAAATGGAACATACACGGCTGTGAATGACACCATGGCCCTGTACCTCGCCCAGGCAAAAACCCTTATGCGTGATTTTAGTGATTGTAAAGTCATACACGTCAAGTGCAGCGAAAACAAATCTGCGGATGCGTTAAGCAAGCTTGCATCACTAGCCTTCACCCACTTGGGAAAGGACATCCGCATTGAACTCCTCAAAGCACCATCAGTCCCGCACAAGGAAATTTGTGTCATCCAGAACAATACAGAAACATGGATGACACCAATAATAAATTACCTTGCAGCAGGAATACTACCAGAGTCAAAAACACAGGCAAGAAAACTACGCTGTAAAGCACTGAATTATCAACTCGTCAATGACATCCTTTACAGACGTAACTTTCTTGGCCCACTCTTGAGATGCGTGGACAACCAAGATGCCGACTACCTCCTAAGGGAAGTACACGAAGGCATCTGTGGGGTACACGCAGGCCCCCGCGCTGTTGTAGCCAAGCTAAACAACGCGGGATACTTTTGGCCGGGGATGCATACGGATGCACTGGCATACATCAGAAAATGCAGGTCTTGCCAGATTTACGTGCCTAACACGCATCGCCCAAAAAACGAACTGGTTCCAGTCACTTCTTCGTGGCCATTTCAGAAGTGGGCCATCGATGTGACAGGCCCATTTCCTACAGCAGCAGGAAATGTTCAGTTCCTAGTGGTAGCCATCGACTACTTCACCAAGTGGATAGAAGCAAAACCTTTAGCCCAAACAACCGCAAAGCATATCAAAAAATTTATTTGAGAATTTATAATTTGTCGTTTTGGACTTCCACAGAATTTGGTGAGCGATAACGGCACCAACTTTGCTGACAAGAAGCTACAACAGTGGCTGAAAGAACTTCAAATCACCCACACATTTACCTCAGTGGCACACCCGCAAGGTAATGGTGAGGTGGAGAGAGCAAACAAGAGCATCGTCGAAGGCATCAAGAAAAGACTTTTGAAACACAGATCCGGCTGGGTGGACGAGCTTCCGCACGTCCTTTGGGCAAACATAACGCTGAAGAAGGCCAGTACGGGGGAAACCCCGTTCAGCCTCACTTATGGCACGGAAGCCATGGTCCCGGTCGAAATTGGTCTACCCTCACCAAGGGTCTTGAGTCAGCCAGAAGACAATGATGCGGAAAGACGGTTGGATCTTATGCTAACCGAGGAACGCAGAGACTTAGCCGCAGTGCGTGAAGAGAATTACAAACGACAAATGCAAAAGTACTACAACACGCGGGTAAAACTCTGCAACTTCAAGGAAGGAGACTACATACTGCGTAACAACGAGGCTTCGAACCAAGAACGCCCAGGAAAGTTGGCCCCAGTCTGGGAAGGGCCATATGTTATCAAACAAGTTCTGGGAAAGGGCGCATACCGGCTCGAAAGGCTCGATGGCACTCCCATCCCAAGAACATGGAATGGAGCTCAATTACGCAAATGTTATATGTAGATCAATTCCAAAACTTGTAAAGAAAAGGCCAAGAGCCACTTCTAATGGAAATGATTCTCCTTTCATAATGTGTTTACCTTTATTCTTATGAACTCCCCACTGGTGCCGGTGTTTACCACATAAAGGGGGAGAAGTAAGTCGTTACGTGTGGAAGGCGGCAAAACCCGCATAAACACAACGTTAAAAATAAGGGAAACCTACACGCAGGTATGATGTAAGTAAAGTTTAGCCATCCTTGTAAGTGCAAGTGACGGTCTTATCCGCACAATCACAAATAAGGAAGCAAAACTTTAAACTATCATTTACCACGTTCAAAGGTTATCCTAAAAAAAAAAAAAAAAAAAAAAAAAAAATACAAGGAAAAAAGGAAACCCTACACGCAGGTCAGGTATGGGTAAAGTTTAGCCATCCTACCAAGTGCAAGTGACGGTTCTATCCGCACAATCACGAAGGAGGAAGCGAAACTTTAACCCACTATCAACCACGTTCAAAGGTTAACTTATCCTAAATACTTAGAAATGAGGAAAACCTGCACGCAGGTCAGATAAAGGTTAAAGTTTAGCCATCCTACCAAGTGCAAGTGACGGTTCTACCCGCACAATCACGAAAGAGGAAGCGAAACTTTAACCCATCATCAACCACGTTCAAGAGGTTAACTTATTCTAGAACACTTGGAAAATTGCTAACTTAAACTAAGTATGCAAGTCATGAGTTTATAAAGCAAGGAATCCAAAGAAGGAAATAACAATCTTATACGCAAAAAAGATTTATATTTCAATAATATATTACAAGAATGGCCGGGTTACTACCCGCCTAGAAGAGAATCTATACAAGTCTAAGCAATGGAAAGGGATCCTCGGGGTCAAGCTTCAGGGCCGCCTCCACTAGGACCCGCTCCGTCAGAAGAACGGGGTGGTTCGAGGAAAGCTTTGAGGACAGCTAACCCATCATTAGCAACAGCTACTTCATCCACCTTTTCCACCACTGGATGCGGGAAGGCGGCGTATTGGTTCAATGCTTGATCGTAAATGGCTTCGGTATCCACATCGAACAAAGGGAAGTTGGAAGGCGGGACGCCTTTCTCAACAAACCCTAGACCAAGCATGAAGCCGGCCTTTTCCCCATCATCATGAGAAGCGTTGAGGGCTGCGGTCATAGCATCATCGTAGGAGGTCTCTGAAAAGACCCGACGCACAACCTACAAAGAAAAAAATACAAGTATTAGAACCTTTTCTTACAAAAGAAATGCGTGAAGATAAATCTAAACATACCTGAGGCAACGCTTCTCGAAGAAGCCATTGGAGGGCAGCTTGAGCTTCGGTATGGGCGCGTTCGGCTTCGCTCTTGTTAAGGTTGGCAAGTAAAACTTCCTTAGCGGCAGCCTCTTCGACGCCCTTAAGCTTCCGCTCGGTTTGGTCAAGCACCCCCCTCAGGTCCAGGATTTCCTGGAGTTTCTTGGCATCTTCCATTGCCAAGGCATCATGAGCGCGTTGGAGAGCCTCTAATTTGCCTTTCAGCTCCTCATTCTCCAAACGCAGAGGCTCAGCAACGGCTTCAGCCTGGGCAGCCCTCTCGGTTGCGTTTCGCGCAGTTTCCCTGGCCAGCCGAAGCTGTTCATTCACAGCTTGGGCAGCCTTGGAACGGGCCTCGAGTCGCGCCTGAACTTCAACCTCGAGGGCCTTGAAGGCCTTCTCCTTGGCGGCGGCAGCTGCCGCCAGCTGTTGGTTCTCCTCCCGGAGAGCACGCGCTTCAGATACGTCTTTGGCGCGAGCTGCTTTCAACTTGTCGTTTTCACGACAAAGCAGCTCGATGCGCGGCTGCATCCGGGCCTGGAGAACCCGAAGCTCATTGGTTAGCCTACCCTCCTGGTAGCTAGCCAAGGCTTCCCCCAACGCACCATGAGGAGCAGCGTGGCGAGCCCAGTCCACGCACTCCACAGGGGTACGAAGGGTTGTTCCTCGGCGTATGTTCCATCGTGGAACATACACTTCATTGGAATCCGACACTGCAAAAGAAACAAAGACAGTAAGGAAAAGATGATAAAAAAAAAAAAAGGGGAAAAACAAAGGAACCCTACGCACCTGTAGGGTCAATGACAGGCCGATATCCGCCAAACCCATCACCTGAACCTAAAGGAAATCCATCCAACAGGTCAGGCAGATGGGAAGGTGGCAAAGATCGGCGGGAAGCCCTGCGCGTACCTGATGGTCCGGCTGTCGGTGCCGGTGGCGCGGGCATGGTGGCAACCGCCGTGGTCGCCGTCGTGGTCTCCGCCGCGGTCGCCGCCTCCTTAAAAGCAGCAGTAACCGCCGGTTCCGTGAAGGATGCTGTAAAAATCGCTCTCACGGCCGGCGGTGACGTCATCTCGGCCGGAACAGTTGGCTCGACGGAACGAGCAACTGGACCAGCGGATGCAGGCGCAGGCGACTGGGTCGACGCCTCAGGAAGGCTGACCGAGCCTACCGTCATTGGCGAGGAGGTACTCCCCTGCGTTTCACCTCGGATTGCGTCAACATCCACGCCTGCACAAAGAAGAAAGTGTTAAAAGAAAATTATGAAGTGACAAATCTACAAAGGCATTATGAGTATACTTACGGGTTTTCTTGACCCTGAACGTACGGACGGGCGGGGAGGAACCCGATGGAGCCGGCCTCTTGGTACCGGTCACCGTCGTCTTCGTTGGTTCTCCGGAGGTAACGGTCGTAGCCTCCGGAGCAGTGGTCTTCTCACCACCGGGCTTCCCCGCCACCTCTTCACTATCTGACTCCGTGTCAGATAGAACCACTGGATCAGCTGTGGAGGCCTTCTCCTTCCCCTTCACGCCGGCAGCAGTCTTCTTCTTCCGCACAAGGGGAGGACCATCTGCGGATTCCTCAGAAGAAGATAGGATGTAAGGATTTCCAACAGCGGGTACAGCATTGAGGGGTTCGGGATAAAATATCTCCTTACCTGGCCGCCGGTGGCTCAGGATCTCTTGGCCCGGCGGATAGACCTCCACAAACCTATCCGCCGTTTGCTCCAGGATGGGCAACTCATTGTCGTCCAGAGCACGAGTGCCCACCCGCACGGGACTGTCAGCTTCCCGCGGGAACAGGAGCGACTCCAAATTATTCCCCTCTGAAAGAAAAGAAACAGTTAGAAAATAAACTAATATCAGCAAGAAAGACAAGACATACCATAAGGAATAGAGTTCAAACCGTATTGAGAAGGATAGGAAACCGAGACGCATCCTTCCATACCCGGCTCATCCCCAGCAGCACCATCCCGGACTCCGCAAACCGGTAAACCGGAGATTGGACCCGGGATATCTTCGCGAACCATTCCGCCTCCTGGTAGTTGGAAGCGTGAAGGCTCGGAAGCGCTTGACCCTTCTTGAACTTCATAGCAATGGGGATGGCGCGGGCAGAGATGTAGAAGAACTCCCGCTTCCACGATCGTAGACTGCGCTCGGTCACGCAGATCTTTAAACCCTTAATACGGGTTGTCAGGGTGTACCACCCTTGGACGCACCTCCAAGTATAGAAGGTCATCAGGCGGTCCACGTAGGGCTCAATACCCAGAATCCGGCACACCCACTCGAAGTGCCGGACCTTGGCAATCGCCATCGGATGCACCTCGGTCAGGTGCACCCGTGCCTCTCCAGGACACGGTACATAAACTTTGTCAATGGGAACCTAAGGTTTCCATAAACAAAGAATGCAGCATATACCCCGATCTTGCCACTGGGGGCATCGTACACAGTCTGGTGAGATTCAGGAAACTCAGGCTCGAGAGACTCGAGCATGAACTTCCTGACGATGTACTGGTACTGATCGACAGGTAGAGCACACCGGCACTCGCCAGCAGTACTCCTATCGTCGGCTACAGCTTCAGCATCATGAGAAGACATTTTTGCAGAAAGAAGTGATTTCGGGAAAATGCTTGCCTGAAAAAGGGGAGTATTTGCCGGAAATCACTAAGAAGAAGAAGAAGAGAGGTGAAAGTGTGAATTGCAAATAACCCTCTTCCCCTTTATATAGTAATCGCAATTAATGCGGTGAATTTAATGCGGAGGAGAGAGAAATCGACAGTGCAATGAAACTATGACACGTGGCAAAAAGCAAGCTGGCAACAGCTGCTGAAAGGACGTGCCAGTAACTTCGCGGCCACGCGCCCGAAAAAACACGCCCACGCGCCTGAAAAAGCGACTGGAATGACCATGTTCTGTCACGTCACCATAACTTCCTGCACGTCCTGACACAGTCAGAAGAAACTGTCGCACGACGTTTCAGATGTTTGGATTGTTCTTATCCTTACCAACCTTTTGAATTTCAAAATTCAAAGATTCAAAAGTAAGCGGGAAAACACCCCTTACCTTGGCAACCAAGTAACCATAAGACGGACGCGGGTACAGTGTTAAGGCAAAACCCTTCACATACCTTGCACCCGCAGGGAATTGAAGCCAAGAATACCCCGGCAACAAAGTAACTATAAGACGGGTGCGGGTGCAGTGTTAAGGCAAAACCCTTCACATACCTTGCACCCGCAGGGAATTGAAGCCAAGAATACCCCGGCAACAAAGTAACTATAAGACGGGTGCGGGTGCAGTGTTAACGCAAAACCCTTCACATACCTAGCACCCGCAGGGAATTGATGCCAGGGGCACCTTGAAAGTAAAGTAACCGTAAGACGAGCGCGGGTACAGTGTTCAGGCAAAACCCTTCACGTACCTAGCGCTCCGCAGGGAATTGAAACCAAGAAGGATCTTCTGGGCAATGCTTGCGGAAACGGAAATAATATCCCCGCATAGCGGGAACGTCGAGAACTACATTGTTTGAGGCTCCAGGATGGAATTGGTGGTTTAAACATAATTGATCACTATGTTCAAAACCACTAAAACCTCAAGGAGAATCCACACAAGTGAGACTCAACGCTCCTGACTTGCGAGAAGGTTACATACCTACCCGCATCATACCCAAAGATCAAGCAAAAAAAAAAAAATCGGGAATTTTTGCAAGTGACATTAGGAAACCCGCGGGAAGAATCCCCACGGAGAACCTTAAAACTAAACCCTTTTCAAAACCCCTTGCTTAAAGTCCAAAAGTTCACCTCACTTTATTAAACATTCGTGAGAAGAACATTGGACTGGGGGGACTTGAAGAGGTAGGTCCCAGCAGAGACCAGTTGGTCCCGCAAGACTCACCTTGAACAGGGACGTCTGCGCAAAGGCCATCTGCTCCCGCAGGACCCACCATGCTCATAGAATCTTACGCGCAGTACGCAAGCTGTACACGCAGGGAAAGCCTCCCAATGGTGAAGTACCCCGCCTGTTCCCGCAGTTGCGGATACAAGCCATCAGGGAAGGCTACCCGCAGACAGCAGGGCTACACGCACAAGACACTAGCTACTTCAGCAGTCACGTGAAGGAATGAGCAAGGCGGGAACAATCCCGCCCAAATGAGCCAGTCTGATTCTGAAAGATCTTTTGTACCATACCTACCAAGGTATGGATAGGACAGACGATCTGACCAGAACAGCCCATGAGCCAATCACAGGGTGACAGCTCACCGACAACAGTGCGAGGAGGAGCACCCTCTAGTACTGTTTGTCACTATTAGCCGCTGCCTACTCACCAACCCTTACTGTGGAGCATGCGCAGCCTACAGTTGGTGGAATAGTGTTACTGTTGGCCGTAACCTATTCACCAACCAGCATGGCCTGCGTACAATCCACAGTAAGTGGGACGTGCATAGTCTACAGTTGGTGGAATAGTGCAGCCGACTTTGTTACTGTTGGCCGTAACCTACCCACCAATCAGTATGGCCTGTGCGTAATCCACTGTTGGTTGAACAGGAATACTATTCAGCCGGCTGTACCTTCTAGAAAACCTACCTTCGGCTATAAATACTCCAACATCTTGGAATGGTAAGATCATCTGCTATCCAGTTATCTAGCAATCTCTTAATATACACTTATATTCAGAGCAATCTAGTCTGATTCTCACGCCGGAGGGTGGTCACAAGGAGGAACCCCCCCCTTCTCAGTGACGAGCTTACGGTGTTTGTTTTGCAGGTCTCCTGAAGAACAGCCTTCTCAGCTAGACCTCATTCGTGGGAAACATTACTTAACCCCCAGATTATCTATAATCTGTACTGGGTCACTTAGTGTTTCTTCAAACCCTTCACTTATCACACCATGCCCAGCTAGTTGATTTTGGGATTTTAGTTATTTTAATTTCAAAACCATTTACTTATTTTAATATTCAAAACCCGAATTGGTTCACAAATATCAGTTCGGGTGAAAGTTTTAGTAAACGAGGTACAAGGGAGGTACAAGGGTATATATGTCATCATGCTGGTTACAAACTATGTCCAATAAATAGGTTATAATCAAATGGGAAACAATTTGCTAACGGGTCAGTTTTACAGCTAAGGGTAAATCCATAAAGGTAGGTATTTTGGATAAAGAGCCACAAATAAGAGAATGAATGTTAGAGGTTATCATTCTTTTGTAAAACAGTATTACCACATCAAAGAGAATGACAATAATAAAAACGAGAATGCATTAATAAACTACTACTATGCAGAAAAGGAAAGACATGTATCTAAGAACAGACAGTAGATTGTTTAAAAGGGTATTATTTTTTAATAATAAAAAACCATTTTACTTATTTTAATATTCAAAAACCGAGCTGGTTCACAAATATCATTTCGGGTAAACGAGTCAGATTGCATATGAGGGTATATATGTCATCGTGCAAGTTACAAACTGTGTCCAATAAATAGTTTACAATCAAATGGGAAACAATTTGCTAATGGGTAATTTCTACAGATAAGGGTAAATCTATAAAGTGGCAGTTTTGAAATCAAGTGCAACAAATATTGTAAAGAATATAAGTTTGGTTGCTATTTGGTAAAACCAAATCAGAAACTATAGCTTGTAATTTAGATTCCAGGTAAAGTAAATAGGTTTACTTTGAGTTGCTTAGTTAACTGATAAAAGCTTTTCTTTTCTTTTCTTTTTTTTTTCTTTTTGTGTTCTGGGTCAAGCACAGGAGCAGTTAAACCTTTAAGATTATTGGACGGAACATCTGAATTCGTGCTCACTTACGAAGACATATGGCAGCCCGTTAATTTGACTATGCAAAATGTCGATACCGTAAAAAACCAACCCCCTACTGACTAACTGAATCCCCTTTGTGTCCCCGCGGACATGTCCCCAATTTTCAATAGTTCCCCATGGATATATAATGAAAACCGAAAGAAAGATAGCTTTATTGTAACGTCCGCACTTTTGGGAAAATACAAAATAAAATAATATAAAGTTTTATTTAATCATGTGTTGTGCAATGCTATTTAAATTAATTAAATAATAATGATGCGAGAGGATAAGATTAGGGATGTTATGGGCTTAAGAGTGATTATGGACCTAAAAGCCTATGGGCCTAGAGTATTTAAGGTCCTAAACATTCCCTAAAATCCTCATATCATCTTGCCTCCACACACTCAAAACACACACAAACACCCTCTCCTTATTTCGGCCAGATCTAAGCCCAAACCAAAACCAATTCGTGATAGATATTCTCCTAAAGGACAAGAAACGAAGAACTATTCGTGTATTAATCCAATCCGACGCAAAACCGAATCCAAAAGGTATGTTTTAGTTCAAAAGGCTAAGTGTTTGAGGTCAGTTTGCCATGAAACCTGGTATAAAGGTAGATCGGGATATAAGAAACAAGAAAAATATAACTTGATGAGCCATAAGTTAACGGGTTCATTATGAAACAAACAAGTGACGTTCGGGCTGTGTAAAAAGCAAGTAGACAAAGTTGTTACGACCCAAAACCCATTAAAATGGTGAAATCGGGTCATAAGGAAAGGTCACGAAAGAAAACGGCTGAAAAAAAAAGGTTCGCATACAGAAGAATTGCATCGCATAGCCATGCGATGCGATTTGTTTAAGAAATGCGATGTGATTCGTTTAAGAAATGTGATGCGATTCATTTGTCCATGCGATGCGATTGGTTTTGTCCATGCGATGCGACTGGTTTGCGTCCATGCAACGCGACTGGTTTGTGTCCATGCGATACGATTCCTTTAGCCATGCGATGCGATTGTTTTTTCATGCGATCCGAATTGTTGTAAAACTTAACTCGACCCGTTTTTCTGATGAATTTTTAATAACTCGACCCCAGCCAAGGGGCAGAGCCCCTTGGACCCTGCTAGGGGCTGCCGCCCCTAGACCCCGCTACCATGGGCGCTGCCCCCGGACCCCGTTCATTAGGGATTTCACTAACCTAGAAGTATTATTTGGTTAGAAGTAGTTAATTGGTACTTATATCATTACACAAATAGTTGCACATAGCTAAGGAAGGGCGCTACCATTAACTCAGAAAGAAACCAACTGCAGTTGAGTTCTAGCCCTTTTTTGTGTTATATTTTCAGGGTTGTGTGCATACTACGATGTGTTACATAATACACTTACCTTAAGTGGTAAGTGTATATTAGAATATGATTACTTGTGTATGTTTGTTGGACGATATAGAATGATTAATTAGTATGCACGTAGTTATATATGTTTACTTATACTTGAAGGTAATAAGGTATGTAACGAACGTATGTATGGTTGTATGGTACGAGAAAGGGTACCGGACCCTAATACACTACAAGAAAGTAACCCTATAGCGACCAAGGTTATATCGAGGGCAATTGTCGTCGCTACAACTAACCTTTTATCGATGACTTTTCGTCGACGTAGGACTGTTCAACTTTTCTACCTTTTTATACCCTATACCGATGACATATCATCGATATAGGGTGGACCAAACTTTTGGAGGGATTTGCATATTTTTACCGCCAACTTGAAACCCTTTTTCGACGACTTGTCGTCGCTATAGCTTATACTAATTTTTTTAATTTAATTTGTTGATAAATTAATATAAAGGAAAAAAAACTAAAAAAACATATAAATCACCCAGTTTCGACGACTTGTCGGCGATGTAACTTGAATTAATTTTTTATATTATTGGTTAATAAGTAAATTAAAAAGAAAAAAAATCCAATAAATAAATAAATAAATTACTATGCTAGGACGAAATGCGCTTGCTAAAGGTGAAATTAATTTTATTTATTTATTTATTAATGATTGATAAATAAAAAATATGTAATTTTAAAACTACTTTTTTCCACGTTTTATTTGTTTATGTGCATGTGCTTTACTAATTATTTGATTCTTCTTATAATATGTTTGTATTATTGTGTATAGATGTGTGGGCGGGTTGATGAATGTATGGATCAATCATTGGATGGATGGATCGATGAACGAAGCAACTGATGGATGGGTGGATGGTCGATGAACGGATGAATCAATGGATGGATGAATCGATGGATGGACCAATGAGGGGTGAATTGATGGATTGACAGATGGTTTTATGGATGGATGGATCAATGGATCTGTGAGAACCGAGCCCCGGTGCGGAAGCGTGAATAATGGTCGTTATAAACGGTGGAGCTCGGATCTGAGCTTGGATCGAATCGTATTCGCACTTGAAAGGGGGTTTTGGACGGATGAGTGGTGTTTGGGAGAGAGCCTGAATCGATTACAATGAACAATAGACTGGAAGAACCATCTTATGCAATCGATTCACAAAGATAAAGAGGTGGTAGTATGATTTCATTAACCAAAAGATTGTCATTACAAAGCACTCATACATACACACATACATACAATAAAGATTAGCCACCTCCAGGAGAGCTCATCCTGGAGGCGGCGGTTCACTCAAAGAGATAAACCCTAGATCTCACACAATACACAATACACTCATGCTAGAAAAATTAACAAATACATCTATTTATACTAGTCTAGCATGTCTTGGTCTTCAAGCCATCCACCCTTGGTTGAGACCAAAAATATTAATTATTTTTCACCCACAATAATAATAATTTGATGCGTCGGTCTAAAATATAAGTCCCAACAATCTTCCCCTTAGACCGATGCCATCGAATTTTCTTCCAAGACCACCTCAAAAACTCGTTGTCTTTCGTTGAAATTCTCCCCCTCACGTTAAGCTTCTCCCGTTGTTCATTTTAGATCATTTCTCCTATATCACATTCGGATACATTTGTATGGGCATATGAACGAGGTTTTGAACTTCGAAGATCAACTTCAAGTAACAAGGTCATCACAAAAAGAAATAAACTCAATGTGATCATCAAATAATCTTCCATTCTTCAAATCTGTTTCTTCCCTTGTAAATCATCTTCAAACCATTCCTTGAATCAAGATAGCATTCAAGTCAACCATAACCCGTTCTTGATTGTCAAGTGACTGTTTTCATAGGAGGTTAAACTCTACTGATCATCCGTTCACCATGTTACTAGTGATGACTCTATCTTCTCAACCGTACTAGGAAATCTGAAGACTCACAAGCAATGAAACATCTCTAAAGAATCTTGGATTATTGATCTTGATCAACTTTTCCTTAACTTGAGTCTTTTCACTTGATTTGAAGCAAGCAATTTGCAATGAAATTCAAGAATTTTTACTCCTCCAATTTCGTTGCAATTGTCTTTGAAAATTGCATCTTCAAATCAAGTATGGGTGAAACAACCTTGACCATCCTTATCAAGATTGTTGATTCTGTAATAAACAAGGATAAACAAAACATTATGTTGGTTGACACTCATAAGGGATGAAATCCGTAAGCTTGGTCAACACTTGTTCTTGTAAAGCTCTTTGATGAAGTATGTGAAAAATTGATAAGGCTTTGATTTCCTTTTGCTTGTTGATGATTGGATAAAATTTACCAAAATACCCATGGTATATATCTTCCGTAAAGATCAGCTTGGTCAAACGGTCAACGGCACCAAAAATCTCAAGTGTAATTCATTTACGAGCATGGATTCAATCCACGAGAACACATAAGTCAAAGTCCATTCACAAGCATACTCAGTTTTTACTCAAGCATGCTTGAAAACACTTGTGTTTTTTTTTTCATTGAGCATGCTGGGGAGCTTGCTCGAGGGCTTGCTCGAAAACACTTGTGTTTTTCTTTCATCGAGCATGCTAGAGAGCTTGCTTGAGGGCTTGCTCGAGAAAATAAGTGTTTTTCTGTGTTGAGCATGCTGGAGAGCATGCTCGAGGGCTTGCTCGAGGCCCTTGCTCGAGAAAGCACTTGTATTTTTCTGTTGTTACTCGAGCATGCTTCTGTCTTTACTCCAGCTTGCTCGAGACCTTGCTCGAAAATTACTTAGTTTTTCTTTTCTTTTCCTGAACATGCACAAAATCAAAGTGTGCTCGAAGAAGGTTTGCTTGAGTGGAACAAAGTGTGCTCGAGACCAAAAGATAGATTTTGAGATAAATCAGGACGTGCTCGGGGTTCATGTGCTCGAAACCAAACTTGATGTGCTCGATATAAGAGATGCTCGAGATAAGCTGTGCTCGAAGCAACACTTAGTCATTTTACATACTCGAGACCATTCTTATCATGCTCGAGACATCCAGACTTCTTTTCTGCATCATCAATCAATGATTTTCCAATACAGAACCTGCTTGAATATTCTCTTTGCATCTTCCATCTGCTGCTACAAACAATGATTAGATTGCTCCTGGTACCTGTTCATTCTTGACTTCTGCATATCAGATTGTACCAGCAGCAATGTTCTTCAATATTCTCTTTACTGTTTAAGCAGCACACTCATATCAGAAACAGTTACAAGCACATAAAACCCTAATTTTCAGATCAAGAACCAAGCTTCTACATCTGAAATTAATCGTTGTAGCAATATCCCAGTCATCTCGATATCAACCATCTATCTTCAATCTATCAATAGTCGTTACAGATATGAAAATCATCTGCAATAACAGTTTTGCCCCAAAACGAGCTAAAAACACTGTTACATCAGATCTGGATCGATATGACCAAATAAACATGAAAACCACTATTAACCAATCACATAATTTTGTTATTTTTTTCTTTTTATTGATGAAGGGTATACATGTAATTTGTCATCTAGGACGTTTCAATCTCTCTTCCACAGATTATTAAACCTAATTCATTAACAGCAAATCTCCCAAATCTAGAACACATCACGGGCGGAGAACTTTGAAAAGCAGGAGCCCAACCGGCAATCATTGTCGATTGATGACTCCGCGGAACCCTATCCACCACCACAAATTACTTGTCTTCACCGTCAACCATTTTCAATTTGCTCGAACGGGAACAGATCTAGAGTCTGCAAAACCTATCTGAGTGTTAATCCGGTAATAATGTTTAATGGTTTTGACTTTTGAGTAAATCTTCTAATTAAAATTGTTGATTCTTCTTTCATAAATTATATCGAGTGCCTACGTAGATTTTATGGTATTAGATTTATTACTTATTAGTATGCCTTATTCCTTGTTTTTCCTTGAGCAGCTTGTAGTGATTTGTATAACATTAAATCAAGTCTCCCATAATGTTAATAATAATAAGCCCTCATTTGCATTTATGATTGGATTACTGAAGGCATGCGATACAAATTTGGTTGCGAAAGTGACCACAAACAACTAATCTAGGTTATGCAAAATGCACCTATTCGTAAAAATTGAGTGGAAAGCCCTGTTTTATATATGTTTCATTCTTTTACGGTTCTTCTCCAGAGATGGATCAGATTTTGATGAGTGGTAGAAGATGAAGCATCACAGACATTGATGGGTCGAACAATTATCATAGCATCTGATTTTGAAGACCGACGAATACAACAAATACAATGGCTAAGACAAACACCGCCGCTACATATACGTAGCACCGCTGGTACATATACGTACTGGTTGGTGAATATACGTACAACTGTTGTACATACACATACGTAACACGGATGGTACATATATGTACCGCTGCTGGTATATACACATACATAACACGGCTGGTACATATATGTAATAGCGTTTGTTCACTTAAAAATCATTTTATGGTTTGTGACATTTCACTTGTATTTGTATCGTTTGAACTCATGTATTTCTTTAGTTTTACATGTATTTCACGTAGTTGTTGATTATATTTGATTTCATTGTTTTTTTAATACATTAACATGGCAAGTTTACATATATGTTACCCACTTCATTTTAATCTTACTTGAAAAGAAAAGTGGATCAAGATAGTAGATTGGAAAAAAAAAGTCATGAAACTAAGGAGTGGTTTAAGAAAGACGAGAGAGAAATAAAAAAACAGAAGAAAAAGATTATAAAAGTATAATAGAGAAAAGATAAACGAAAATGATGGAAAATTAATAGGTCTTTTGTTTTTTACTAAAATGCCCTTTTTATTTAAATTCTGTATTACAAACTTTTTAATAATTACAATCATGCCACTATTGATATGGGTCCTTGATTAAATGTGATTAATGGTTGGATACAGGTTTTCATAGTTTTCAATTATATTGTGGTTCTCAATCCCTTATATATATATACACACACACACACACGTTACATCACCGGTTCTGGTCGGACCGCGAACCAACAAATCTGGCCGAGTTATTAGAAAACGGGTATATAGTGTATTATTATTTATATTATATATATAGGGTTGAGTTCAATGGAGAAATGAAATTAGAGTGAGAAATTAGAGAAATCCTTTGAACCAATCAGATTCCTTCCTTTTATTTTTATAATATAATTAATTATAGGGGCATATTAGTAATCATAACATTATTCTTAAGTATGGTAAATATTAATTTTATTATTACAATCTGATATCACTGAACCACACAACAATCAAACATTATTCTTACATTATTCTTAAACACCTTTTTTATTGCGTGTACTCTAATTTTACCAACAATCTAATTCGCCACCCACTCAATTACTAACCATCACGCATACCAACAATACATTAACATTGACAAAGTTGATTACACATACCTCACCTACCCCATAAATGCAAATAACTAACTTCATACTTTAACTTTCTATAAACCTTATTCAAAACCATCAAACACCTCTTTGACTTCCTACACATCATTAACAAGGTAACAAAGATGTAACATAATGATTGCAATACTTAAAACCATCGAACCAAAAACGTTAAACATAGTTTGTGACACAATAAAGGAGAAAATAAAACCATAACACAACCATACAAAACATCTAATTCAAACATAAACAAAAGGCCAACAACTAATAAACCAAATATCTTCAACACACCATGCTTATGACTTCCTTAAACCCAACATTTTCCTTCCTTTGAATCCTTTTTTTCTTAGCATCCTTTCCTACATTTGCAGCACGTGTCACATTCACAACAAAATCATCATGTTCCACGTCATTTGTGTTTAATGTCCCTTCACCTCCTCTCTTGCCACCACATGTTTTTTTTTCCTCCAACACAATCACACAATGTTAGCCACATTGACTAACCTTATTCGATCAAGAATTTCAAACTTACCTTTAGTGGAAAGGTTATCAACTGCATTATAAAATAAATACCTTATCATACCATGAATCAACAACTAACAAGTTTAAAACACTAAATGATCTACATCCGTTACCTCTACTTCTCTTTTACCACGACTATCACTTCCATCCTTAGTCTTATTGGTAACCATTTCACATTCTACACCTGCATTAAGTTCAACCAAACAAAGTGTACGTACTGGAAATAAATTATATTGCCTATACATACAAACCAGATACTTAGAAAACCTTTTGAATGACAAACTTGTTAACCTTCACAACCTACATCATGTTCTACATTACCTAAAAAATAAAATACATTCCGTACACATACAAACCAAATACTTAGAAAACTTTTTGAATGACAAGCATGTTAACATTCACAACCTACATAATATGCTACATTACCTAAAAAATAAATTACATTGCCTACACATACAAACCAGATACTTAGAAAACTTTTTGAATACAATCATGTTAACCTTCACAACCTACATTTCCTACAACATATTCTACAATTGTCACAGTTTATATTAACTATACTCACACACCAGATAAAAGTTAACTAACTAAGTAAACAACACAATCTACTTTACCTATACATACAAACAACCAAATTGTAATACTCTTACGTTCATTGTGTAATAACAAAAAAAATCACTACGTCTTTAATAATGTTTCCTACACAGACATAACTACAAAATAAACACGCAACAACTGACATTTTGATTTGTTAACTAACAAAATAAACAACACAATCTACTTCGCCTATACATACAGACAACCAAAATGTAATACTCCTACATTCATCGTTTAACAACAAAACAAATTCTCAACATCTTTAAAAATGTTTCCTACACAGAAAACACTACAAAATCAACACGTAACAACGCTGCAATTTAAACCCAAAACAAACAGAAACCACCGTATAAAAATACAATACCTAACTACATACACATACATTATCTCTTTTAAACAACTTTACCTTTCACATTGGACCCCATTGGCGGCCTAACACGAATCTTCTTTGAAGTTCTTCTTTCAACACCTTTTTCTAAATAATAAGATTATATAACAATTTAAATTTCTCTTTATTAATAACCAATCTTACTCAGTTATAGCTTCAAAAAAATATACCTTTTTTCGAAGACATCTTCATCTTTCTAGTTACCTACACATGGGAGGAACAACACAGTTTATTAGTAACAACCTACATTTTACAGATACAAACAACTAATCTCAACTTGTAAGACCCTTTTAATGACTATTTCCCATAAAAACCCGAATCATACATACACAAAATTCTGATTGTACGCACTAAACCAAAAACCAAAATCATCCTTCATCATTGAAATCAAAACGAAGAACAATCGAAAAACCCTAACCTCTTAACGCCATCATCGATAATAAGCAAAACAAACACTAGATCTTCAATAACCGATTTCGATTTTATAGGCCATCAGTGAAGGAGAATCTTTTCGGATATTCAAAATATTTCTTTCCACTAAACAAAAAATATTTCCAGGTTTACGCCCCTTGATTGTAGTGTAGGTTGATATTATCGGATCTTTGAAGATAACGAAGGAGAGGATTTGAAGTTTACTGAACAACAATGAAGATGATATGGGAAACCTTCTGAATATATGGTAAATGAAAAGTCGAGTGATAGTTTGAAAACAAATAGGAAGTTTATAAAGAATTAATATAGTTTCCTATTTTAATTGTATTACCCAAAAGACTTTACTACCCTTTTCTTTAAAGAAAACCTCATAAAAATGCAAAATTAATTACCAAAAATCTAGAATTAATGTAGGCCTTTGATCACTATATCTAATGGCAAGGATTCATTTCTCCAATTTCTCACATTAATTTCATTTCTCCACTGAACCATCTCCTATACACACACACACACACACATACAAGTGCATTAAAAATGGGTATATAGCATATTATTATTTTACCGGTTTAACCGGTAGTCGAGTCCCGTACGTTAAGCAAACCGGTTCCTACCTGGGTTCAAGTCCAGTACGTTACGTCAATTTTGATTTATAATAATATAAAAAGAGATTTTGCCGGTTTATCCGGCGGTCGAGTCCGGTTTCTGCCTAGGTTCGAGTCCCGTATACATTAATAGTTTCTGGTTTCTGACTGGGTTCGAGTCTGGATTATGCCTGGGTTGAGTCCGGAACCAAACCGTTAGTAACGATTCGGTTTCAATTGCGAGCAATATATGTAATATAGATTCTGGTATCGTATACATGTAATTTAGTTTATGGTATTATTTATTATTTATAGTAGAGAATGTTTAGTAAAAAAACTAATGCACGTTTATTTGTATTGTTTTATGCAGTATAAAATTCAAGAAATTGTGAGCGATATGCAAGATGAAGCAGATGGCAAGGTGACGTGTGCGAATATATATATAAAAATTTAAATAAAAGTTTCACACACATTGGGTTTTAAAAATGGTTTTCACCAACAACCAAACCACACACGGAAGGCAAGTGTACCTATCGTTTGTAGCAAAGTATCGGTAAGAACCGAGTGTCAATCCATGGACACGGCTAACTTTTGATACTAAATCTTTGTAATTAATTTAACCAAACAAACAATCCAAGTAATTTTTCAAATAACTAAACTAGCATTTAACAATAACAAAGCAAGTAAAATACAACTAACAATCAATCCAAACAAGGAACAAGCTACTTAGACTATGCATCCACTCAAACTTAGTGACAAAATAGCAATGATAATGATAAACATCATGTATTAAGCACCAACATCAAATTCCAATCAAGGCAACCTAATACTAGCAACAAAACAACATGATGGGTTTTCAACAACTTATTAACCATAGATTAGTAAGTTTGTCAAAACTACCTAATCTCATAATCAAAGGAAAGCTAGAATGAAAACAACAAACTAACCACCTAAAATCATGTAAAATAGACAAGTTCAAGAACACTAGTTAAACACATGAAACTTTTAATAAGCAAAATATGAACCAAGAATTATGGCCTTAATCCATAGCAAATATTAACCAACTCAAAGAATCATATTATCACCATACAATTTTCCAATATTATGTGATAGGTTTCATGCTTGTTAAAATTCATAACCAAGTTAATTTCCACTAGTCATTCCTAACTTAATGATATAAACCAAGTATGCATACACAAACTAAGTTCATAAACAAATGCTCAACACATAGTTTTCCAACATATTATGGTTAAACATCTATCAAACTAACAAGACTATGAATTAAAACAAGCATTCAACCATCAAACTCTATTCAAGAACATTTCATAAACTTGAAGAACACCAACTTGTCAAAATCATGCATAGATAAATATCACAAAAGCAAAAGCTTCAACATAATCTAAGTAACAAAAGTATTTAGCCCATAAGGCTTGATACAACAAACAAATCAAAGTAATCTTACAAATAATTTTGTAAGATTGCAAAAGATTGCAAACTAAGATGAATGATGATTGCTACTTGAAAGGATGATCACACAAAGTTGGAAGCCTTGAATTCTCTCTAACACACACACAATAATTTTTCCAGCAATTCAGAGAATTCCGCTAAGGCTCCGCACTTGAAATGGGAGTAGTGGAGGTGTATTTAAGATTTCTGGACGTCTGGCACGGGCATGCACGGTCGTGAATATAAGTGGAAAGTCAACACCCTGCTTTAGTCTGACCAAAAGGTCAGATTTCTCTGTTCTGGCACGGTTATCGGCACAGGCCCGCACGGCCATGCAGGTCATGCACGAGCATCCGCACGACCATGCACGGTCGTGCACTTTTGAATTCTTGCGGCACCGGCTTGCATTGGTTAGATTACCGGGAAGCACGGTCGTGCAAGGCCTTGCACGGTCGTGCGGGGTCGGCAGATTGCTGATTTTGTCCACAAAACGCCCTCTTTTCTTGTTTTCTTTGTCGGTCAGGCGCCCGAACCTGCAATTTCACAAATAACTCTAATAAGTACCAAAACCAATGAATTTGCATGGAGTTTAACACAAATATGAGGATAATTCAATGCAATAAGATGTACACTTTGTGTTACATCACAAGGACATTGATGAGGTTGCGTGTTTGAAACAAGCATTAGGTGAACGGCGTGGTTATGTTTGGGGTGTGGGTAGAACAATTAAAAGTGCAACCCCGACTTTACTTCTACTTCTTATGTACTGGCCTCGCAGTTTATTGAAATGCAACAAAAGTGGGAAGAACAACAAAAGTTGAATAAAGAACAACAAATGGTAAATCAACAAATGCAAAATCAGTTAGCTCAATTACTTGCAATGGCCAACAAACAATCGGGATCTTCAAGGCAACATGATGAAGATGATGAACATGATGAAAATGATTAGGTATATACATTCATTTTAAAAAATTTGCATGATGTAAATATAATAGAAGTTTATTATATCTTTGTTTGTTTCTTTGTTTGTTTTATCTTATAGGTGGATGGTAAAAACTCATCACAAACTCTCCATGGGAGATTATCGTTTATGTTTTGTATAAGATTATGGTAGAATGTGGCATTTATTAGGACTAATACTTTGATACTCATGGTAGTTTAGGATATGGCATGTATTAGAAGTAATATTTTAATACTCTTGGTAGTATAGGATGTGGCATATATTAGACCATTTTATATGTTATTTTGCAGTCTTGTGTATTTTATTGTTGAGTTGAAAAACAGGAAAATTTAAAATAGAAAAAAAATATTTGAAAATTTTGCTGCACCTATATCGACGACTTTTCGTCAATATAGTTTATTTTAGAAAAAAAAGTTTTTTGTTTTTAAAACAATCTATATCAACAACTTTCCGTTGATATAAGAAAATATATATATTTTTAAAAAATACCCTATACCGACGAAAGGTCTTCGATATAAGGTTTTTAATAAGATAAATCTTTTTTTTTAAAAGTAGGTTATATTGACGACTTTTCGTTGGTATATCGTTATCTATATCGACGACTCTATACCGACGACAATTTTTAGCTATTGCGACAAAGAAGCTGCGACGAAACTTATATCGACGAAATGTCGTCGATAAAGCCTATATCGACCACAAACAGGGGATATAGCGATGGAAGTTTTCTTCGAAATAGGCTTGATTTGTTGTAGTGATAGTATCCGAGGTATGAAGAGCACCAGACCCTAATAGTATCCGAGGGATGAAGGGCACCGAACCCAAATAGTATCTGAGGCATGAAGGGCACCGGCCCTAATAATATCCAAGGTATGTAGGGCACCGAACCCTAATAATATCCAAGGTATGTAGGGCGAAATGCTCTTTAAAACGAATGAGTAATAAGAAAGTAATGTAAGTATAGAAATTATAAAGAAAAATGACAGAAAAAAAGTATGTAAGTATGTATGTACGTAAATATGTATGAAAGAAATACTAGTAAGTAGAGTAGGAAAGACGTATCTCTGGATATGTATAAGTAAGGATGTGAAAGTAATGTATGTAATTTGATTAACTAGAACTCACTTAGCGTAGCTGACTTTTAGTATGCACGCAGGTGAGTAGAATGAGGGAGGTTGCTTAGAGGAGGACACGTAGCAAAAAAATGAAGACAGGCATCAAAGAGAAGAAAAATTCACGGGTTATTATGTTTAATGTTAAAGACTTATGTATTTTGCTTAAAACAAGTATTTATGTTATGTAAGAATGATTGATTTTATATTTCGTGTATGGTTTTAATTAACTCTGATTATTGAATTATGTGAATGAGTAAATCCAACACAACAAATGTAGGGTTCCCGGGACCGGGGCCTTACATTTATGCTAATTTACCGTAAAAATGATTAAAAAATGGCGTATCTATAATATATATAAACGAAAACCCAAAAATCCTATGTGTTGCGATGTTGTCGCTCCCCCCTTTTATGAAAGCCATCATATTTCTTGATTTTTAAATTGAGGACTCTCATTGACTTAACCCAAATCCATGGGTATGGTTCTTACCAAAACCTGATAGGTCTTAAACGGGTTATAACATCTCATTAAAATAAAAATTAATCTTACCAATTATTTGATATGAAAATCCTACAAAATAGGAATATACTAAAATTTAATATCCAATTTAAAAAGAAAAAGATATTATTTATAATTAATAAAAAATTTTATAGTAAAAAACATAAGCAGGTCATAGGTCACCAAATCTAGATAGCTTTTAAACGGGTTATAACATATCATTTATTTATGAAACCCTTTCATCATTAAACCTAAGTATATTATTAACTTTTTTACAATAAAGAAAATTAAAATCAAAAAAATAAATATTAAAAAACGAAAAATGTAAAACAACCATTCTCTCAAGCCATCAGATTACTTTATTTGTAAATGAAGGCTTCTCACCCATTTGACCCGAATTCACGGGTAAAGGTCTCACCAAACCCAGATAGCTCTTAAACAGGTTATAACATCTCATTATATTAAAAAATAATCTCATCAAATATTTGATATGAAAATCTTCTAAAATAGGAATATACTAAAAATTAATATCATATTTTATTTTAAAAAAATATTATTTATAATTTAGAAACAATTTTATAATAAAGAAAATAAACAGGTAATAGGTATCACCAAATCCAGATAGCTTTTAAACCGGATTATAACATATCATTTATTAGTGAAACCATTTCATCATCAAACCTCAAGTATTTTAATTATTAACTTTCTTACAATAAATAAAATTAAAATCCAAATATACATATATAAATATTAAAAACAAATAATGTAAAACAACCCCCGTAATACGGGGGATAAAAATAGGATATTAATTTTTAGTATATTCCTATTTTATAGTATTTTCATATCAAATATTAAATGAGATTATTTTTAATATAATGAGATGTTATAACCCGTTTAAGAGCTATCTGTGTTTGGTTAGACCTTTACCCGTGAATTCGGGTCAAATGTGTGAGAAGCCTTCATTTACAAATAAAGTAACCTGATGGTTTGAGAGAATGGTTGTTTTACATTTTTTGTTTTTTAATATTTATTTATTGGATTTTAATTTTCTTTATTGTAAGAAAGTTAATAATATACTTAGGGTTTGATGATGAAAGTGTTTAATAAATAAATAATATGTTATAACCCGTTTAAAAGCTATCTGGATTTGGTGACCCATTACCCGTTTATGTTTTTTACTATAAAATTGTTTATTAATTATAAATAATATCTTTTTATTTTTAAATTGGATATTAAATTTTAGTATATTTCTATTTTGTAGGATTTTCATATCAAATAATTGGTAAGATTAAGTTTTAATTTAATGAGATGTTATAACCCGTTTAAGAGCTACCTGGTTTGGTAAAACTCATACTCATGAATTTGGGTTAAATCAATGAGAGGCCTCCATTTAAAAATCAAGAAATCTGGTGGCTTCCATAAAAGGGGGGAGCAACCACATCGTCTTAATTGTAAATAATATATTTTTTTAAAATAAAATAGGATATTAATTTTTTAGTATATTCTAATTTTTTTAGGATTTTAATATCAAATATTTGATTAGATTATTTTTTAATATGATGAGAAGTTATAACCCGTTAAGAGCTATCTGAGTTTGGTGAGACCTTTACCCGTGAATTCGGGACATGCATCAAAGAGAAGAAAAATTCACGTGTTATTATGTTTAACGTTAAAGACTTATGTATTTTGCTTAAAACAAGTATTTATGTTATGTAAGAATGATTGATTTTATATTTCGTGTATGGTTTTAATTAACTCTGATTATTGAATTATGTGAATGAGTAAATCCAACACAACAAATGTAGGGTTCCCGGGACCGGGGCCTTACATTTATGCTAATTTACCGTAAAAATGATTAAAAATTGGCGTATTAAGAATATTTCGTGTCAGTGATATTAGTTGAAGAATTATTAGTAGATGTAAAATTAGTCTCTTACCATGAATTAGAGTAACAAACATGCATCATCCTGTAAAGTGCCTTAATAAATCATTCCTATCTGATGTCTTTATGATTACCTCCTTTATATAGGTGGTATTCTTAAACGGAGATGAGAGAAAGTCATCCTACAAATTCATCATCAACAAATAGCAAGATTCAAGAACCAATAAACATACCAGTATCCATAATTGTGATGCTAATAATCATTAAAGAAATTATGGTTAATGATTCTAATCCCAATAGACAGACAATCAGACAACCTTATAGGTAATGTTCATATTCAACAATATATAGGAATAATTTAAACCAAATCAGTGTTCACGTTAATTACTATTACTAATATATATAAATTATAACTTTGGTGCCGCCAAGTGCTCTATTAGATCACTTGGCGGCACCGTATTAATCAGCGAATTTGGTGGATTGTTTATTTTAGTTAAGTTATCATAATGAGAGTAAAGAAAACCGATCAAATGTTAATTTTTTTTTTCTGATATCATAACGAAGTTGACGGAAACCGACCAAATACGAGTATACTTGTCGTCTAAACGTCTGTGACTGACAACGCTCGGGTTTTACCAACGCACAAGTTTATCGTCTGACGCTCTCCGCCCCGTCCCCCATTGGCCATTGGTCCACCTTCATATTTATATTTTTTAGCTCCAATACCATAACGAGCATAATCAAAGCCAACCGAATTCGTGTCGAATTACTGCCACAATGGTTGAGACCCGGCAACACTTGTGTTTTACACCGCCCAGGTTTGCTGACCAAATAAACATCGTTTTAAATATTTTGTTTTTTATATATTAAGATTTTTATATGTTAATTTGACAGGTCCATTTTTTGAGCTTTAACGCTCAAACTTTAGCAACGATTTTTGTACCCTAACGAGCGTAACCGATACTGACCAATTTTGCATCGACTCATCATCGTAACGCTTAGGTTTTACCAATGCCTGGGTTTCAACGCTGAAGTTTTGTTAGCTGCCCCGGCGTAACGCGCCGAGTTAAAGAACTAGTTAGTTACAAAAATCAAATAGAACCTGTAAATACCAATTACGCAAAAACCAAATCAGTCTTCTTCGAAGTAGATTCATCCATTCCATTTGTCCCCTTTCCCACGTTGATGAAAATGGATGGGCCACCAACTTTATAAATACTAGGTAATCTTTGCAAAATTAATAAATTGTGTAGTTATGCGCTCAGCCTTTTGGCTAATTAAGTAAAATTTTATATTTAGCTCATTGGCAAAATAAGTTATATGTTTGGCCTTTAATCGTGAGTTTGATATATGTTCTACCTTTAATCGTGGGTATGATATATGTTCATTAACGTGTTATTGATACTACGTTGATTCGACACACGGGTTATAGTACGACATTTGATTGTGCCCGCCACACCCTAGTTAGTTTAGCTAAGAATGGTGCGCAAGCATATGGATTATACTCTAGGTCAATGGTATGGCTGATATGAGCTATGTCTATGTAGCAATTAAACATTATTGTTGATTAAGTTTTTCAATTTAATAACTAAACCTGAAAAGAAGTGATTGCCTCTTCTCATCTTCATAACCTCAACTCTCTTGTGTGTTTCGTATTTAAGTTGACTTATAATTAAGTTTAGTTTAATTTTTACAAATCCTCTATCAAAGTTTCTAGGCTTGTTTTTACTATTAAACAAGACATGTTTACTAACCTCTGCTATCCCACCTACCCAGCTACTAGGTCATTTAGGTTTTTCCAGGACTTAATGACGGTCATCAAAATAATGTTCTTGTCGGGGTGTGCGCTTATTATTATGTTGTTTTGCTTAATTCTATTTGTTATTGATTGACTTAAATTTAAAAAGCTAGATGTAAAATATTTTTTGTTTTTGTTTTTGTATATTTAGTTTTATTTGTTTTTCTTTACCTAGGGTATTCTAATTTGTTTGTTAAAAGTTCTTTCTTTGCAGGCCTAGTAGAATCTCGAGTTTTAATCTAACCATGGAGGGAGTGTTTACATGTGGCAGGAGCCTAGGGCATTCAAATCCATGTTCATTCTATTTATGTGAATGTTGATGGAGTCACTTTCACATGTTAGATCATTATTGCAAAGGCTAATTTGAAGCATATGGAAAGCTTAAGGATGAAGTCACTGTTTGGCAACGATATTTGATGGTGGACTATGAATATGAAGCCTAACCGGCACCAGCGCTTCTTCATGTTCCCCACGGCTGCCGTGTTTTTAAGTTTTAACTCGTGCTTCGTTTGTTTTTTGTGATGAAAAGTTCGACATATCACTTACGCTATTTTCTTTGTTTTTTCTCGAGTTCTTCAACTTTGTTCCATCATGCTTTTCGTCCTTCTTTCTTCTTGATCGTTGCTCTTATAACTTGTGTCGACTTCTTTGCTTCCTGATGGTTCAGTGAAAACTTCCTAGTCGGTTCTTCATTGATCCTTGAATCTTGATACTTATTTTGCTCTTCTATCGTGTGATGCTCTAATTAATACCACTACTGAAGGCAGAAGCTATTCTAGATAATCAAAACAAACAAACCAATTAATTTAGAGACAATAAAACCCGTCTTAACTCTTTGTTATTAAAACTTAACTCAATACTAATGCTATCACAATACTAAAACTTATTAAACTAAGAAACATTAAACAAACGTATTAGAAAACCAAACTAATCTATTTATTCAAACTTTTGTCTTTTTCTCATCGTTATTCAATCTTTATCTTCACAAAATCCGTACTCTTCCTATCTTTATCTCTAACTTATTCCCAACAGCCAACAGAAACCTTCCATTCTTGTCCATAACATTAACTGCCACTTCCATTTATATACAAATAGATCACCACCCAACACCTTTGTCTCTATCCCAATTCATTTCCAAATACTTCATTTCAAACCTACAAAATGGGAAGCCCTCCATCCGCCTTAATCACACTCTCTGAATCTTCGGACTCCAAAGACTTCAACCATCTCCACCCGGAAGACTTTCGCGAAAAAGCCCGCAAAGTGGTCGATTTCATCTCTGATTACTACAAAAATATCAAAAACTACCCCGTTCTTAGCCAAGTTCAGCCCGGTTACCTCAAAAACCGCTTGCCCAAGACCCCACCCAACACGCCCGAATCATTCGACACGATACTAAAAGATGTCCAAAAAGATATTATCCCTGGCATCACACATTGGCTAAGTCCAAACTTCTTTGCATACTTTCCGGCTACGGTAAGTTCTGCAGCATTTATTGGGGAAATGTTGTGCGCTTGCTTTAATGTAGTTGGGTTCAATTGGGTTGCTTCACCGGCTGCAACCGAGCTAGAGATGGTGGTGATGGATTGGCTCGCGGTTATGCTTCACCTCCCGAAAAGCTTCATGTTTTCAGGTTCGGGTGGTGGGGTTTTGCAATCCACCACAAGCGAGTCGACTTTGTGCACCCTAGTTGCAGCTCGTGATCGTGTACTTAATAATATTGGAGTCGAACATATTGGAAAGCTAGTCGTGTACGGGTCAGATCAAACTCACTCCATGTTCAAGAAAGTATGCAAGGTAGCCTGAATTGATTCGGAGAATATAAGGTTGGTACCAACATGTGTGGAGGATGAGTATTCTCTTAATCCTGAAACCCTTCAAAAAGTCATTGAAGCTGACGTGAAGCATGGGTTGGTCCCACTTTTTCTATGTCTTACAATTGGGACCACGTCCACAACTGCAGTGGACCCTGTTAAAGACCTTGCTGACGTGGCAAACAAGTATAATACGTGGGTTCATGTGGATGCGGCTTATGGTGGAAACGCATGCATCTGTCCGGAATATAGACATTATCTTGATGGAGTTGAGCGAGTCGAGTCACTGAGTTTGAGTCCGCATAAGTGGCTACTCAGTTACTTGGACTGTTGTTGTTTATGGGTGAAAACTCCTGGTTTGATTATTGACTCATTGAGTACAAATCCTGACTACTTAAGTAACGAGCATAGCGAGTCAGACTCCGTGGTGAGTTACATGGATTGGCAAATAGGGACGGGCCGAAGGTTCAAGTCTCTACGTTTATGGTTTATCCTACGTATTTACGGTGTTGAAAATTTACAAAATCATATTCGGTCGGATGTCCGAATGGCAATAATGTTTGAACGGCTCGTGAAGTCGGATGTGAAGTTTGAGATTGTTGTGCCAAGGCGGTTTTCTTTGGTGTGTTTTCGGTTAAAACAGTTCAATGGGTTTGACTCCGGGTGCACCGAGTTGCTAAACAAAAAGCTACTCGAGCGAGTGAACTCGACGGGGCGAGTTTACCTGACTCACGCAACCGTGGGCGGAGTTTATATGCTGAGGTTTGCGGTGGGCGGTACGTTCACAGAAGAGCGCCATGTGAATAGTGCTTGGGAGTTAATAAGGGACATGGCCAATACCATGGTGAACGAGTATTAAGTTGAAGTTATGTAATATACTAATATATGAAGGAAATAATTGTTAAAAAAAATACATGAATATGATATTTACAAGATGAATAAATTAAGTTGTTGAAGATGAGCAAAAGAATATTATTAATAGAAATCTTATACTGTGTTGGACGTAATTTCAGACTCCAAGTTAAAAGTCGGTAAACTTGAAGGACCAATATTAACAAGTTGGTCATAGTTGGTTATATTTCCTAATTATAGTATGTTTCCTAATTGTATTGTAATTAAAATAGGTAATGTCTTGGCAAGTTATGTAGTCTATATAAATCTAGTCATGGTTAGACATTAAAGTACATGTGAGATGTAACCGAGTTAGGGTTCATTTGGAGACACGCTAGATGTAACTGAGTTAGGATTCATCTAGATGCAACCAAGCTTAGGGTTCATCAAGAGTCAAACCAAGTCAGGGTTTGAGAGTTTTAATCAGTTTTTTGAGAATATAAACGGAGTTAGTCGTTTACTTCGTATTTGTTAATCGGGACTTGATAATGTGGCAGATCATGATATAATTGTTCCTGCCACCCAATTTACATCAGTTCATGAATCTTCAAGGACACCCAAAACATATGAGCTTGAGCTTTGTTCCCTCAGAAAATCTGTGAAGATTAAACGCGCTTAATTTCTCGATTGCAGAAATAACAGACATAAGGCATCAAATTAACTAGAAAAGAAACATAACTGAACTGTTTGATAACCGAAACTAACTATAGTAAATTCAGAAATAAAATAACTAAAAAAGAAAAAAAAATCTTTAGGCTGCAACATATAATCAAAACAACAATCTTCCTGCTACGGGTTAACGGAAATGAAACTACTTCATTATCTTTTAAAACAACCTTAGTTGAACCTAAAGAGTCAATAAATTTAAAAGTTCAGTTTACGGATAAGACGACTCTCAAACGCTTAAACATAGTTAAAAAACATAAGCAGTCCTCTATAAACTATAGCTGGTTTCATAATCGCAACTGCAACTGTTTGTTAGATCTACCTTCATAACGTTGCATAATTCGCCCTTTTTAATTTAGCAAGATCAGAACAGTTTGCATATCTGTCACACAAAGGAGCTCCACCTACCCAATTATCGGTCCAAAAGAAAACGTCTCTGCCCCTCCTGACCTCCGCCTTTATGCAGTTATGACCATTGAGCTTGTAAGTAACTAATTCCTTTTCCAAGCTGCCAATGTCGTTCCACACCCCCAGAATACTCTTTTTGAGTGGGATAGTTTTTGACGATCAAGGGGAGCCATGAATAGCATTAACTGAAACCCACAGTTGCGAGGGGTTCAATTTGAACTTCCACCGCCAATTAGAAGTGCCAAGTTTGCCTCCCAAATACCACTCACACCAAGTCATTCATATATCTTTGGAGCCATGATTCTACTCCAAGCAACCCAATTAATCTTCCAAATATTATTTTTGGCACCCATAAAAAATTCCGTCTTATTCCTTCAATCGTCTTTACCATGCTTTCACTAGAGTGAGTCGACCCGCAAAGGAAAGTGAACTAGCTTTAAGATTTGGCAATTTGGAACTGAATCTGTCTATAACCGGTAAGCCCAACTAAGTGAAAGGAAACTCACCCGAATTACACCGTGCAATGATGCTATACAATTCTTTAATTCTAGATGCTGTCGATATTACTATTACTAAAATTAACCACAATTAGTTTCATTATTTATTGATTCAAGATCTACTACAGATATCTTGTACTTTCAGTAGCAAACTAGCAGTGACCAGTGGCAGTTCCATGACATAACTGTTCTTGCCCTTCAGATAACATCAATTCATGAATATTCATGAACAACCAAAACACATGAACTTGAGCTTTGTTTCCACCATTATCTACGCATAGCTAAGCATAGCTTGCGGAAATAGCATGCATGAAATCTGATGGAAAACTTACATTGAAAGACAACCGAACTAACTGTTGTAAATTCAGAACCAGAATAACTAACAGAGAAACAAATCTTGCTAGGCTGCAACATATACTGAAAACAACAATGTTCCTGCTATTGGTTAACGGAATTCATACAACTTCATCATCTTTTAAAAAGATAATACAACTCTTAAACGCTTAAACATAGTTTAAAAAAACATAAGCAACCCTTAAACCATAGTTGGTTTCATAATCACAACTGCACTTATAAATCTACCTTCATAATGATGCAAATACAACAATTTACAGCATTTCCGGTTTCAATTCTATTACTTTGGCCTTTTTTCTTGACCTTCTGAATTAGGGAAGAACCGCGATGAATACTTTATGTCTGTTTTCTCATTACAAACCTGCCTTTTCTTAGTTTTCGAGAGAGACTCTAAGTCGTCGTCGTCATCAATCTCAATGATCTCATGCAACTTGTGTTCTAATTTTCTTTTGGAGCCCTCATTTTTGCTAACTTTCCTAGAGCTTTCTGTGACACATGAAAGTATACCATAAGATTTTGGACCATATATTGCCTGTATTAATATCTAGACACCAAGATATAAAATAAGCAAACTAAATAAATCATTGAAAGAAGAACAAAAAGTAAGAAATTTATACCAGCAGCATCAGATTCCAAAGATTTGTTCTCAAAAGCCCGAATTTTGCTCTCATACTCAGAATTCCGCTTCATCATGGCATCAAAATCTCTTTGTTTACTCTGTAACTCTTCATTTAGCTTTAGATTTGCATGGACCAGTCGTTCTTTCTCCTTTTCAGCATTCGCTTTAAACTCTCGATCATCCAAAGACCATTTCTCATAATCCCTAACTTTTCCTTCATATTCCGCACTGACCTTCATCGCCGCATCAATATCATTTCGTTTCATCTTCAATTCTTCAGTCAGCTTCATATTCTCCAAAGCCAGTAATTTTTTCTCCTCTTCAGCCTTCAATTTAAACGCCTCATATTCGGCATTCACCTTGTCGTTTCTTTTAGTCTTCGACGCATCATTTAGCTTTGAAATGAGAAGTTGCTTCTCCTCTTCTGCCTTCTTTTTAACCTCTAAATCATCCAAATATCGCTTCTCGTAATCCCTAATCTTTCTCCCCTTCTCAGCATTCACCTTCTTGACCGCGTCAATCACGGTTTGTTTCGTCTTCAACTCATTACTTAGCTTCAGATTCTCCGAAACCAGTAAATCCTTCTCCTCTTCACCCTTCTTTCTCAACTCCAAAACTTCCACAACTTGCTTCTCGTAAACCCTAAATTGTGTCATGACATCAGCATTTAGCTTCATCACATCATCAATCTCGGTTTGTTTCGTCTTCAACTCGTTATTTAGCTTCAGATTCTCCGAAACCAGTGAATCCTTCTCCTCTTCACCCTTCTTTCTCAACTCCAAAACTTGCAAAGCTTGCTTCTCGTAAACCCTAAATTGTGTCATGATGTCAGCATTCAGCTTCATCACATCATCAACCTCGGTTTGTTTCTTCTTCAACTCATCTTTAGCCTTCTTTTTTAAATCCAGATACTTCTGCTCCATATATTCTTCTCGGTCCCTCAACATTTTCACTGCGTGTTCGAACTCCAGCGGAGAGAAGGATGCTCGGAGCTGAAAAATAAGCTCATTCACCGTTGGGCATGCTGATTCCGATTCTAACAGGCAATCGGCAACTGGGTTAGCTTCAGAACTCATTTTGCTATAATGTACGACGATCGATCAATTGCTTCAAAACCCTGATGATTTCTGAAAGACGTGTAATCGTATATGTGATATATATATATATGATAAAACTATAGGCAATTAAATACAAAGATATTTTCGTTAATGCCCCCAACTTTATAGCCATTACAAAGATACAGGCAATTAATATTAGTTTGAATACTTCAGCGACTTAAAAAACTTTTATTAACAAATAAACTATTTAACTAATTCTATAAGATATTCCCTAATTAATTGATAAGAGTTATAGCGAACCATAAGCTAGTGTTTGTTATTAAGGAATGAAAGGTGGAATGTAATAAGTCATTCAAAGTAATAAAAAAAACATGTTTGGTTACCATGTATGAATGGAATGAATCATTCAAATGAAATGAAATTTTTTCCATTTTAGGATTTTTATTTTTTTGAGTATGAGTGTCTTTTTTTTCATTTCTTTAAAGAATAAAAAAGTCAAAAATTCAACAATCATTATTACTATTATAAAATTATAATTATATTATAATTATTATTATTATTTTCCAGTTATAGTTATTATATAATTATCATTATTGTTTTTTATATTATATTATAACTATTATTATATTAGAACTATTACTACATTATCGATATATATATATATATATTTAAATTTGACGAGTTAACATTTCACAACGCATATACGGTTTAACGATCTCGTTGCAGCACGAGGGTCCTAAAAATAGTTATTATGGATATTCATTTACTATTAATATTATTTATTTATTTTTTGTATTTATTTTTTATTATTGCTAATAAAAATATTAATAGTAATAAAGTGATTAATTATTCCATTCTTACATGGTAACCAAACATGACAATGGAATGGTAATGATCCATTTCATTCCTTTGTCCATTTCATTACCACGTCCATTCCATTCCCTCATCTATTCCATTACCCCGTACCAAACATACCCTAACACTCTATTCCAGAGTCTATTTTATGGAGAGAAAAGAAAAAAAACTGGGAGGAATCATAAAAAAATAGTGTTCCAGAGTTTTTTTTGGAAGGAAAGGAGGAGAAAGGAAAAGAAAACTGACTAGTTTTATTTTCTTTCCAAATTGGAAAGAAACAAAGAGAATGGAAAGAGGAATCAAACTCAATACAAGTTAATTACTATGTTGCCCTTATATCATCAATTTATTGTTTCATTTCTCCTTCAACCTTAACCAGACTTGATCGTTCGTTCATCCTCACGGGACTCCGACGCCGGCGAAGCCCCAAGCACACCCACACCCACACCCACACCCACACCCACATGCTACATCTGCTTCTCAGCTCTCGTTTCAGCCCTTTGTTATCAGGTATTCTTAGCTTAATTTAACATCTAACAATTTGTTTTGAATTTACATCTTTAGGGTTATAATAACATAATGATTAATAAGTTTGAGGTTATCGGAAGGATAAGCATCTTCTTTGTTAAGTGTCAATTAATTAGTTCTTTGTCAATATATTATTCTTTGGATTTAATAAATTGAAATTCAAAGCTTCTTCATACAATGCAAAAATTCTCTTAAATCTTGCTTTATAATTCTTTAATGGTATTTTGAAGCACATATGCTTGTGGTGTTTGTGAGCCGAACCGTTATTAACGGTTTTCAATAATCGAAATCTAAAACCGAAAACTAAACCAAACCAAACCGTTACTAACGGTTTGGACAGTTTGGTTTCACGGTTTGACCTTATAAGGCCTTAAAAAATGGCATTAATTATACAATGAAAAACTAATTTAATTAAACTGTAACACCCGTTAAAAATTCGTTGCTAAAACTATCGGCTTTTAAACTGAAAGAAAAAAATTAAAGGTAAAAGTGTTTCTTTCTATAAACAAATAAAATAACCCACTCATATTTAAAATATTATTACTCGAACATCTAACAGGAGAGACTGTCATTTAAATTATGGAAAATTAAAAGAGTATTTAGTTAATAAAATAAATATTTAAAAAAAAAATTTTATACAGATTGGATTTTATTAAATAATACAAATCATGAAAACTAATGTGGTATAGTATTCATAAAATACTAGTGTCGAACCATCTCCCTTGATAATAAACTAAATGCTCACATAACAAATTACTACTAATATTATTAATATATTTCAAGACATACATATGGTAAAATCGTAATATGAGTATACAATCTATGGACACTAAATATCTAATTACTTTGAATTATGATATGTATTCTGACAACACAAGCTCCTCCATGTGTTTAGTCTAAACGCCACGAGTCAAAGCACTTGGCTTACACATGTCTAAACGCCACGAGTCAAAGCACTTGACACTAAGCCGACATTCACTATTCTATATATATTTATGTAACACATTTAGTTTAGATACATATGACACATATGTAGAGATGATAACAGAGTGTTAGGAATGGGTGTTTTCAAGCATTCCAACTCAAACCCCACACACACTTTACCTCAGTTTTTGTACCCCAAACCCATATGTCCTCTCGAAGAGTTCTTCTGCTCGAAGTCCGTGTCATCCCGACACCACTCCGGAGTTCCGACACTTCGTTTCCCGACAGGCTCGGGTGAAGGGCGATAGGCGCAATGTGGCGCTTTGATGGCGCACTTCGCACGCTCACATCGCCTTGAGCCGCTTAAGAGCCGTCTTTGTATTTTTGGATGATGAGACGAGATCAAGACTTGGCAAGTTACCAAAAGATCAGGGACTAAAAATGAACATATTTGAAGTTTTGCATCTTCGCGATACGCGAAGAATTCGCGAAGATGCAGGACACGTCACGGGACACGTGTCACCACGCAGTGACACGTGGCAGGCCTAGGTGACACGTGGCAAGCCTATGCGGCGACTCAGCGAAGCTAGTACATCTTCGCGATAAGCGAAGCAGCTTCGCGATACGCGAAGATGCAAAAAATTTTCTATAAATAGATGGCCATGGGGTGTTTCACATCCATCCCACACACTCCAAAACACATACACAACCTCGATAAACGTGCCATAACCACGATATGCCAATATCCGACAAGTTTTATCTCGAAATGCGTGCCGTAACTCTACTTAAATACTCCCTTGACTTTCCTCCAAGTAGAAGTTCGGTCCAAGTAAAGCATAGGCATTTCGTATAATAAGCCGTTCTAGGTAGGGGTTCTGTCCGGTTATTATATTATAAATGGCTTAAACCCTAGTCAGGGATATAGCCTATATCTTGATTATATAATAAAGCGAGAAAACAGATTTTTATGAGTGAAGATTATAAATGAAATATTATGGCTTTATTTTAAAGATTTTATAAATATTTCTTATGATAAAAGAAATGTGAAATGTACGTTTCTTTATGAAGAAGAAACGTAGTTTATAAATGATTAACAAAAGTAAGGACTAGAGGTCCTTATATTTTATAAAAGAGATAAATGTTAAGATAAAGGTTATGCAATCGGACTAAAGGTCTGAAGCTAGATCGTTGATCTAGTACTTATAAAACGTTATTCTCGTACTATAGGTCCGACGTAACAAGACAAATTGTTGAGAAACACCAACCAAGAAGAAAGGTGAATACGTCCAACTTTTTTATAAAACAAGTTTGTAAATGTTTGCATGTGATTATATCTCTAAAACTTTATAAACAAAAGTAATGCTAGCCCTCACGCTATTGTATACGTTTTTCTGGATCCGTACATATGTGGATAGACGGTGGGCACACCGCACCACACTTGCTAATGCCTCCGCCACGTTGGGCCGAACTTAAGTAATGTCCGAGAGGGGATTATCTCGTGTATATTGATAGTTGCTAAGACCTTGATGCTGCGGTATCGCTGAGAGGTTTCAAGTATAACTGGAGGTTTATAATAGTAAATTTAACTTGGTTGTTTCCTAAGCCACGATGGGCCGGGTCATAAGATACCCGAGGGGATAACTAAGTAACTTAAATGTTTTGTGTCAGCGTATTCACCAACATGTAGCTGACGTATTTTTCCCAACATTTCAGGAAAACAAGTATTATTCAAGTAGAGGATTTGAGTCGCTCATGAAGATAGAAGCTCGCTATATGGAGATGGCTCAATTTTTAATTATTAAAAAAATATGAACAGGTTTATCAAAACTTTATAAATCAAATACTTGGATATTTATTTTTCAAAAAGTTTCCGAAATAAATTAATATTTTATTAGTAAGCACTCGGATATTCAATATCTGAGAAGTTTTCAAAATAATAATAATAATGATAATAATTTATTTTCAATAAAGTCTTCCGCTAAATCAACCCGCAACTCTGATATATTTACAAAACAGGTACCAACTATTGATCACACGCCTAGGCCCTAAGACGGGGTGTGACATAAACAATATGGAATTAAAAACTAATTTAATTAAACGAATAAAGTACAGTGCTTTAAACAGATTATTACTCAAAAGATCCCATGTTTAAGCTCTAATTGTTTTTATGTTTTGATGATTCGTCAACAAATGGCCCAACACACATGACATACAAATATTAAGTTAGTAGTAGACCATCTAATTGAATCACTCATGATTCATCTAGACAAACATCTGACATACACTCAAATAGATCCAAGTAATAAATTAACATTCGTTTTTTATATAATGCTTATGTTTGTTTTAAATATTGTGCTGTGTAATAACTTTATGTATTGTTAATTTGTGCATGGCGGGTACCATCAGGCCAAGGGTGAGCAAGGAATCTGCAGATGCAGATACTGGTTGAAAGCTTTAGTTCAAAGGGTATAATAGTAAAAATGCAAGTTTATTTTCTTTTCCTTCCATCTCTGAAACACACAAATTGTTTAATTTTCTTTCCTTTCATTAAACTCGGGAACACGAAATGAAAACACATATTTTCTTTTCCTTTCCTTTCTTTTCTATTCTTAAATGAAACTCAGGAATAGTCTAAACAAAAATATTAATATTGAATCATTCCAATTGGCTACGTTGGAATTGTTTTAAATCGGATGTTATTTGTTTTTTTTTTTCATCACTGGTTTATAGTGTTGTGATAACAATATTGGGACTGCCTCCACGACTTTGGTGGACCCATTAACGACCTTGCTGAGGTGGCAAACAAGTATAATGTGTGAGTTTGTGTGGATGTGGCTTATGTGGAAACGCATGCATATGTCCGGAGTATAAACATTTTCTTGACGGAATTGAGAAACATGACTCACTGAGTTTGAGTCCGCATAAGTGACTACTTAGTTACTGGATTGTTGTTGTTTATGGATGAAAACTCCTGGTTTCATGTCGACAGGGCGAGTTTGAAGAATAAATCATGATAAAGTTTTAAAGGGTTTTGAATCTCAGTCAGTTTAGTTTATTTAATTAGGAATTAATATTGGTTATTAATTTAGTTCATTTGGTTTCCTAATTTGAGTCTAATTAGAAGTCTTGGTGAGCAAGTTACTAGTTTAGTATAAACTAGTAGTAAACCGCACGATGCGACGGAAACGACTATATGTTTTAATAGATTTTTACTACTTTTAAACATATGGTACGATCCGGTTTTTCAAATAAAAAAAATAAATAAAATAATAGAGTGTTGCTTTTCTATATAATGGCTTAAACCCATTTGGCTTACATCACGTTATAACTCGAAAGCTTTTTGACCTGCCAAAGTTCTTGATCGTTGACCCAAAAATTAAAATATTAAAAAAATATATGACCGGAACTCATTTTGCTGAGCATTTTGACGTGAACCAAAATTAATACTTTTTTTAAATGACATGAAATCATTTTGTTGATAGCATGTACATCGATATTCAGTAAATCTTACATCGAGACGTTGACTAAAATAAACATTTCGTGATTGTATGTTTGAAATTTATTAAAACTTATTATATTCAAAGGTATAAAAGAAAAACAACGAAAAAAGAAAATAGATGAATATACAGGTAAACTTAAGGAGATGGGAGGTTAATTATTAATAAAATTTTAAAAATATTGAGTATAGTTGAAGGGTTAAATTTGTAATTATACTTTAAGTTTATAATTGTCTATTTGAGTTGTACTCTTATTCTTAGTTGACTTGCACATTATAATAAACATCTTAAATAAAATAAAATTTGCATTTAAACATCGACAAAAATAATAAGTACGTTGAATGGTAACTTCGGTTTTTTTAAAACATAGTATATTAAAAGATATAGAAGAAACAAAAAGTTTAAATGAATTTGTCAAATAAATGGATCAATATAAGAGGTTTATACATAATTGTTTTAGAAATTAACAAAATTTTGTTGAAGTTGAAAGGATTATATTTGTAACTATTTTCTAAACTACTAATCTTAACTGTACATAGCGTCCAAAATAGTGAAATACTATACTATCCCTAAATTTTCAAAATTGTATGCATTATTGCATATACTTTATGCAATAGTGATTGTAGGGTTAATGATTTACGTGTGGGCCAAGTTTTTAGTTTTATAATATAATAAAAAAAAAGTCAAACGAGTTGTTCAAACATCGCATATTTTGTGTTCGGGTTTGGGGCCTAATATTCAAAAGAGTTTACTTGACCCACTCACAGAAGAACACCATGTGATCGGTGCTTGGGAGTTAATAAGGGACATGGGCAATAACAAAAGTGACCCGCGTGCCCAAGAAAGAGATCTGCGGATCACCAATAACACCCACGGGTTATCAATGATATCCACGGAAGAAGACCCGCGGACCACGAGAAGCCCCACACAAGGAAGAAACAATAAAAAGTCCTTACATGGCAAGGAAGAGCAGTTGTAACAATATAGTTCTAGAAGATCGCTATATCATTCCCTGACAAGGACGTTAGCCAATGAAAGAGTGACAGCTAGACACCTGGTAACAATCATGCACATGGCCAGACTGTCATACCCTATCAAGGCGCGACACGTGTCCATTCAGGTAGAAAATAATATTCTAGACAGTGACAGCTTCACCAATCACCTTCCCCCGTCCATGGCTATAAATACCTTCATCACCATCATGAGGTATTCATTCACTCTTCACAAATTACATCAATCATTTTGTACTTTCTCTCCTAACAAAGAACAATACTTATTCTCACGTCAAAGGGTGGTTACGGGAAGACCCCATGTTGTCCTTCTCGTAGCGAGACTCACGGTGTCTTTTTTGCAGGAATCTAGCTGAGATCTGATTACATCTGACTTGTTGGTTCGTGTTGTAGTTCGTACTTGGTGGGAACATATATAGATCCAATCCTTACGGGATTAGATCCATGCTTCTTCAGGGCCTAATATTCAAAAGAGTTTACTTGACCCACTCACGGAAGAACACCATGTGGTCAGTGCTTGGGAGTTAGTAAGGGACATGGCCCATACCATGGTGAACGAGTATTAAGTTGAAATTATGTAATATATGAAGGAAATGATTATGAAAAAGTTAAAAAGAGATGAATATGACATTTACAAGATAAATAATTGAATAATAAATTGAGTTGTTGAAGTGGAGTAAAAGAATCCTATTAATAGAAACATCTTATACTGTTGCAGATCATAATATAATTGTTCTTACCACACAATTCACATCAACTCATGAATCTTCAAGCACAACCAAAACACATGAGCTTGAGCTATGTTTCCTCATCAAATCTATGTAGATTAAGCATGCTTAATTCATCGATTGTAGAATAACAGACATAAGATTACTGAACATGAGGCATAAATTGACTAGAAAAGAAAACATAACTGAATTGTTAGATAACCGAAATATCGTAAATTCAGAAATAGAATTACTAACAAAGAAACAAATCTTATAGACTGCAATAAATAATCAAAACAACAATCTTCTTGCTACTAGTTAATGGAATCGACATTAGTTTCAACATATTTAAACCTAAATAGTCAATAAAGTCACAAGTCGGTGAACTTGAGGGACCAATATTGACAAGTCGGTCATACTTAGTTATGTTTCTTAACTACAGTTTGTTCCCGAAATCCGACTCGAAAGTTAGGGGGGGTGTATGTTGGTAATTAATCGAGTTGGTCCTATTAGGTCCGAGCCGAAGTATCTCATTATGGTATATAGGATTAAGGGTTATAGGGTAATTAGCCATAAGTTTGGCGGTTGTACATAAATGTCAAGTAGTTAGGCATTTATGTCAAGTTGTTGAACATGAATGAATCTATTTGGCAATAAGTGAATGTGGTTGGCTAACTAGTACAAATGTATCTAACAAGTTAGAGTTACATATCACCCATCAAAGTTTATTGTATCAAGGTTTTGAGTATAGTATAAGTGAAGTTCCATATATTTCTCAATTCGTTTATTTGATTGTCTATGACTTGATTGGTGCGGGTATTTTGGTACGATACCCTTTGTATCGCCTTTGTTTTTTGCTTTTTTTTCCCACATATCCAATGATTTTGGTGACGAATAACAAATTAGTTAAATCGGTACGGGTACCGATACGCGACGAATACCAAGTTGGATAAATTTGCATGGTTACTGGTACGCTACTGGCATTACTAACACCACAACCAAAAATAATGCCAAAACCAAATGTAAATGGTTACACAATACCAAAATACCCGTACGTATTCTAAACAAGCATAAACTACCGAAACAACCATACCCGTGTGTGCTGAATGCCGAAAATTTAAAATCTTGGTACTAATACCCATGCCGGTATAGCATACAAAACTAGACGTACAGGTATCGTACCGAAACACCTATACCCGTGTGTGCTGAATACCGAAACACCCATACCCATGTGTGCTGAATACTGAATTTGGTACCAATTTGATACCGTCGGTACCGAATCGGTACCAAGTTTTTAATTTCGGGATTGGGATTTTCGGGATTGGTACCGATACCATCCCGAGCTCATCCCTAGTGATAAATAAAAGATGCTACATAAAGAAAAATGATTATGTGAAAATTATAGGGTTGAAAATATGTAAAGTTTCATATAATCTATTGGTAAATTTCTTTTTAAGGAATTAGCGATTTAGCGTTTGAAAGGGTGTGGGAAATCCCCAAACGGTCGCAAATCCTTAATCCAAAACCACGTAGCTCCCATTATGGGCTATTGGGCTTGGAAGAAATTTAACAAGGAATGGCCAGTTACATCATGTTTGGCGTAGCTCCCATTATGGGCTATTGGGCTTGGAAGAAATTTAACAAGGAATGGCCAGTTACATCATGTTTGGCGGCCCACTAATCCACTGTATGCCAGCGACACTAGCCCACTACGTCTAGTCTAGGGAAAATGGCCATTTGCTTGTGTTCGAGTATTAATTTAGTTGAAATAGATTTTCGGTTTGGGTGACGGGTCAAAACGAATTCGGGTCAGAATATGTTTTGGTCAAACATGTTCTAAGTAAAATTAGCTCCGAGTCTATATAGGCAGCTTTGAAAAAGTGTTAGCTTGGTTCGGGTCTAAATGGATCGTTTTAGAAAAAGTGTCAACGTTGTTTACCAAAATGTACGGGTCAAAACGGGCTCCTACGTAGTTTTACCTTTTTTTAAATCTATTTGAGGTAATTTTACATTTTTTTATCCTTTATCCATTACGTTAAGGGTTGTGCACGAGTCGGTTCGGTTTTGAGCCCCAACAGAAACCAAATTGTTTGGTTAAGGTAGTTTAAAAACCAATTGATATCGGTTAATGTGGTCCAGGTTAACTCAGTTCTCAGCATTGGTTCCGTTTCAGTTGATAACCAAAAAATGACTTAATATTTGACTTAGACAGAAATGTTGGTTCTGCAACATGCATTTTGAAATAATTGCATTACGGATTTATATGCATTAAGGTTGATATTGCTTTGAGATTTGAATAAAACTTTGAATAAGTTACATTAGTGTCTAAAGTTGGATGTCTTCTTGAAGCTTGCAGTATGTGTTTTTTTGCTTAGAGATGCTCCCTTCCGACAACATCTCTCTGTTACGGTTTGGGTAAGCCGTGCTTCTTATGCCTTTAAGTGTTTCCTAATTCTTATCTGTTTTTGCCATGTGGTTTTAGGCATATGTGTTTGTAGGTATGTGTTGGATCATTACAGATTTGTTATGGTGATCAAGAGATGAACAATACGAAGAAGATGGAGTTTGGAATAACAACTTTATTGATCTTACAATGTTAGAATGCCACAAAGGAGTCACGTATGCAAAAATGAATTTGCTAAAGCCCATTTGAAATCAAGTATAGTGGTTTTAGATTTTAACTAATTGTATTAAGAGGCAACTTCATAGAATAGTAACCAACTTTCAAGAGTGTTTCAATTAGGTCACTTAACTTTAAAAAGTGTTCTAATTAAGTCACTCAACTTTCGTGTTTGATTAAATTAAAAGTTTTAACATGTTTTTTTAGTCAATTTCTTTTCTGTTTCACATAGAAAATCTTTTTATCTTTTTTTTGAAGTTGACGTTGAGTGGCGACGTGAATTTTATTTTTAAATTTTAATATAATTAACGTTTTTTTTTAATTTTTAAATTTAACTACATATATTGCAAATTCCGACACCCACATCTTATCATCCATTTCTTTCTTGACGTACACAAAAATCGGTGAGACTTGATTTGAAGATTTAGTGACCCGATTTGGAGAAAACATGCATCAGTGACCTAATTGGAACACTTTTGAAAGTTGGTTACTATTCTATGAGATTTTCCCTTGTATTAATTGCTCATTTTTTATTTTTTATTATTCAATAAACACAATATTTAAATAATAATAATACCATGCAATAGAATACAATAAAAAACATTTAACATAGGAATAAAAAAAATCGATACCTGAAATAAGAATTAAAAACAAACTATACTTGAAATACACTTGCAGTAGCAGACTAGCAGTTACTAGAGACAGTTCCATGATATAATTGTTTTTGCCACTCAAATAACTTTAATTCATGAATTTCAAGCACAACCAAAACACAAGAACTTGAGCTATGTTTCCTCAGAAAGTCTATGCAGATTAAGCATGCCTAATTCATCACTTGCGGAAATAGCATACATAAGATCTGATGGAAAACTTGCATTAAAAGATTACCAAACCTGTGGCATCAAATGTACTAGAAAAGAAACATAACTGTATTGTTAGATAACCGAAACTAACTACTGTAAATTCAGAACTAGATTAACTAACACAGAAACAAATCTTACAGGCTGCAAAAATTAATCAAAGCAGCAATCTTCCTGATATTGGTTAATGGGAATAAAACTACTTCATTAGCTTTTAAAACAACATTAGTTTCAATTCATAATATCCAGATTTGTTAAATCTGCCTTCATAATGGTGCAAATACTTGCAACATTTCCTATTTCATTTCTATTAGTTTGACCTTTTTTCTTGACTACTTGAATTAGGAAAAAGAGGATCAATTGTTTCGGCATGTGCTATAGAGCCGAGATACATATCTTAACTCTGTTTTCTCATTTAAAACCTGTCTTCTTTTATTTGTTGGGACAAACTCCAAATCATCATCATCGATATCAATGATCTCAGGCAATTTGACTTCTGTTTTCCTCTTGGAGTCTTTCTTTACACTAACCAACGGTTGTTTCCTATCGCTTTCTGTCACACATAAAAGTCTACCATAAGATTTTGGACCATAGATTGCTTGTATTAATAATTAGACACCGAGATATAAACATATAAACGAAACTAAGATTAGAAAAAGAAAATCTGTAGAGAAGTAAGAAATTTATACCAGAAGCACAATCTTTCTTTTCCTTTCCAGAACCAACCGATTCTATGGCTAATTTCTCTGAACTGAAAACCTTAGAATCAGATTCCAATGATCGGTTCTTACACACCCGAGTTTTACCCTCGTGCTCAGCAATTACCTTCATGACTGCATCAATCTCGTTTTGTTTCATTTTTAACTCATCTACCAACTTCAGATTCTCCAAAACCAGAAGTTCTTTCTCCTCTTCAGCCTTCTTTTTTAACTCCAAATCATCCATCGATCGCTTCTCGTAAACCCTACTTTTTTCCTCAAACTCAGCATTCACCTTCATCAACACATCAATCACATTTTGTTTCGTCTTCAACTCATCATTTAACTTCGAATTCACCGAAACCAGTCGATCTTTCTCCTCCTCAGCCTTTGTTCTCAACTCTAATTCATCCAACGACCGCTTCTCGTAACCCCTAATTTCCCTCTCGTACTCACCATTCACCTTCATCGCCGCATCAATCTCGTTTCGTCTTGCTTTCAACTCCAAAACCAGCAGTTCTTTCTCCTCTTCAGCCTTCGACTTAAACGCCAACTCATCCAAATATCGCGTCTCATAATCCTTAACCTTTCCCTCACATTCGGCCTTCACCTTCATCACTGCATCAATCCGTTTCGTCTCGCCTTCAACTCGTCACTCAGCTCCAAATTCTTCAAAACGAGTAGTTCTTTCTCCTCTTCAGCCTTCAACTTAAACGCCAACTCATCCAAATATCGCATCTCATAATCCCTAATCTTTCCCTCACATTCGGCCTTCACCTTCATCGCTTCGTTTCGTCTCGTCTTCAATTCATCAAATAGCTCCAAATTCTTCGAAACGAGTAGTTCCTTCTCCTCTTCAACCTTCCTTTTAAACTCTAAAAATTCCGAAACACGCTTCTCATAATCCCCAATTTTTCTCTCATATTCGGCATTCACCTTCATGACCAAATCAATCTCGTTTCGTTTCGTCTTTAACTCTTCATTTAGCTTCAAATTCTTCAAAACCAGAACCACTTTCTCCTTCTCAGCCTTCATTTTAGACTCTAAATCATCCGCAGATCGCTTCTCATACTCCGCATTCATCTTCTTCACCGCATCAATCTCGCTTTGTTTCGTCTTCAACTCATCATTTAACTTCAAATTCTTCGAAATCAGTAAACCCTTTTCCTCTTCACCCTTCTTTCTCAACTTTAAAATATCCAAAACCTGCTTCTCATAAACCCCAAATTCTGCCATGACGTCAGCACTCAGCTTCATCACACCATCAATCTCACTTTCCTTCACCTTCAACTCATCATTTAACTTCACATTCTCCGAAACCATTTGGTCTTCTCTGTCTGCCAACGTTTTTGCGACGAAATCGAACTCATGTGGAAAGAAAGACGATCGGAGATGAAAAATAAGCGCGTTCACCGTCGGATATGTCGATTCCGACACCCAATCGGCGACTGGGTTAGCCTCCGAACTCATTTTGCAAAAATGTACGATGAGCAATTGCTTCAAAACCCCTGTATAATCGTACATTTGATACTCTGATTATCTGATACAAAGACAATGAAACTTTCACTAATGCCCCCCATAACTTTTGGTAATTTGGAAAGAGCCCAAAAACCGTAAAGTGATTCTGGATTATTTTACTTTATTTTAAAGCAACATGATAAAAGATTGTCTTTACTCTTTATCAATATTGTAAAAGTAGGTTTATGGTGGTTGGGTAAAAGTTAGTTAGTTTTATATCTTAATTAGTTATATTAAAGTTAATAAATGAATGAATATTGGTACTTCAAGCGTTGTTATGTGTTTTCAGGACATTGGATGTTCGGAGCTTAAACGAGCTAATTCAGAGCCATCCAGATGAAGATTAAGCAAGCCTCTAGAAGATGGAAGCATGGGGAAACATGTATTGAGGGTTAAGAAGGATTCGGGAAAGGATTGGATGAGAAACCTGAAGCCGAAGTGAAAACTGAACAAGATGGGTTACCAAGAAAATGTCTTTTAGTAAAACGGGCATATCTCGGCCTAGAAAATGAGTTACGGAATCCATAATATATGAATTTCATGTTTCTCAACGAGAAGAATCTGAATATGAAGTCAGTTGCATCTTTTCGTATCGCTAAGATGCAGGAGGGCAACTTCGCGATACGCGAAGATGCTTAAGTCAGCCAAAATTTAGGTTTTGCCTAATATAAAACCATTAACCTCACCATTCGGCATAGAACGACTTCCAGAGGTAAAAGAGGTTGTGTTGGGCGACTTCCTACCATTCCAAGGCTTCCTGTTCATCTCGGGTTTGCATGTTCATCAAAGATAAGTGTTTTGACATCATGATCATGTTCGGCTAAGTTGTTCGTGTTCGTTCTAGGTTAAGGTTTTGTGAAATTCTCCTTAAGACCAGATTTATTGTGCTTCATGATAAGAACTTGATTGAGTTTATTGCTTTTATCTTGTTCAATTATTGCTTGGTTGTTTAAACAATTCATGTTTTTTATTCTTGATTAACATATCACTTGTTTGGTTTTGTTCATCAACACTTAGGGTTAGGCTCTTGTGTCATTGGACTAATAATCATCGGTTAATGTTACTTAATTAGTTTTCATAAAACATAAATTGATAATTGTGTAGATCCAATTCAATTGTGTTAACAATTCGGTTAGGGTATCGTTTGTCATCATAATCAAACTACTAGGTCTAGTAATTACTGTGCAATCAAGACAAGTGAATCTGGGATTAAGTTGAATAGCACATTACCTGAACCTAGAATGAATACCTTTAAATAATATTGTTTACAAATTTCTAAAAGTAATCGTTTAGTTTTAATTAAATCTTTTTCTAAAAACTGCTTGACATCGTCTGTCTGACTTTAGTTAATTAATTAATTTAGTAATATTAAATTAGCACTTTCCTTGAGTTCCTGTGGAGACGACCTTACTTACCCGTACTTATTATAGGTATTTAAGTCTTAAAATTAATTGTTTGAGTAGACCGCGACAGCCTACGTCAGTCTACAAGACCGAGTAATCCCCGAGTACTCGCTACAAGGTATAGCGTCGAGGCGAGTTTCTTTAATTACGCTTAGTTCTTAATAATCAATCATATGCGGTCAACTTCAGCCAGAATCGCATCAATTCGGTCAACTTGGGCTGATTTTGATTTAAAAAATAAAGCATGATTCATATTTCTATAATATTAAAAAAATATATCACTTTTTTTTAACTAACGATTAGTAAAATTTAGATTAATTTAGTATTTAAAAATGCATTTCTCTTATTTATATTAACATTAATTTATTTTGTTATAAATATTAGTAAACTTATGATATTTGACGTATATATATTATCCAAAAGTTAATTTTCTTCATATTTATCATTTCCGAGTACTCACCGAGTACACCCAACTCCTCAGTCAACCGCCTAGGATCCGCCTAGCGACTTTTGCAACCTTTCTCTTTATACATGTGTTTTGTCTTGCTATAGAAACGTACAGGGCGTTTTGGAGAGGAGAAAAGCCCGTAGCGCCCGGAACATCACCTCAGGCAGCATTGCATCATAAAGCCTAAAAACAAACTATTTGATTAAATTTGATAACGTTAAAAAACTACATGGACCAAAACCGAAGTTTTTTCTTAAAAGAAAGACTATTTAAAACATGATAGTTAAAGTCAGGAGTTGAAGTTAAACGACATTTAAATAAGTTGATACCATTACGTTAACCTAACGACTAAATTTTTTAAACTTCAAAAAATATACATTGATATTTCAAATATAGACTAATAAAGGCGGTAAACACAATTACAGTTTTTAGTTATTGTGAGACTAGCCCACATGGTAGAGGTTGATACCATCACCTCTTTACTGTTTTCTCCTTAACCTTTGCTATTCCTTTGATGAAAATTAGGTTATTGATCTGTGTGCTACACGGGTAGAAATTAGGAAATCCATTCGGTAAACAAATCTGATTATATATTTGAATATTAGAGTATTTATTTGAATAATACTTATAAAAAGTTTTTTTGATAGCTTCATATAAGATTCTTTTTTTTTATCTACTTAGATAAAGTTTCACATGCAGTTAACTAAACATTAAAAGAAATTAAATTGAGCCAATGATAAAATTAATGATTTATAATGGCAAGTTTATGACGCTATGTATGGGAGGTAAAGATACAGTCTCAAAAACAATACTCGTTATTTTCTTGCAAATTCGGCTGAAACCATTTTAACCGCGGGTAAATATTTATTTGTATTTTCGCTCGTATTGTACACGATTCAATAACCTATTCTCCATTATATATATGTTTTCATTTGATTACTAAACTAACAATGGTTGTTTGGATCATGTGGAGCAAACCATGAATAAGGTTATTGACCCGTGTACCGCAACATCCATCTTTTGAAAATAATAAATAAAGAAAGTTTTATTCTTTAAATGTGTGTCGTTATTTAATTTTGTTAAATAATAATGGGATTGAGTGGTAGGCTTAGGAATAATACATGGATTTGAGAATAGTTACGGGCCTAAGGTCCATAGGCTTGGGATATTTAAACTCCTAAACCTTCCTAAAACCCTAACATTCTCATTCATCACCTTCAGCCTCCGTTGACACACTCAAAAACACACACACAAACACTTCTTCCTCTCATATGGATTCAAGATCCAAGAGAAACCAAGGAGATTTCGTGTTCAAACATCATCAACAACAATAAAACATGTCTAGATTCACGTGTTGGTCCAGATCCGCACCGAATCAAAATCCAAGAAAGGTACGTTTTAGTATAAAGGTTAGGTTTTTTATGTCGGTTTGTTTTAAGATCTGATAACTAAGGTAAATCGGGTCTAATGAAGTAAGAAAAACATAAACTTTGTAGTAAACAAGTTGTTTAGAACAAAAAGGGATGAACAAGTGATGTTCGGGCCGTGTTAAGCAAGTAAATGAAGTTGTTACGGCCCAGAACTCATTCTAACAGTAAAATGGGCATAACGGGACGTAAGGAGGTGACCAGAATGGCAAAGCTCAAAAACAAGTCAGGATCGAGTTAGGGTTCAACTCAAATAAAAACAAGTTGAGTCGAGTATGTGGCTCGACTCGATTAAAAAAGAGTCGCATATGTGGCTCGACTCGATTAAAAAAGGTGTCGAGTCGAGTATGTGACTCGACTTGATTAAAAAGGAGTCAAGTCGAGTTTGTAGCTCAAATCGATTAAAAAGGAGTCGAGTCGAGTTAGCGGTTCGACTCGTTTGAACTTGGCTCAGAATTAGGAAAAGCTCATTTTCTGATGAAGTTTTGGTAAAGGCTTACTAATGAAAATAAAATTTTTCCAAGCTTGCCGGGCAGCTCGACCCCAGCCAAGAGCTCTGCCCTTTGGAACCCTGCTAGGGGCTGCCACCCCTAGACCCCGCTACTAGGGGCGCTGCCCCCGAACCCCCGTTTGTTGAGGGTTTCACTAACCTAGAAGTATGAGATAGTTAGAACTAGATAATTGATACTTGTAACTTGTTAAACAGTTAGCCATCCTCAGTTGAAGAAAGGTAACACTATCAACTCCGAGAGGAACCGGATTTAGTTGATTTTCTAGCCTCTTTCTCTGTTATGTTTTTCGGGGCTGTGTGCATACTCCTATGTGTTTAGTTAATACACTTACCTTAAGTGGTAAGCGCATGCCATATGAATGTTTGAATGTAAATTGAATGGTATAGAAAGGGTTGAGAATATGCATGTAGATGTATATGAATATATATAAAAAAATAAAGTTATGTTTGGTTGTATGGTTGAATGGCAAAGAATGTATGGTTGTATGGTTGAAAGGTTAAAGAGTTGCATACCCTAATAATATATGCGAAGAATAAAGGGTTGCAGACCCTAATAATATCTACGAAGGTTACAGAGTTGCAGACCCTAATAATATCTACGAAGGTTACACGGTTGCAAACCCTAATAATATCTGCGAAGGTTATAGGGCGAAAGACTCTTTAAAATTTAGGACTATTATGTATGCCCTAAATAATAAAAGTAAGTTAAAGAATGAAAGTATAAATGTATGAAAGTAAGAATGTATGTAAGTATGTATGAATGAAAGACAAGCAAGTTAAGTATGTAATATGCATCTTTAGATGTGTATATGTAAGTATGTTAATGTAATGTGTGTTTCCTGATTAACTAGAACTCAATCAGCGTAGTTAACTTTTAGTATGCACGCAGGTAAGTAAGATGAGACAGCTTGTGTCACACCCCAACCTAAGGCGGAAATGCCGGGGTGCGAACTAATGGTTCACACCTCACAAAGTACTATCATACATTATAAAATATGACAATATCTATTTAATTTATTTATTTCAAATTTCAAATAAAGTGCACAAGTTTCAAATATAATAATAATCCTAACTAAATAATAGAGCAAATATTCTTTATTGTATTTCCTAAGGTCTTTCTATGCGTTCTTTACCCTAGTTCGAATCAACAGTTAACTTACATATGCGTAGAAAATAAAAAGATTTGTCAACAACACATGTTGAGTGAGATGATCGCCAGTTTTCAAGATACATATAATATTATATATATAATAAATAATAATGATAAATAATAATTGCGCAAACAAAATAATGTGAGTAATAATCAATCAAACCGTGAGCAAATAGTGTGTTAGTTGACCATTGCTCACGTATACGGGCTATGGCTACTATGACTAGCATGCAAATGTGATTGTCGGTTGACCATGCCTCACGAACACAGGCTATGGCTACCAGGATGGCGTATGATCACACTATAATATGATTATGATGGACCTCTCTGAATATGATAGAATGTAAGCACATAAGTAAATTAACAAATAACATTTAATTGCATACACACGATCATTCGTTTGCTAGTTTTGTGTATATATGTAATATAAAAAGAAATATTAGTAAGCATTGTGACACCCCGCACTTTCAAGTTAACACTGTTAACCCAAACTCCATAATCTTACACGTCATGCATAGCATTTACACGAGTCAGTAAAGATTTACACACACGAGTCCGTTAGTACGCGTTGGTGATTAATGCCGAATAAGACATGTTAAAATAATTTGGATATAATTGTTATGTGTTAAATGATTTTATGTGCTACACGATTTTGTTGATTATGCTCGCTTAACATGCTATTAGTTATTATATAAAAATAATACCTCAAGCATATTTTTATAACATTATATGTGTGAAATTACATGTTAAATCATTATGTGTTTAGTTCATAGCTTGTTTCGTGATATTGCTAAAGATTGCACGCAATTGATACGATTCCAGCCTTTACAAGAATAATATTTTACGAAGTAACAACGAGGCTTAGTTTTATAGATTTTGGTTATAATTTTAGTTATAACGATTCGTTATAACCCGGTTTGGTGTTAAAAGGTTCGTTTAAAGCCAAAACTCATTCTAAAAGGGCCATTCTTGTAAATGTGTTTAAATATAATATTAATAAAATAATCAAACCTTAATTCCAGCCCTAAAACCATCGACATTCTGCTCTCCTCCTTGTCTCACGTTTTCAAACACCCTAACCCTAATTCACCTTGAATTCAATCTTGTTTCTTGCAATTGGTGGTGTTTTTGAGTGATTTTCATCATTCCTAATGTTAACTGATAAGTCTTATGTATCAATTTCATGTTTTTATGAGTTATTGTGAAACCCTAGATGTTAAATCGCTATAATATTGATGATTTTGATGATTAATTGATGAATTAGGAACATAGAGATGTCATAAACATGTTAGGGTTTGAGTTTTGATGTTAAATGATTATTATTGATCTATTCTTGATTCTAGGATATAGTACTCTGAATCTAGTTTCCAGAAAGATAAATTTTGTAATTTTTGGACAAGTTTTGAATAGTTTTTATGATTTTACAAAAACATAGGTCAAGCTGATTCGGGAAGTTATATTCTGGTCTGTCTTTCCGACACCATTACTCCCTAATGACAAACCCAAACGGGTTGGTTCCAATTCTATAACTTAGTATTATGAGTTTAGAAGACAACCAAATTGGCCTTGCATAATTTGGATAAGTTATTTGAGAGAACCATGAAACTACTTTTTATTGCGTAATTTGCTGAACTTTTTGTACCTATCTGCAATGTTTGATTTAGCGTGAATATTTTATATATGAGAAAAATTTAATAAAAATTTTATAAGAAACCTAATTCATATATTCTACTGTGGTAAGTTTTTGGTAATTTATATCTATCTTTTGATTAGTTAATAAAATCCGTTTTTAGATGCTATAATCTGTCTTGTAAACTGCTTGATCATAATTTGAATTATATGACAATTGCTTGATGTTTTGATCATGGTGTGACATAGGATGCATGTTAGAATAACTTAGAGCTACCAAAATTAATTGAAATCACCAATGAGTCTTCGGGTCAAGTTGTGTTTGTGTGTGAGTCTGTACGTGGTTCTAAGGTCATGTGTTTTTGAACACACTATCATAATTTAAACACTTGTCAGTGGTTAACGAGCCAAGTGCATTCTTTTGGCTTTTGAGAAAAGTCTATTACACGTGACACCAGGTGAGTTCATGTTTTTTCTTGTTTTCTGGATTGAAAACAACAAAACTATTTTCGTATACTTGTTTTCTGGATTGAAAATAACAAAGCATTTTCCTTGTTTTCTGGATTGAAAACACAAAACATTTGCCTGTACTTGTTTTCGGGGAGAAAACACGGACATACTTACATGCTGGTTTTCTGGAGGAAAACGCAGCGACTTATTTTGAATTTATGTTACTTCTTATATATCACAAGTGTATACTAGATGCCCTCATATCACTTAAAGTCCTTACATATCTTGAACCGTTAGGATGGGATCGCGGGGAAATTTAAGTAGTACTACTGGGTTTTACAAACCCCACCTGCTATAACTCGATTAGAGGTCGGACGGGTGTAAATTGTCCTACCATACATCGCCAATGTTTTGTGATAGACCTGGTAAGAAGGCATACAGACAGTCAGCTTCGGCAAACATCGAGTAACTTGTAAATGGGTTAGCTACCCTGGTATATTTGAAAAGTGCTAAATCTACTTTTACATACACTACTTATGCTACGCATATTGCATATAGTATACATACTACTTTTTACTACAACTTATGAACTCATCAACCTCATGTTGACCCTTGAGTATTTATACTTGCCCAGGTTGCTAGGCATGCTAAGAAGCACTTGCTTGCATTTGTTTGGATTCGCATTATAGCATGAATACATGTCTTATATGGTTTCACACTTAGAAGGGTTGTACATGTTTGAGCACTTAATACTTTGTTTTTAAATTGTTTACTTTTACGCTTCCGCAAATGCATTTTATACTGTAAACGTATTTTCCCATTTAATGAGAAATAATAAATGATATATTTTATTTTTAAATGATTGTTCATTATGACAAGTGGCTAGATCCTGGTATGTCACGCACCTCGCGGTTAAACCCCGTTAGTTGAAATTTGAGGGTGTGACACGCATATGTCCTCAAAACGTTTGAAAACAGTAAAATAAAAGGGGAATGATATCTCACCATATTGCTTAGGCGAGTGTGCGAGAAATAGACAAAAAAACACAATTAAACGAATGAACCGTTCTTTAACGTGCTGATTGAGATAAACCAAACAGACCTGAAACTTAGAGATAGTAAACTATGATTAAAACCGAGAACATAGCCGCTGGAATCGATCCAAACGGATGTCTAGAAGTCCGGTTATGAGATAATCAGTGTTTAAGCGAGCTGGTACTAACCAAAATCCAAACAGCGATTCGGAAGTCGGGTTTTGGTCAATAGACTTATAATCTCGAGACAAAAATAAAAGTCTTCTGGACCGAAAGTCAGTTCTGACCAGAAGTGTTAGAAATCGATTAGTCAAAGTTGTTGATCATTTTGCCATTAAACGAGTTTGAATCAAATTGACCCGTCAATACCCCACAACCTCATAAATTGATTGAGCGTTATTGACAAGTGAGTAATTAAGAATAATTCATCAATTGACAACTTACCCGGAAAATGCTTGAGTTGATGGGAAATCAAAGTAAAAGGTCAGGAAAACATCAGAGTTAAACTGCAGCTTGTAAACTTCGAGAAATAAATAAAAAAAGAGAGTGTAAATGTCGAGATGATGGATGTGACGGCTGGGAATTCAATATTCAGTAACATTCTAGGGTTTGGAATGATGTTTTGTTTATATAGTTAGTATATCAACATGTAGAACAAGAAACCAACTCGTTTTGGTAAAAGAATAACATAAAATGACGAAATAGAGCCTTGAAATCTTCGATATATTGATCAAAATACAGAGAATGAACCCAGACATTATTCCCTAGCAGATATAATAACTTGTTGCTCAAATTTCATGATTTAGGGTCGTTTAGGGAAATATTTAGCATTAAACGAGAATCGAACATAAATTTGGCTTATCTGATGCTGCTTCGCACGGCGCAAAGAAATTTTCCTTCTCCTTCAGGCTACACGAAGGAGGAATATTACCAGAATTTTGTTTTTGGCAGTTTTAGTCCATGTAGTTCCAAAAATGCATTTTTAAGCCATTTAAAGCGATTTTAAGAGTTTTAAGGGCTATTTGGGATAAATGAAAGTTATAAAATTATAAACTAAATTAAACACAATTAATTACTAATAAATGCATGATTTTATTGATACGAAAAATCCGAATTACATTCCTGTATCGGGTAAACAAATAACGAATATGAATACGAAAAATTCGAAACGCTACAGCCGGCTTAAGGGAGACACATGGCAGTGGACTGACGAGGCTGGCATTTGAAGAGAAAGAATGTTATGATGCTCTCTTTCATTATGCTTGAATTGATAAAACAAGTTGATGTTTATTAAGAAAAGATTTGAATGCTTTGTAATATATTGTTAAAGTTTTAATTTTCCCCAAAAGTTTTAATTCACTTTAATATTTAGAGCTGTGTTTATGTGTAAATCCCACATCAAAGTAGGACTGCCGGGATGGGAGCCTTACATGTACCTCACAAGTGAAAATTAGAAAAATCATCAGGTAAACATATGTATTTGAAGAATTTGAAAAATCTGTATTGATATGACTGGATTATTTTAAATACACAAAGAGTACAACACCTTTTTGAGTTTGACTCTTTTGATTTTTCCATTATACATAGCATGTTTCACCTCTATGCCACATGTCCTTTAACCCCTATGCTATATATTTGGCAAGATAAGTAGTATCATCTTAACGGTACACATTTGATAGTGGAAAGAATGATAACTGATTTAACCTGTAACAATTAAATATATATATATATATATATATATATATATATATATATATATATATTGTTGTTATCTTTTGAGATTATTTTAATCTAAACAAATTTATCAAATATTAATTATACTGAACCTTCTTAATTTAGATAATGCAGCGAATTCATTGTTGTTAAGGAAATTGTATTGGACAAAGCAAATGGGAGATGGGCAATCGACCTCTAACTTGAACCCGTTTAACCAATTGTTTTCTCACTCAACTTGTATACGTAATTACAAAACTATATTATTATACTATTGAGCATAAAATAAACATATTATTTACACTCACCCATAAAAAATTGTTGAACATGCAATACCAAATCCACCCAAAATAGAGGAGAACCTTTACGATCCAAAAGTAGTAGGTCGACTTCACATTTCATGTAAAAAATAAAAGAAAATTTACACTTGTAAACACTACTATTTGGGGGTTGCACCAATTGATGATACATGCTGATTGCTTGAAGATGAAATTCTAGCACAATAATCACTGTTTCTAAAGAGGAAACACGATTATATTTAACGTTTGGACGTAAAGAAAGTATATAACGTAAAACCTGATAATACCTCATTCATATACACTTACAAACATTGACTTATAATGACAGTTATCAAAGTAGTAATAACTTCACTCCAGTTGCAATTTTTTTTATTAAAATTAAGATAAAGTATGAATTTTTAAAGTAAAAACTTATAACTTTTGAAATCCCAAATAAGATAACTGGATCAATTTTAAGTTCATATATACAAATATATCTATACTGTTTGATTGAATTGAAACAACCCCTACTCTTTTAATTATTTCATTTTGACACAGATCATATTAGATTACTATTTGATTGAGTTGCAACCTAAAGGCTAAGGTACAGATTGTCAAATGGAGAAGAGTAACACAACTAAAAACTGATTATGATAATAATTATAATGTATGAATAAAGGAAATAATATGAAAGAATAAAATAAATATAGCAAAAGAAATCAACCTTACAAAGAAATGTGAAATTATAGAACGTAGTGTGAAAATTTTGTGTCAAACTGAAAGTATATATAGCCAGGTAATAGAATTAATATTTTTTGTTAGTTAAATAAAAATAGAATGTTAAACAAAATTATTGTCATGGTAATCCGTTTAATATAATTTTGATATTTGAAACGTATTGAAATATGGAATAAAAATAGGAATTATCAAACGGTTTTAAATGTTAAAATTTATTTGATATTGATTTGATGTAAGATATAATCTATATAATTAAATATCAAACGGTTTTAATTGTGAAAATCGATTTCATATTGGTTTGATTTAAAACATATATCTATATATCTATTAAAAACTGAAAGGATTGAATGAAATTAGAGTAATTAAAGAATATGCGATATATACTATTTAAAACCGTTTGAATAATGAAATTAGAGAAATTAAAGAATATACCATGTATACCATTTAAATCCATTTAACAACTAATAATTATTACTTTTTAATTATTTAATTTCCAAAAAAATTTAAGAAAGCTTAGTATATATGAAAACTATAGTGATGGAACAATAAGAATATATCATTTATTCAAAAAGTATATTTTTTTAATAGTATCGATAGATTAGAAGAGAGGATTTTATTTTGTTTTAATAATAAATTATTTAAAAAAAACAAAAAGAACTTGCAAAAACTGCTTTTTACCACATTTCAAACTTGTGACCATTGGATTTGAAAGCAAGGGGTTTATCACTACAACAAATAAAAGTTTGATGCAATGGATTTCATCTTAATATTTTAATAAGGTTCTTGAAAAAAAACATATTTTCTCTACCATAATTTTTTAAATTATTTAGGGCCCGGGATCCAGACCCGACTAAGGTGGGTTCACCCTTGCCTAGAGGTGCACAAATCGGTTTTTTTGAAAAAACCGGTTCGGTTTTTAACCGGACCGGTTTTTTTTATCCAGAAAAAAACCGGTTCGGTTAATAACCGGACCGGTTATTAACCGGTTATTATTGCTGAAAACTCAAACCGGCCAAACCGGTTTGGACCGGTTTAGAAACCGGTTAGAACCGGTTATTAAACCGGTTTTTTTATAACCGGTTTTTAAAAACCGGTCTAACCGGTTAACCGGTTTTTTTTTTTTTTTTTTTTTTTTTTTTTTTTTTTTTTTTTTTTTTTTTTGCTTTAGGGTTTAGGGTTTCGTTGTTAGCATTCTTTGCTTGGAAGATTAAAAACACATAACTTTCATTTATAGCTTTTACATTAAAAATACAAACATTAAATCGTTATCGCATATTCGTAACTCAAAAATACAAACATTAAAGAATGTTTAGACACGATTACATTAACAAGTTGATGTTTGTTACTCATTTTCTTCGCTACCCGATCCCGAGCTATTCCTTAGGTAATCGTCGTACGCGGCTTCTTCATCGGTCATTGGTTGAGTGTGTCCTTGATTGACCTCGTCTTCATACAAGGCCGCCTCATAGTCCATTTCCCCCTCGAGTGAGCGTTGATGTTGTGCCCTGTCTAAAGAGTCCAAGTAATCCTTGTAGCAAATCGACATCTCTACAGCTGGTGGAGTGAGTCGAGTCCTCCTAATCGATATAACCCTGCCAGAAACAGAAAAAGCAGACTCCGAAGCTACCGTGGAAGCTTGGACCGTTAGTAAATCTTTGGCCATGGCGGCGAGGATCGGAAACTCATCCTCCTTACCTCTCCACCAAGCCAGCAAATCAAGACTTCTAAATTCATCCGGAGTCATGTGTTTCACAAAGTTGGTACCACCATACCTTCCAAGTTCACTGCTTGGGGTGTTTACCCTTTGACGTTTACCGGCGTCTTCCCAAATCATGTAGTACATCCCCATTTCAAGGTCGGTTTGGGATTGGGATTGGGCAACAGCTCTTAACGAGTCATGAATTTGGGAAGACGACCCGTATCTTGTAAGGTAAACATCATACATGTTTGCCAAGGTGGTGTTGAAATCATTCTTTAAAGTTTGGCTATAATAGGGGTTTTGATCGTCGTTTAACCCTAGCTCATCACAAATTTTTTCTATTAAAGCTTCAACACCACCAACATTGATGCAAGGGTTTAACGCAGCAGCACAGGTCAAAACAGCGGGTAGTTCTTGAAAATATTTTTTAAATTTTTCTTTCATTTTTACACCCATATCAAAATAAGGTGCACCCCTACAATGAAGGTCACTCAACTTTGTGCACATGACAGCAATTTTTGGTAAAGCAATGGGGCTTGTTGGATAGTAAACCCCGGATAAACTACTTGTGCAAGATTTAAAAATTTGAAGAACCTCCGTAACGATCTCAATCAATAACCAGTTTCTAGGATCGTACGGTGCACATTTACCCCTATTTGACAAAATTTGATGAAACGCAATTAACGATTGTTTTTGTTGGATGGCTTTCTCAAACATTTCACAAGTCGAGTTCCATCTTGTTGGACAATCCCAGTTAGGCCCCAACCATTGACAGTTAGCTTCTTCACAAAATTTTTTGTATCTTGAAAATGTTGAATTGTTGCTAAAAACATCTCGTAACATTCTTTTAAAATTGTTTCTTTGCGTTTCGATCACGTTTAACCCATCTTGCACGGCCAAGTTGATAATATGTGCAATGCATCGGCTATGAAAAAACGCTCCATCACAGATAGGTTTATACTTTAATTTTAAATGGCCAACCGCGGCCGTATTGTTGGACGCGTTATCAAACGATATTGAAAAGATTTTATCTTCAATCTTGTATTGTCGAATGACTTTATCCAAGAGTTTAAAAATATTTCTACCCGTGTGCGGGTAATCAAACAATTGAAACGCAACGGTTCGTTTCATCATTTGCCACGACCGGGGGTCAACCCAATGAGCCGTCACACAAATGTATGAGTCGGGCGAACCATTAGGTACCGACCACACATCCGTGGTTAAGTTCACACCAGTTTGTAAGTTTGAAAAGTATGAAATTAGTTCGGATTTAGCGTTTTTCCATGCTTTAAGCATATCTCTTCTAAGGGTCGAACGACTTACGTGTTGGTAGCGTGGTTGAACATACGTTTGCATCATCTGCGTGAATTGAGGGTTGTCGAAGTGGTTGAAAGGAAGTGATTGTTGAATCACAAAGTTGCCAAACTGTTGACGTACCGCTTCAAGGTCGTACGTAAACACCGTTCCTTGATTCGTCATCTCCGGCTGCGAACTACTTCCGGATTCGTCCTTCAAGACCTTGCAAGAGGGCTTTTCTACATGAGCTCTTAAACTGGAGTTTGCTTCTTTGTTATAAAACTTCAAACAATGTTTGCATCTAGCTTTTTGGGTTCCGTTAGACATTTCGCATAGGTCGAAATGTTGCCAAATATCTTGGTTTCGTTTCGTGGGGATGACCCGAACGACGGTTTCTCCCGTGTTCGAGGCACCCATGTTGACCGATGAAGCAGCACTTTGGGAGGCCATGATAATCGACTACGAATTAAGAGTGGTATACTCGAGTATGAAATAAACGACTACGAAAGAAGAGCGTTTGGAGTTGTATAATCGCGTATGAAATAAACGTTTAGAGCTTTTGGAGTTGTATAATCAAGTGTGATCTAACCAATACCCAACCTAAACTATATATAGATGTTTGTGGGGGTAAAATGGTAAAAAAACCAAAAAAAAACGGCTAAAAAACGGTCAAAAACACAAAAAAACGGCTATAAGGCCGTTTGGTAACGTTCGAAAACCGGTTAAACCGGTTAACCGGTTATTAAAAAACCGGTTAACCGGTTTTTTTTATAACGGTAATAACCGGTTATTTTAAAAACCGGTTAACCGGTTTTTTAATAACCGGTTATTAAAAAAAACCGGTTTTTTTTATAACCGGTTATAAAACCGGTTTTGGGTCCAAAACTTATAACCGATACGTAAACCGGTTACGTAAACCGGTCAAACCGGTTTTTAAAAAAACCGGTTTTTAAAAAACCGGTTTTCGGTTAAACCGGCCAAACCGGTTCCGTAACCGGTTTTTTTGACCACCTCTACCCTTGCCCTAGGGCGCTATGGGGGCTTTTTGTAGGGGACATTGAGTCTGGGCGTTTTGTACAAAGCACCATATGAGGGTTGACTTTATTTGTCCAAAATTTCATCCAATAGAGAAGGAGGGGGCGCTAGCCCCTTCACCATTACACATCATCTTATATTTATTGATATGAAGATGGTTGTTTAGGGTGAAAGTGATGTTCGGTTCTGCTATGCATTTTTTTTATGTTTAGGGTGAAGCTAATTTTGATGTACGCCAATATCAACATTTTTGTTCTTTTCTTTGTTTTTTCTAGTTGCTTGCTATTTTTTTTTAAATAATTTTCTCGCCTTTTTAAAAAAAATGAACATAGAGCATAACTTGGTTTTGCCTTCCAAAAATTGATTAACCACAAATCACATTGGGAATTTTGTTCAATATTCACCTTTCCAATACGTCTTTTAATTTTGTTTGTCATAGCTTCGTTAGGAAACTTTATCCTACACTTTCACTCACCTAGATAGCACTTCCACTTCATCACTTACATAAGATGATTAAATGGTTAACTTTAAGCGATAAGAGCGAATACACAACTATAGCATTGTTATATAAACAGTGTTGTAAAAGTAGATTTCAAGCCCTTGGAATAGGCGATTCCAAAGTCCTCGAATATCAACCTTACCGCATTTTTCCAACTCGTTAAAAAGTCGGAGTTCACGGGGTTACTCGACCTCCAAGTTCAACTTGGCCACCATTTTTTTTAAGTAAAAAAATAAAAATAACAACAAAACATGAATTTTTTGAATTATGTCCTTTTTTTCATATGAATTATGTTTCTTTTGATGTGAATTATGCTTGTCTTATATTTATATATATAATATCCAATAATTATTTTATGTTACATTTATCATGTCCGAGTACTTCCCCGAGTACTCCGAGTACAACCATTGGCGGAACCAGAGGGGGGTCAGAGGGGTCCATGGACCCTCCGGCCAGCCAAAGTTACAATGAAATGCTACCTGCCACAGCTGTGTTATAGGGAAGAGATGGGTCAAAAACGTGACCGGGATTTTCCGGCCGATGACTGCAACTAATTGGGAATGGCAAGTCTTGTGAAAGAGGTGAAGATGGAGGAAGAAAAAAAAATATTTTTCACTTGTCATTTTGGATTTTACACAAATATATATAATATGTCAAATTTTATTGGTTATTTATTTGTTAGCTTCCCAATGCTAATTATGAAAAGTAATCTTAATTGCACTTTTAATGATAAACCTTTTATATTATTAAATAAATACATAAAAAAATGAAGTAAATTTAAGTTTTACTATTTTTTGTTTTTAATTAGTTTATTTCAACTAGTGTTAAAAATATTATAATTTGTAATGTTATTTTATTATATAAATTATTTTATTACTTTATTTGCCTAAACATTAATCGCTTTATTTATTTTTTTATTTATAATTGCGGTATGAGAAATATGTTTTCATAAATAAGAAGTCAGTTTTATAACGTTTTTAAGATACAAATACCTCAAATATTAATTCAAGGTCATTCTTAGGCTTGTTATAATTCGATTTGATTGAAGAAATTTAACTGATACACCTTGGTAGTATGAAAATAATAAAATTTTTCCGACACCCTAGAAAAAAACTCTAGTTCCGCCACTTCACATAATCCCTAATTTTTCCTTCACATTCTGCACTGACCTCCGTCACCGCATCAATATCGTTTTGTTTCGTCTTCAATTCTTTAGTTAACTTCATATTCTCCAAAACCAGTAATTTTTTCTTCTCTTCAGCCTTCAATTTAAACGTCTAATATTCTGCATTCACCTTGTCGGTTCGTTTAGTCTTCAACGCATTATTTAGCTTCAAAATGAGGAGTTGTTTCTCCTCTTCAGCCTTTCTTTTAACATCTAAATCATCCAAATATCGCTTCTCATAATCCCTAATCTTTCTCCCCTTTTCGGCATTCACCTTCTTGACTGCATCAATTACGGTTTGTTTTGTCTTCAACTCATTATTTAGCTTCAGATTCTCCAAAACCAGTGAATCTTTCTCCTCTTCACCCTTCTTTCTCAACTCCAAAACTTCCAAAACTTGCTTCTTGTAAACCCTAAATTGTGTCATGGCGTCAGCATTCAGCTTCATCACTTTGACCTTTTTTATTCATAATGATGCAAATACAACAATTTACAACATTTCCGGTTTCATTTCTATTACTTTGACATTTTTTCTTGACCTTCTGAATTAGGGAAGAACTGGTCACTTTTGTTTTGGCAGGTTTTAAAGAGCCGCAATGAATACTCTCTGTTTTCTCATTGCAAGCCTGCATTCTCTTCGTTCTCGGGAGAGACTCTAAGTCGTTGTCATCATCAATCTCCTTAATCTCATGCAACTTGTGCTCTATTTTTCTTTTGGAGCCCTCATTTTCACAAATTTTCCTAGAGCTTTCTGTGACACATAAAAGTATACCATAAGATTTTGGACCATAGACTGCCTATATTAATAACTAGACACCAAGATATAAAGATATATAAGAAACTAAGATTAATGAAAGCAAACTAAATCATAATAATCAAATCATCGAAAAAAGAAACAAAATGAAAGAAACTTATTCCAGAAGCACAGTTTGTTTCCATGACTATTCTCTCTAAACTCAAAACCTTAGCATCAGATTCCAAAGATTTGCTCTTGAAAGCCCTTAATTTGCCCTCATACTCAGCATCCAGCCTCTTCATCACATCAATCGTGCTTTGTATTAATAACTAAAATCAGATATATAAACATATATAAGAAACTTAGAATAAAATAAACAAAGAAAATCATAATAATCAGATCATTGCAAAACGAAACAGAATAAAAAATATGTACACGATGATGAATGAAAATGCATGAAAATTGAGTTTTTCTTTAAAGACTTTATTGGCCATGGATTGATTTCTGCCAACTAGTTTCTTCATACAACTTGCATCATGCCGGTTTAGCACAATGGATATTCAAATTAAACAAATATGAAAGAGGTTGCTAATGAATAAAAGATTGAAGAAACTTTTGTACAAAGCGAGTGAAAATGAGGCAAATAAACTTTTGTAAGGGTAGAATTAGTACTAGAGATCCGCTAAAGATAGACAATTTATGGTAAAGTCTGAGGATGAAGTTAATGGTATTTATATAAGTTGATATCATTAACGTTACCAACGGCTAATTTTTCAAAATTCAAAAAGTTACATGGTTGTTTCAAAGAAAAACTAATAAAAATATAACAAATAAAGTCAGAGGATGAAGTTAATGACATTTAAAGAAGTTGATTTCATTAGGATAGCCTAACGGCTAAATTTTCAAAATTCAAAAAAGTATATGTTGTTGAGCAAAACAAAAGTCTAACAAATATAAAATGGGTAAAGTTAGTTTACAAAGTTAATGAAATTTAAATAAGTTGATACTATTAAGTTCGTCTAACAACTAAATTTTTAAAATTTAAAAAAGTGTACGTTGCTCTTTAAAAGAAGAGAGAACTTCAGTTTTAGTCCATGTGGTTTCTTAAAAATATTATTTTTGATCCAACAATTTATTTTAAGCTTGTATGAAACAATACTTTCGTTCGACTATAAATTTTAGTCCAACCTGTGAACGCCATCCTCTAACTTTTAGTTAATACAACTTTGAGGTTTTAATTAATTTATTTATTTTTGTATTTTTCATATATTTGTAATCATATAATGCCATATTAGCGAAAACAATATGGCCAACTGGACTATGTATGAAAACTTGTTGAAATAATACCGTAGAATTTTAGAGGAACCGAGCGTTCAATGAACGTCTGATGAATTGTTCGACGGGATGTTCAACTATATTCATCTGTTTAATAAATAACGAACATAAAAAGTTCATTCTATAAGCTTAACGAACAAACACGAGCATAGGTCGTGTTTGTTCTATCCATAGTGTTCGTGAACCATATGGTATTGTGTTCTTTTACATTCGTCTAGTTATGTTTGTTTACATGTATCCGGGTAGATTCATAATTCCTTTATGTCCGCCAGGTAGGTTCATGTATTAATAATTTACTATTAATATTTTTATTTTTTTGTTTTTCTACCCTCATATATTTCCGAATTAATATGTAATAGTTTATTATTACTAATAATATTTTTATGTGAAACTTATGTTAATATTTTGAATTAACATGTAATAGTTTACGTCCATTAGTGTCATTTTTGTAAGCTTGCTCGTGACGGACCGTTAGGGTCATTTATGTCTTTTACTAGTGGTTTTAATAGGGCTGAGCACGGTTCGGTTCGGTTTTTAGGTGAAACCGAAACCGAAAAGTCGGTTTTTCAAATACACAAACCGTTCGGTTTTCAGTTTTTCTGTTTTCGGTTTTTTCCGGTTTCGGTTTGGTTATAATCGGATTTTTTTATTTTATTTTTTTGTAGGCATTGCAAAAAAATTCCAAAAAATGAAAATGCATATTATATTCAAAACACAAAAATAGGCATTTGTTGCGTGGAACCAAACGAATACAAGCTTGCAAGAGTACTAGAGTTTAAAATTCAACAAAGTTCTTAATTAAAAAACACTAAAGTTTAGTTTCAATCTTCATTCTTCATCATCTTCAAAGTTTACTTCCAATTTTCATCACCATCAATGATAGATCCTTTTATTGTTTTGTTTTCGGTCATAACATCTAAAAAACATACATATAATTGTATTAATATTTAAGTAAAAACACATATCGGTTCTGTTTGGTTTTTTTCGGTTTTTTAAAAATGGAAAACTGAACCGAAACCGAAAATTTGGTTTTTCAAAAAAACAAAAAATTAACCGTCGGTTAATGGTTCGGTTCGGTTCGGTTTATTCGGTTAATTCGTTTTCGGTTCGGTTAATTCGGTTTTCTGCTCACCCCTAGGTTTTAAGTTGCTTAGGAGAGAACTTATTGGGTTGGATGGATGCTTCATGAAAGGCCATACATGAGCTCGTATAGGGTCCTAAGCAGAAGCAATTTCTAATGCTTTTTCTTATAGCCGAATCTTATAGCCTTCGGCTCAGATACCAATCTGCCACGCCCCAACCTACGGCAGAATATGCCGGGGTGCGAACTGTTGCTTAACTACTCACAAGGTACAAACATAACAATATTTGTGACAATATCAAAATTACTTTATTAAATTCAAATCAAGTACACAAGTCTCAAACAATTAAAAATAAGACCAAAACAAATAATAAAAAAACAATTAAATAACTATCTTTTCATTTAGTAACCTAAAGCCAAACTAAACTAAGTTCTTCAACTACTTCAATGATCCAAGATAAACATCCAGCAATATGCGTAAAAATAGGTTTGTCAACAACACATGTTGAGTAAGTAATCACCAGATTTTTAATGATATATATATATATATAAACATAAAAAATAAGCAAGACAATATTGTGAGTATCAACAATTAAATAATAAGCAAGTAAGTGGTGTCAGTTAACCATTGCCTTGTGAATTGGGCTCCGGCTACTATGACAAATCAATGAGTTATGCTAGAATCAATGATTGACCTCTCCGAAAGCTAGAATTAAACAAATAAGCAAGTAAGCAAATAGCAAATAAGCATTTGATTGATCAACAACATAATAATCATGATTTGCTAGTTTCGGATAATATGTAGTATTAAAGTATTAATAAGTACGCATAAAGTCCCCAAAAATTATTTAGAAAAAGGGGAGTGATTACTCACCTTATTAGTTAGGCGAGATAATAATAAAATAATATTAAACGAGGAATATAACGTGCTGACTGATCTGACATGAGCGAACCTGAAACTCAAAGATAACGAAGTAGAATAAAAACCGAGATAATGCAATTGGAATTAGATTACACGGATTTATAAAAGTTAAGTTATGAGGTTTTTAAGATTTAAACGAGTTGGTACTGTTTAGAATCCGAAATTCAATTCGGGAGTCGGGTTCTGACTGGTACACTCAAAATTATATAGTGAACAAAAAAGTCTTCTGGCCCGAAAGCTAGTTCTGACCAGAAGTTAGAGAAATCTGATAGTTAAATATGTTGACTATTATGCCCTAAAAAGGGCCGGGTCAAATTGACCACCGAGACTCCCTCAATCTGTGAAATTGATTGAAGGCTTTTGTTTATGAGATAAAAGTTTATAAAAATTCAGAAGACAACTTACCCGAACAAAGACTAGAGCTAGGAGAAATTCATGATAAAACGTTCTTGAACACCAAAGTCAAACTAAGCTTGATAGAACTTGATTGATCCTTGAGAAATCGATAAAGGGAGAGGGGAATTTCATGAGATATGAATAGGATGGCTGAGATACAGTAGGTTTAGGGTTTAAGAATGTGTTTTGGTTAAATATGCAGAAGTAAGACTTGTTAATTTAGAAATCAACTCGATTAGGGAAGAGAATAGCTTATTGATGACTATATTGGGTCCATTAACTCCCATAATTCGGTGTGGTCATCAATAAAAAAACAAAGACATGTTACGACAGTAGATTAATTATCTTGGACCTTAATCTCTTTATTTGGGTTGGTATAGGGAAAATTTAGCATTAAGAACCGAATAAACGAGTATAAGTGAATACTGGTCATGCAAACTGTAACACCCCGGCTAAAGCGGAAACGCCTGAATGTGACATACAGATTGCTCAAACACACGTGACACTATTAGGTGACCATAATAACATTATTTCATTTAAATCTTCATGTAACACTAGTTTATCGAATAATACAAGTTGTAACAAATAAATAAACAAATGATAAGTTGTTCTTTGAATATCCTATAGGCATGCTATGTGTCTTCTAACTTTCATCCTCGTATCTTTACACCTGTAACATATGTATAAAATAAAGTCAGCTATGAACATAGCTGGTGAGATTCCCACAGTTTGATATAATACGTAAAAATCATACAATTCTATGAAACTTGTGAAATGAGCACATAATCATACACTCAATGCAATGGACCTGAGTGTAAAGAACAAACGAAGGTCCTTTCCGGTTGGGGCTATCAACGTACTCGGATATGGGGTCCCTTTTCCACTCGATACAAATAGACCTGAGTGCAAAGGGGGGCGTATGATCATACTTATTGAGGCAACCATTGAGCAAGTAATTATGAGCAAATAATCAAGTAAACACACAAGTCCATGTCATGAATTGTAGTTTGTAAGCAATATTATAAATACTTGAAGTTTTTAAGATACATATGCTACCCCAAAAGTGATAAAAACGTTAAAAAGGGGATGTGAGAAACTCACCTCTAAATCGAAGACAAACTTGTAATAAAAACCGAAAGGACAATAACGAAACCGAAGCAACCGAAAGTACTCTAAATAATCCGAAATGATTGAATTTCTCGAACTATAAAATAAATACAAATATTTAAAGACCAAACTATCGGATTAATAAAGTTAATTATTGTATTTTTTTGGGAATATATAATGTTTTATTTTAATTTTTACTAATTTTAAGGCATTTGATTGCTTTAATAATATTTTATGTTTTTTTAACGGTTTAAAAATATTTTAATATTAGTTGATTAATATCTTTACGTAAATATGAGAAATATGGTATTTCCTAGGCACGGGTTAGCGAATTATAAAGTTTATCGAAATAAAAGTTAGCGAATTGTATATTTATTTTTAAGGTATAACGAAAAGAAATCATAATATAATATTATTTAAATGTTGTTTCAACTAGTTACTTATAACTAAATATGAGGATTTTATCACGTTTACGAAGCCCGGATTTTTAATGATATGATTTTATAGTTTTTTGTGTTTTATAAAGTTTAGCGAAAAGAATACTAATATTAACGGGTTTTTCTTTATGAAACATTTCGAATATGAAAAAGTTGGGTTTTTGGATGAAAATGATAAAAGTTATTTATAAAAAAATAAATTTTATTTAACTTAAAATAATTTTATTTGATTTTTACTAATTTTTAATATATTTGTTATGATTTTTAAATAATAAGAAAAAGGTTTTAAAAATACATACACAAAAACGGCCTGACTCGGGTTCAAACCCAGGTCCTTCCATTTACTCAAGTGCCCAACCAACTGATCTAGCTTGTGATTTAGTTTAGGAATAGAAACAGATTTATTTATAAGATGGCTTTCAACTTCATCTTCTTCATTTGAAAAACCCTAAAATCAGTTCTCCATATCCGGTCTATGTATGTTAAAGTTAAGTTAGAGCTTTTGTTAATCGGCAAAAAAAGAAATCAAAATCCATATAACGATTACCTCAAAATGTTCTTGTATCATGGTAACCACGGTGGCCGGAGTAATTATCTTGTATAATCAATCGGAGTTACAGAGGGTGATTAAGTGTATCTTGATGTTTGTAGTAGTTTTAGATTGATGTTATGGTCCTATTTATACTTGTTATTGGAGCGTATACACATTAATGAGCGTTAATTGCTTTGGCCGTAAATCCGGCGAGTATCGCGAGTAAATTGACGGAATTATGGATGTTATAATATAATTAGAATACTGATTATCATTTGTTAAGGTCGTCTAAAGTCATTACCGTAATTAGATGGGTCAAACGACGAGAATCACGGCTTGATTATGGGTTCCGGAGTCCCGTCGCCGCCGCCACCAGTCTATTGCCGGAAAAACGAGGGCTGAACAAAGGGTGGGGGGCTGGGTATCTGGTTTAACATAATAATAATAATAATTTAATTTAAATAAATTTTCAATTTTAACCCCTGTACTTTAAAGTTATATTAATTCAGAATTTAAATATAAGTTACTAAATAAACCTTGGACTTTGAAATGTTTTAATTAATGAAGCGAAAGTAGTTATATAACTTGAATAATTTTTTTTTTGTATTACGCCTGAATAGTTTGCGAATAACTTAAACGTAAAAATTTTAATCTTTGGAAGTTCGTTATTTGAACAATGAATAAAAAACGAACGAGCAATAACCGTAAACCATTGTGAATATTAACTTAACGACGAACGTTAAACACGAAAACAATAAAACGACGAAACAGTTCGGTTTAACGAATACGAACACGTATACAAATAAAAATGACGAATGCCACAGAGAATATACGAAACGAAACTTGAGGTTATTAACTAATAACATTATAATATATATATATATATATATATATATATATATATAGGGTAAGGATCCTAAGAGAGTCATTGGCAAATTGAGAACTTTGAGAACCATTTTGGACCACTAAAAAAACCCTCTAAAAAAATATTAAAAAAAATTATAAAACAAACAAAACCGAAAATTTTAAAAAAGTAAAAAAACCAAAATTCTTATATTTCATTCCGGTTTCATTAAAAAAAACCGAATTTTTTTTTCTTTTTAATTCGTATTATACCTATACACATATGTATACTTTCATTTAATTTCTAGTTACGTAATATACACATATATACATTATCATTTACTTTAAATTATACATATGTGTATAGGAAAAAACATGTGTGTACATATTATACATATATGTATAATAAAAAAAACCGATTTTTTTTCTTTTTAATTCGTATTATACCTAAACACATATGTATACTTTCATTTAATCTCTAGTTATGTAATGTACACATATGTACATTATCATTTACCTTAAATTATACATTTGTGTATAGGAAAAAAACATGTGTGTACATATATGTACATATTATACATATATGTGTATGTATAATTTAGCTAAACTGAAAAAAAATTACGTTTTTTTTAGAAACCGGGATGATAAATAAGAACTTTGGTTTTTTTACTTTTTTTATTTTTGTGTTTTTTTTTGTTTTATGATTTTTTTTATTTTTGGGTTTTTTTTGTGGTCCAAAATGGTTCTCATAGTTCTCAATTCCTAAAAAGTTTTCACATGATCCTGATCCTATATATATATATATATATATATATATATATATATATATATATATATATATATATATATATATATAAACAAAACCGAAAATTTAAAATGGTCGGGTTTTCGGGTATGAAAAGTAACGAATGTTTTCCCTAGTGCCGAGCATCGGTTTTGTTGTAGACACATTCATGAAAACATGAGGCAGAAGTGGCGTGGAGATGTTGTAGATACTTTAACTCTGTTTTCTCATTGCAAGCCTGCCTTCTCTTAGTTCTCGAGAGAGACTCTGAGTCTTCATCGTCGTCATCATCATCAATCTCAATGATCTCATGCAACTCATGCTCTAATTTTTTTTTGGAGCCCTCATTTTCAATAACTTTCCTAGAGCTTTATGTGACACGTAAAAGTATACCATAAAATTTTGGACCATAGATTGCTTGTATTAATAACTAGACACCAAGATATAAAATAAGCAAACTAAATCATAATAATCAAATAACTGAAAGAAGAACAAAACGTAAGAAATTTATACCAGCAGCATCATATTCCAAAGATTTGTTCTCAAAAGCCCGAATTTTACTCTCATACTCAGAATTCCGCTTCATCATGGCATCAAAATCTCTTTGTTTACTCTGAAACTCTTCATTTAGCTTTGTATTCACATGAACCATAACTTCGTTTCTTCATTTTTAACTCCAAAGATTGCTTCTTGTAAACCTTAAATTTGCTCTCATGCTCAGAATTCACTGGATCAATCTCGTTCTTTTTCTTCTTCAGTTCTTGAATCAACTTTAAATTCTCCAAAACCAGTCGTTCTTTCTCCTTTTCAACATTCGCTTTAAACTCTCGATCTTCCAAAGACCGTTTCTCATAATCCCTAGTTTTTCCTTCATATTCTACACTGACCTTCATTGCCGCATCAATATCGTTTCGCTTTGTCTTCAATTCTTCAGTTAACTTCATGTAACACCTCGGCTTAAGCGGAAACGCCCGAGTGTGACGTACAGATTGTTCAAACACACGTGTCACTATTTAGTGACAATAATAACATTAATTCATTAAAGCATCATGTAACACAAGTTTGAAATACATAATCAGTACAATCAAATCAAAGTTGGACAATAATAATAAATTGTTTATTTAAATAACCTATAAAACTAAATGTCTTCTATTCGTTCATCCTCTAATCACGGTGCCTGTAACATATGTATAATATACAGTCAGCTATAAATATAGCTGGTGAGATTTCCACAGTTTAAATACTACATAAAATCCATACAATTTTATGAAAACTTGTGAAATGAGCACAAAAGGGTTCTTTACACTCGATGCAATGGACCTGAGTGTAAAGAAAAAACGAAGGTCCTTTCCAGTTGGGGCTTCCAACGTACTCGGATAATGAGGTCCCTTTTCCACTCAATACAAATGGACCTGAGTGCAAAGGGGCGTGTGATCATACTTAATGAAGCAACCACTTGAATTCCACGTATATAACAATTAAACAAATAATCACACAAGTCCATGATTGAATTGTAATTTGTAAGCAAATGGAAGTTCTTGAAATTTTATAATAGTACATATGCTACTCCAAAGTGTGAAAACATTAAAAGGGGTTGTGAAAACTCACCTTAGTTATTGAAGTAAAATGGAAAACTCGAAAGCGTTGAAGATGGCAAACAATCGAACGCGTCACGAAAGCCAAAACGAGCGATTCGCACTAACTATAATAGGTAAAACGAGACTCAATCGATAATCATACGGGATTGGTTATTGTATAACTTGTAAGGAATATTTTATATTATTTATTATAATATTTTATTCATGTTTTAACGGAAAATCGGTTATTAAAACAATATAATTATTTTAACGGCGAGGATATGAAGTTTGTATGTTCGAAAGACTTGAACTAATGTTTATAAGTTTAAATTAAAAGGAATATTGGTTTTAAATAATCCTAACTATGGCCTATTGGTAAATATCAGTCCCAACTTTACACTTGCCTGCTGACCGTCCCAACTATTGATGTATTTGTTTTTAACAGGCCGCGACTAACGGATGTTAACTCCGTTAGTGATTTGCTGACGTGGATCTTCGTCTTCGGCTGCATCATGCCGGAAACTTGCCGGAAACCTGCAACTCGCCTCCATTCTCCCTAATATCATCACACCGTCTCCCTCCTTCTTCAAAAAACATCGGAAATTAGAAAATGAAGTAGATTTCATCTTCTTTCATGGCCAATCCCTATATACCAAACCCTATTTTATTTTCAAAAATTTGAAATCAATGTTACACGATTTACAAAATAAGCATTGGGCTTTTGCTAAAGGGATAAAAACGAGTCGAATGATGTGTCAATTACCTCGAATGGTGCATGATTTACAAGGGTGGACTTCGCCGGAGACAACAACGGCGACATGTCAGTTAGGTTTTGAATGATGGGAAAGATAGAGAGAGATGGTGTAACGATATTAGGGAGAATGGAGGCGAGTTTGCAGGGTTCCGGTGTGATGCGGCCGAAGAAGAAGGTCCACGTCAGCAAATCACTAACGGAGTTAACATCCGTTAGTCGCGGCCCGTTAAAAACAAATACATCAATAGTTGGGACGGTCAGCAGGCAAGTGTAAAGTTGGGACTGATATTTACCAATAGGTCATAGTTAGGATTTTTTAAAACCAATATTCCTTCTCAATTAGGTAGTTGGCTACATTTTAGAATCAACGATTAAGGTTGCTAATAAATATAAATGGGTCAAAACGCGTGATTTCGGCTGTTATAAGGCTTCCCGGCGCCGGAAATCCGACGGCCGAAATAGTGACGGGAAATCGGGGAACAGTGGGGGGGGGGGGGTTGGGTTATACTTTATATATTGTATTATATTTTAAATAGAATTTACACTTTATACCCTTATACTTTCTAGTTTCTTTAAATCAAATTTAATTAATACTTTTTCACTTTAAACCTCGAATTTTGAAGATATTATAATTTATGTTGAATATTTATGATTTGGATAGTTACGGCTTTAACCCGCTAAGTTCTTTTGACGATTAAGCTCGGGATTTTTGTAAACAATCAAATATAGTAATGAATGAATAGCGTTAAACATTAAACGTCGGGAATACTTTTATTTATGATAAGTAATAACGATAGTACATCGAAACGACCCAACGGATCGGATTAACAAATACAAATACGAATCAAAAATTAACGAATGTCACACTTCATATTCTCCAAAACCAGTAATTTTTTCTCCTCTTCAGCCTTCAATTTAAACGTCTCATATTCTGCATTCACCTTGTCGTTGCGTTTAGTCTTCAATGCATCATTTATCTTCAAAATGAAGAGTTGTTTCTTCTCTTCAGCCTTCCTTTTAACATCTAAATCATCCAAATATCGCTTCTCATAATCCCTAATCTTTCTCCCCATCTCGGCATTCACCTTCTTGACTGCATTAATCACGGTTTGTTCGTCTTCAACTCATTATTTAGTTTCAGATTCTCCGAAACCCGTGAATCTTTCTCCTCTTCACCCTTCTTTCTCAACTCCAAAACTTTCAAAACTTGCTTCTCGTAAACCCTAAATTGTGTCATGGCGTCAACATCCAGCTTCATCACTTTGACCTTTTTATTCATAATGATGCAAATACAACAATTTACAACATTTCTAGTTTCATTTCTATTATTTTGACCTTTTTTCTTGACCTTCTGAATTAGGGAAGAACTGGTAACTTTTGTTTTGGAAGGTTTTAAAGAGCCGCGATGAATACTCTCTGTTTTCTCATTGCAAGCCTGCATTCTCTTTGTTCTCGGGAGAGACTCTAAGTCGTCGTCATCATCAATCTCCTTGATCTCATGCAACTTGTGCTATATTTTTCTTTTGGAGCCCTCATTTTCACAAATTTTCCTAGAGCTTTCTGTGACACATAAAAGTATACCATATGATTTTGGACCATAGACTGCGTGTATTAATAACTAGACACCAAGATATAAAGATATATAAGAAACTAAGATTAATGAAAGCAAACTAAATCATAATAATCAAATCATCGAAAAAAGAAACAAAATGTAAGAAACTTATACCAGAAAAACAATTTGTTTCCATGACTATTCTCTATAAACTCAAAACCTTAGCATCAGATTCTAAAGATTTGCCCTTGAAAGCCCTTAATTTGCCCTCATACTCAGCATCCAGCCTCTTCATCACATCAATCGTGCTTTGTATTAATAACTAAAATCAGATATATAAACATATATAAGAAACTTAGAATAAAATAAGCAAAGAAAATCATAATAATCAGATCATTGCAAAACGAATCAGAAATATAAAATATGTACATGATGATGAATGAAAATACAAGAAAATTGAGTTTTTCTTTAAAGACTTTATTGGCCATGGATTGATTTATGCCAACTAGTTTCTTCATACAACTTGCATCATGCCGGTTCAGCACAATGGATATTCAAATTAAACAAAGATGAAAGAGGTTGCTAATGAATAAAAGATCGAAGAAACTTTTGTACAAAGAGAGTGAAAATGAGGCGAATAAACTTTTGTAAGGGTAGAATTAGTACTAGAGATCAGCTAAAGATAGACAATTTGTGGTAACGTCTGAAGATGAAGTTAATGGTATTTATATAAGTTGATATCATTGACGTTACCAACGCCTAATTTTTCAAAATTCAAAAAGTTACATGGTTGTTTCAAAGAAAAAATAATAGAAATATAACAAATAAAGTCAGAGGATGAAATTAATGACTTTTAAAGAAGTTGATTTCTTTAGGATAGCCTAACGGCTAAATTTTCAAAATTAAAAAAAGTATACTTTGTTGAGAAAAAAAGAGTCTAACAAATATAAGATGGGTAAAGTTAGTCGACTAAGTTAATGAAATTTAAATAAGTCGATACTATTAAGTTAGTATAACGACTAAATTTTTAAAATTCAAAGAAGTATGCGTTGCTATTTTAAAAAAAAGAGAGAGAACTTTAGTTTTAGTCCATGTGGTTTCTTAAAAATATTATTTTTGATCCAACAATTTATTTTAAGCTTGAATGGTACAATGCTTCCATTCGACTATAAATTTTAGTCCAACCGATGAACGCCATCCTCTAATATTTAGTTAATACAACTTTGAGGTTTTGATTAATTAATTTATTTTTGTATTTTTCACATACTTTTAATCATATAATGTCATATTAGCGAAAACAATATGGGCAACTAGACTATGTATGAAGACTTGTTTGACGTAATACAGTAGGGATTTAAACGAATCGAGCTTCCAATGAACGTCCGATCAATTGTTCGGCGGAATGTTCAACTATGTTCATCCGTCTAATAAATAACGGACATAAAAAATTCATTCTGTAAGCTTAACGAACGAACACGAGCATAAGTCGTGTTCATTCAATCAATAGTGTTCGTGAACCATATGGTATTGTGCTCTTTTACATTAGTCTGGTTACGTTCGTTTAGATGTATCCGGTTACATTCATAACTCCTTTATGTCCGCCCGGTTGGTTCATGTATTAATATTTTACTGTCAATATTTTTATTTGTTTGTTTTTCTACCCTCATATATTTTCGAATTAATATGTAATAGTTTATTATTGCAAATTTACACTTGTGAACGTTGCTATTTGTCAGGCTGCACCAATTGATGATATATGCTTATTGAAGATGAAAATCTAGCAAAATAATCACTACTTCTAAAGAGGAAACACGATTATATTAAAAATTTGGGCGTAAAGAAAGTATATAACATAAAACCTGATAATACCTCATTTTCATATACACTTACACACGTTGACTTATAATGACAGTTGCCAAACTTGTAATTAGCTTCACTCTAGTTGCAATTTTATTTTTATTAAAATTAAGATAAAGAATGAATTTTTAATGTAAAAACTTATAATTTTTGAAATCCCAAATAAGATAACTGGATCAATTTGAAGTTCATATATACAAATCTACATATACTGTTTGATTGAATTGAAACAACCCCTACCCTTTTAATTATTTCATTTCGACACAGATCATATTAGATTACTATTTAATTGAGTTGAAACCTAAAGGCTAAGGTGCATATTGTCAAATGGAGAAGAGCAACAAAACAAATACCGATTATGATAATGTATGAACAAAGGAAATAATATGAAAGAATAAAAAAAAGTAGAGCAAAATAAATCAACCTTACATAAAAAAGTGAAATTGTAGAAAGTGGTGTGAAAATCTTGTGTCAAACTCAAAGTATATATAGTTAGGTGATAGGATTAATATTTTTGGTTAGTTAAATAAAATGGAATGTTAACCTAAACTGGGTAATACGTTTAATATAATTTTGAAATTTGCAATATCTAATTAATATATTAAAACAACATAATTTTGTCCACATGTCCTTAACCTAGGTTGTTCACATAGGCTTTCATGTCATCAACGTTCCATATATCTAATTTCCATATATTCACAATAAAATTTTAACCAATGATTTTGACTTTTATATTTTTATAACTTGTTAATGTAATTATGATATTAATTATTCTAATTATTGTTAGAATTAAAAAAAACTTATTAAATTTACTAGATTTAAATTGTTTATCGTTTCTTCTTTAAAAGGCACATGTTTCGTTCAAAAATCATAACGCTCCCCATCGTTTGTAACCAGATTTTTCGCCTCATTTATAACCGACATTTTTGTTTCAAAAGGTTTTTGAACGAAAACTCTATACGGGTGAAAATATAAGTTTAAACCTGGTATGTATTTGTAAGCTTAGTTTTCAAATAATATTACAAAATCTGTTACTAATATGTTTTTTTTATTTTTTTTCAGGTATAATGGTTCATTTATGTTATATTATTCCTTATTTACTGAATTATTTATTTATAAAGTATTTTTTTTTATGTTATAGACATAGTTTAACATCTTGTGTAATATCTGCTGGTAAAAAACTTATGTCAAATATTTGTGTTGATTGAATATGTTTTTTACATTTTATATTGTTTCTTGATATGTTTTCCACCCGTGTGTAACACGGGTTATTATCCTAGTATTGAAATATGGAACAAAGATAGCAAAGTTGAATTATCGAACTGTTTAAGATGTTAAAATTTATTTGATATTGATTCGATTTAAAATATAATCTATATAATTAATTATCAAGCAGTTTTAAATGTTATAATTGATTTCACATTGTTTTGATTTAAAATATATGTCTACCTATTTAAAACTGAAAGAATTGAATGAAATTAGAGCAAATAAAGAATATACGATATATACCATTTAAATCCCTTTGAATAATGAAATTAGAGAAATTAAAAAATATACCATATATACCATTTAAAACCATTTAACAAATAATAATTATTTACCTTTGAATTATTTAATTGCCAAGAAAATTTTAAAAGCTTTATTATGTATGGAAACTATAGTAATGAACCAATAGGAATAGGGAAGAGTTCGTACCGTACCGGTACCGAAAAATATTACAAATTCTTGGTACCGGTACCGAAATATTCGGTTCGGTACAGGTACCGGTATTGAAATTCGGGAAATTCCGGTACCGTACCGATCCCGAAACTCAAATGTTTGGTACCGATTCCGTACCAACGATACCAAATCGGTACCGCTACCGGTACCAATCGATACGGGTACCGAATTTGCTCATCCCTAAATAGGAATATGTCATTTGCTAAAAAAGTCTATTGCTGTAATAGTAAAGGTAGATTTTGATTCTACAAATGGTAGCAGACTAGCCGTTACCAGTGGCACTTCCTTGATATAATTGATTCTACAAACCTTCTTGATTATATATCAATACAGATCTTTAATTCTTGATGCTGTCGATATTACTATTACAAAAATTGACCAAATTTAATTTCATTCATTTTTTGATTCTACAAAAATCTTATACTTTTGGTAGCAGACTAGTCTTTATCAGTGGCACTTCCTTGATATAATTGTTCTTGCCACTTAAATAACATCAATTCATGAATTCCAAGCACAACCAACATGAACTTGAGCTTTGTTCGCTCAGAAAATCTAAGCAATGACTAATGCATCGCTTGCTGGAAAAACAAGCGTGAGATCTGATGGAAAAACTTGCATTGAAAGATTATTAAATATAAGGCGCGCATCAAATGTACCTGACAACAAATAACATTAAATTGCTAGATAACCAAAACTACAACTACTGTAAATCAGAACCAATATAACTAACAAACAAACAAATCTAACTAGTCTGGGATACTCAGAAAAGCAATGTTTATGCGACATGTTGAAATGAAACTACTTCTTTATCTTTTAAAACAGCCTTGGTTTCAATACATTTAAATGCTCAATCTACAGATAATACAGTTCCCATAAACTCCTAAAATAATTAAAAAAAAAAAACATATGCAGCCCGGTAAACCATAGTCAGTTTCATAACCACAACTGCACCTATTTGTTACACATCTACCTTCAAAAGGATTAAAATACCATAACTTACAAACATTTCAGGTTTCATTTCTATTAGTTAGAACTTTTTTGTAGACTTCTTGAATCATGGAGAAAAATGATCACTTTTGTTTATAGAGCCGCGATGAATACTTCAATTCTGTTTTCTCATTTAAAGTCTGTCGTCTTCTAGTTGTTGAGACAAACTCTAATTCATCTTCATCATCAATCTCAATGATCCCACAACTTACAGGCGTTTCCAGTTTCATTTCTATTACTTTGACCTTTTTTCTTGACCTTCTAAATTAGGGAAGAACTGGTCACTTTTGTTTTGGCAGGTTTTAAAGAGCCGCGATGAATACTTTAACTTTGTTTTTCCATTGCAAGCATGCCTTCTCTTAGTTCTCGAGAGAGACTCTAAGTCACCGTCATCATCAATCTCCTTGATCTCATGCAACTTGTGTTCTATTTTTGTTTTGGAGCCCTCATTTTCACAAATTTTCCTATCGCTTACTGTGACACATAAAAGTATACCATAAGATTTTGTACCATAAATTGCTTGTATTAATAACTAGACACCAAGATATAAAGATATATAAGAAACTAAGATTAATAAAAGAAAACTAAATCATAATAATCAAATCATCGAAAAAAGAAACAAAAAGTAAGAAACTTATACCAGAAGCGCAATTTGTTTCCATGACTATTTTCTCTAAACTCAAAACCTTAGCATCAGATTCCAAAGATTATTTTCTCTAAACTCAAAACCTTAGCATCAGATTCCAAAGATTTGCTCTTGAAAGCCCTTAATTTGCCCTCATACTCAGCATTCAGCCTCTCTTCTTCGCATCAATCGTGCTTTGTATTAATAACTAAAATCAGATATATAAACATATATAAGAAACTAAGAATAAAATAAGCAAAGAAAACCATAATAATCAGATGAAATAGAAAATCTGTGTACGATGATGAATGAAAATACATGAATATTGACTTTTTATTTAAAGACTTTATTGGCCATGGATAGATTTCTGCCAGCTAGTTTCTTCATACAACTTGCATCATGCTAATTCAGCACAATGGATATTCAAATCAAACAAAGATGAAAGAGGTTGCAAATGAAAAAGAATTAAAAGAAACTTTTGTACAAAGAGAGTGAAAATGAGGCAAATAAACTTTTGTAAGGGTAGAATTAGTACTAGAGATCAGCTAAAGATAGACAATTTGTGGTAAAATCTAAGGATGAAGTTAATGGTATTTATATAAGTTGATATCATTGACGTTACCAACAGCTAATTTTTCAAAATTCAAAAACGTTACATGGTTGTTTCAAAGAAAAACTAATAAATAAATAGCAAATAAAGTCAGAGGATGAAGTTAATTACATTTAAATAAGTTGATTTCATTAGGATGGCCTTACGGCTAAATTTTAAAAATTCAAGTATACGTTGTTGAGAAAAAAAGAGTCTAACAAATATAAGATGGGTAAAATTAGTCGACTAAGTTAATGAAATTTAAATAAGTTGATACTATTAAGGTGTTCTAACGACTAAATTTTTAAAACTCAAAGTATACGTTGCTCTTTAAAAGAAGAGAGAATTTCAGTTTTAGTCCATGTGGTTTCTTAAAAATATTATTTTTTATCCAACAATTTATTTTAAGCTTGAATGGTATAATACTTTCATTCGACTATAAATTTTAGTCCAACCGGTGAACGCCATCCTCTAACCTTTAGTTAATACAAATTTGAGGTTTTAATTCATTTATTATTTTTGTATTTTTCACATACATTTAATCATATAATGTCATATTAGCGAACTGGACTATGTATGAAGACTTGTTTGACGTAATACTGTATGGTTTTAAATGAACCGAGCGTCCAATAAACGTCTAATGATTTGTTCGGCGGAACGTTCAACTATGTTCATCCGTTTAATAAATAACGAACATAAAAAATTCATTTTGTAAGCTTAACGAATGAACACGATAGGTCGTGTTCGTGAACCTGTTGGGCCTCGTTTTGTATATTGTTTATTCTTTTGTATTGTAGTTAGATTGGATTTGTCTTTTGTTATGATGTAATGTGCCCAAGGCCGAATGTACATAAAGCCCATTGGGCTATGTTATAATAGAAGCATGTCTCATGCCATGCTTCCCTATAAATGGAAAAATTCCCAAAATAAGCATTTATAAAAACAAATTTCTAGTTTCAGATATCATTTGTAAGAAATTCCAGAAATAGGTATTATTAACTAGTCGTGACGAGTAGTTTGTAGAAACCAATTATAACTTGTTACTTGTCCTTAAACTAACCGTAACGAGCACGTTCACTAATCATTTACTCGTCACGACTAAATAAGTTTCATGCCTTGTAATCAACGCCCACGAGTAATTCATAAGTCCTTTAGTCGTGAGGACTAGTTTACCCGGTTTACATTCCTTACACGAGTAGTTTATTAGTAGTTAACTCGTCGCGACTAGTTTAATCTTATAATCTACTCTTCGCGATTAGTTTAACTTTATAATTTACTCGTCGCGACTAAATGACTTATTAATTACTTGTGGGTGTTGATTACGAGGCATGAAACTTATTTAGTCGTGACGAGTAAATATTAGTGAACGTGATCGTTACGGTTAATTTAAGGGCACGTGGCAAGTTCTAATTGGTTCTACAAACTACTCGTCACGACTAGTTTATAATACCTATTTCTGGAATTTCTTGCAAAGGGTACCTAAAACTAGAAATTTATTTTCATAAATGCTTATTTTGGGTATTTCCCCCCTATAAATAGGAAGTATGTGCATGAGACACATAAGCTTTTGAAAAACAACTCTCACAAGATAATATTATCCTCTCAAGCTAACAAAAGCCGAAATAACTCGCATTAACAAAGATCCGAGATCTAGGTTCCTTGGTGTGATTTTCGCTAGCACCAAGTAGATTGATCCAAGAATAGTTGTTAGATCCTGTTCGGGACCTATAATTGGTATCAGAGCTTTAGGCTCCACTAGTTGAGGTTCTTTGATCACAACCTTGGGTTTTGATCTTGTTATAGTGTGTAAAGAAGTGTTTATGCAAAGTTAGTGTGTTCACGGGGTCATTAGAAAATACACTACAAGAAATTGGGGTGTTTACCCACACATAATTTACATACACATGTAAATGTGTGGGTAAATACCTACACATGTTTGTATATGTGTGGGTAACGGTTGATAATATTTTTTTCATTACGTCTAACACTTAATATACGTTGGTAATACGTTTTAGCTACACTTGGCGTCTGTGTGAAAGTTTCCCCCCAAAAATGGCTATGCATTAAATAAATAATTACCCACAAATGTGGCAAATTTTTGTCATGTGTAGGTAAATTATCTACACATATGTAAAAATCTAATACATGTGTGGGTAAATAATTGTGTTTACCAACACATAATTTTTGGAAATAAATATGTAGATAAGTTAAGTAAATAAATTTTTATATTATTTTTTGAAAATGACGTGGCAAAATAAATGCTTACACATTCTAAAAAACGTACAATATATGTAGATAATGTACTTATATAAATTAAGTAAATAATTTATTTTATGTTTTTGAAAATGACGTGACAAAATAAATAACTACACATACTTCAAATTTTAAAATTGTAATATATGTGAAGATACTTGATAGACATAATATAGGAAAAATTACATTAGGGACTAAATTATTAGGTTAATTGTGGTTAAGTTACAATTAGTTACGATTATTATTGTTTAATTTGGACAAATGATAGTCAATTAAAGATATTGGTGGTCAAGTGGTTCGAGTTATGGTCAAGTATGATCCGTTAAAGGCAATGATTACTAATTACTATCACTCAAAATCATTTTTGATGAATTACAGATAGCTTTATTTTTCTATCATCTATATTTCTTTGTTTATTATGTGACATTAAGCTTAAGCTTGGTGAAAATAGTTTCTTAGGTAATCCTTGTTTTTGTTATTATTTTATGTTAAGGTTTATGTTTTTTTTATGTTTATATAGAAAACTTCTTAATTTTTTTTGTTACTTTATGTTATGGTTTATGTTTTTTTTATATGTTTATATAGAAAACCATGCTTAGGACATATAAACAGCCAAATCCGTTTAAAAAAATAAAAAAAAAGACCAAGTCCATTTTCTCAACCAAAATAACTATTATAAAATCTTAAAAGTCATCTTTGGTGGATGTAAATCAAATCCACCGTCTTTCACATCCGCACAAACACCGGAACCACGTTCTCATGGAACTGCGCCGCCACACAAACCCGCCGTATCATGGACGGGAAGGAGATTGGGGTTGTTTGGTTTATAGGTTTTGGGTATTGAGAGGTGGATAGCAGTGGCGCCGTCACGAGGCTGTGAAGCTTGCCATGTAAATATATAGGTTCGTATTGAGAGGTGGTTTATAGGTTTGCTTTTGTTTATGGTTTAAAATTCTGAAATCGTTTTCTTTTCTTTTTATGATTTTTTATTTCTAAAATTCTTTGCTTGATTATTGCTGCCTTTTAAATTGTTTAATTTTAATCAAGAGACTGCAGGTTTTCAAATTGGATCACATGATTCTTTTATTCTTTCTTCATGTTTATATTCATAGTTCTTATTTTGTTTAATTGAATTGTTGTAGGTCGGTGTTGAATGTTTATGTAAATAAAGTTGGTGTTGATTTTGTGTTGGCTGTTGAAGCATTCTACAGGGAGGTGTTGATAACAAAAAGATTTATAATGGCTGGGTGACTTTTTGTTGAATACAAGCTATGAAAATTTGAGAAGACAAGATAATGGCTTGTGACTTTTGGATGGATAGTAGCTATGAAAATTTGAGAAGACAAGACATATTGTTTATTAGCATAGTATGTGTTTTTTACTAGATGTTAATCTAAAATTGTAAAGTAGGATTGCATTTTCTCTATTTTATTTTCATTGTGTTGTATTTCTTATGTAAATTTTGTATTTGTCAAGGGTCTAAGTATATATAAGTTGTCTCTGTTTATTTATTTTTTGCTCTACTTCTCGGCTTGAGAATGGTGAAGCTGATGCTCTACTCATTGTCATATTTTTACCAAATCATCTATATTTATTTCTACATATATTAAAATCAATCTTTACACATAATATTACACTTTAACCACACGTATATTTATTTCTATATATATTTTTACCAAATCATATATATTTATTTCTACATATATTGAGATCAATGTCTACACATAACATTACTTTTACCCACACATATATTTATGACACGTGTCAACCACATTTTATAGAGACATGCCATATCATTGTTATTTGTCCATGTCATCTGCTACATTTTATGGTAACCCAGATTCATTTTAGCACACTCATGGTTCTAAAAAAACAAAGAATCTGTACTTTGAAAAAGAAACAAATACATGACCCGTTTCGACCTGTTTTCAAATTTGTCAAAACCCGTTTTGACAAAAATGACTCGTTTTGACATGTGTCCAAATGTCATTGCTATTGACAATTGGAAATCACAGCTGTCACTACTTTAAACTTTGAAAAAGAGAATCGGTAGTACTAAATAGTTTTGGTACAAATTGGTCATTGTGACCAATATAATTTTCTGGCCCAAATATTTCAAGTCAAAATGGTAAAACTGAAACGAAAATAGAAAACCAAACGGTTTTCAAAACTTGAAATTCCAATTTTTCGTTTTTTGGTTCTGTTTTAGCTTAAAAGCAACTCACTCACACTAGACCCCTAGAAAATAATAATATTTAAATTCTTATAACAAGGCAATTGCATAAAGTTAAGCGAAGCAGCCGAAGCATAAATATACTAACCTTAATATTTACCAACATAACCTTCAACTGATCAAAACCATTACATGAAACTCTCTTCTATCAGAAAATGAGACCCCTTCCCCACGAGTTGCTTTCCCACTTGTTCTCATCTTCAAATCTAAAAACAAAAAAAAAAACAAAACTTCAATAATCATACCACCAACATAAACTAAGTAATACTATTCACTCTCTCCATACCATAATTCTCCATTGCAACAATAAAAGTCTTCTTATTTGAAACTCGTTTGACGCTGATTTTGATGTCAATTAGTATTAGCCTCTTGGGGTCCATTTGACTTCTCGTCTAATCAGGGGAATCAACAACCTACATTTATAAAACAAATTCATACATAAATTAGAGTTAAAAAAATATTAATAAGGTTTTAGACCACCTAAAACGGTATTGAAACTATACTGTTTAAAACTCACATCAAATTATTTAAATTATAATAACTAATTTATTTAAATAAATTAGTTATTATAACAGGGGTTTGGATGGATAGGAGGGAAATACGTGTGTGTGGATTTAACAAGGGTTTCTCCTTTGCTGGGCTTAGGGAGTAGTGGTTTCGCGGTCGGTCAAGCCGCATTAAAAGCTGCTTCAGGTAAGGTGGCAAAACATGAAAAGGCGTATCTTGACAACCAACATGTATTTATTCCTTTTGCTTTTGACACTTTTGGTTTCCTCGCACCTGAAGCTGTGGAGCTACTTATCCGTGTTCAGCGGGTCATGCATAGTAATGTTATGACTCCAAGATCAGCAAATATAGTTTTTAAAAGATTGGGTTTTGCGATTCAAAAGGGGGTAGCGGCGCAGCTTGTTGCCCGCTTGCCTTCTGTTTCGATGTAATCCAATAAACAATTTATAATTTAGTTTATGAGATATGTGATGATTTAACAAAAAAAATAATAATAACTAATTAATTAAGTTGTCACCAAATTGTTTCCGTGTAGTATGAGATTTGTATAACAATCAGATTGTAACAAACAAGTCCAGCTCTGCATATTACCATTTTTAGCTGTGCAAACCAGATGCACCGAGCCGAGGAAGAATAGAACTAGCCCAGATTCAAACAAATCTACCTAAAAAATTACAGACGAAATTTAAATAAATATGAACGGTAGATTAGACATAAAATGAATTAACATAACATGATTTCAAGTGTAATATCAAATATACAAAACAAAAACCTTATGTGCAGGAATTTAAATAAATAATAGCTACCAACATAAAGGGTCTGTTTGGTATGGTGTAATGGAATGGACGATGGAATGGAATGAACAAGGTAATGGAATGGACGTGGTAATGGAATGGATAAATACCTTTCCATTGACATGTTTGGTTACCATGTGGGAATGAAATAAATAATTAGTCTTTATTTTCTGATAAGCTAGAAAAAGATGGAACAAAATAAAAATGGTAGTGAGTGGCGGTGGGATGGTGGTGGTGGGCGGCGCGTAGTAATGGGGTGGTGGATGGTGGCGGTGGTGAGCGGCGGTGGCGATGGGCGGGAGCCGGGAACGATTGTTGGTGGTGGCAGGTGGGGCTAATAATGGGTGATTGTGGCGGTGACCGTGGTAAGAGGCAGGTGACAGGCGTTGGTGGTGATGGCGGGAACGATGGTTGGTGGTGGCAATAGTGAGCGGCGCTTGTCACACCCCAACCTAAGGCGGAAATGCCGGGGCGTGATCCGATTGCTCACAGCTCGAAGATACTATCATAATTATAAATGACAATATCTAATTAATTATTTTATTCAAATATTACACACAATAATCAAAACAACAAAGACAATTCAAATAAATAAATATAACAAGTTTAAATCCAAGTTTGTCTTCATTATAACCCTAAGTTCTTTTCTAAGCGTCCATACTTCAACTTCAAACAACCTGCATATACGTAGAAAATGGAGTTTTGTCAACAAATATGTTAAGTGAGATGATCACCAATTTTGACACAACAAATAGTTATATAATAAATAAATAATAAATGATAAGTGTTAAATGTGCAAACCAATCTATGTGGTAATAATCAATCAGACTTAACAAACCAAAACAAAGTATATTCGTGTGTGACATTCGTGACAAAACCGGATACACCGTAGTTCTTACAAACTCGAATAAGCGTTTAACCGTTTATTGCATAACAAGCAAACGAATAACCGAACGGGTCTGGTTATGAACCGGATATCCCGAGGGGCCATCTATAAGAGATATACGTTTAGTATAAGCTAAAATATTAGTAATATGGCCTTATTTTGATAGCAAACAAGTTAAACGAAAACATGCTCGTTTAACTACCCGCTATAGATTTAAACGCGAAAGATAGTTACAAACCAAGCATTGTATCATCCGTTAAGCCGAAAAAGACTTACCAAACGCTTATTTGAAATGTTTTAAGCGATCCGTGAAAATATTTTTGATTTTTACAAACATATAGTATGTTTTTATAATTTTACTCAAAACTAGCCGAAAAACACTCGTTTTCGCGCTGTTTATTGCACCCGATAAGTTTTTCGCGCCAAAAACCGAACCCGAACTAAATTTGGATTGGGCTTTTCGTTTTTGGGCCTTTAGAATCAGAAACTTGGGCCAAAATGGGCCCATGAACTTCCGATTGCAGCAGCACCCCACCCCCCTTTCTTTTCCTTTCACATATAAACTAGTTTTGAGATATTTTTACACATATTTTCATATACAACTTCTGGAATTCTTCTTCTCCAGCCAAAACCAGCAAGAAAACTAGGTAAAAACCTTATGATTAATCGATTTTGATTCGTTTAAACTCGTTTAACAACATATAAACATGTCTTGATTGTTAAAAATCATAGTTAACCATGTAAAACTCGCAAAAATCATTCAAAAACATACTTTGATGTTAAACATAGTTTCAAATCAGAATCATGATTTTTTTTGGCCATAAACACGGATTAAAGGGTTGAAACGGCGTTTTTCGGTTCAAAAGTTCGTTTTTGTGCACTAGCCGAAACCCTAAGTTAAGGGCTGTTATTTTGATGAAAAATTGCTTGGTTTGTGATATAGAACCTGTACCTAGCCTACATAGGAGCACAAAAGCTTGAAAAGTTGATTAGAAAGGCGGAAAACGAACCAAAACCACTAAGGTAATGCCGAAACACTCGCTTACGGGCTGTTTAGGTTAAGGTTATGATGTGCATATTATTAGGCCTTGAAATTTTTCAGGGACATCAGGGACCATGTCATTGAGTCCCTGTTCAAATTTGGTAATTTTTCGACCATCCGAGAATATTTGGCGAATTTATTACCGAATTGGGACGTTTATTTGGGAAAAATAGCTAAAATACTTCAAAAATTATTCTGGAAACTCAGATTTGATGTATTTTGATCACATATGAATTTTGGGATCATTTGGATAAGTCTAAAGGTGTTTTGTGTATATGCGTTCGTGTGAATTTTTATACGAATTTGGGCTGAAAATAATATTGCACGAGCTTTTTACATTCTGGAATTGATACAGATTATTTTGGGACATGATTTGAGTATTTAGGAATTTTGATGGAATTTTTGGAAATTTTTTGGGATAAACGGACGATTTTCAGGCGAAATATAGCTGATAAAATAAATTTTAAAAATTAATAAATCAATAAATAATTCCAGAAATATTTTTATAAAAATCTAAATATTTTAATTGATAAGTGGCTAAATTTTCATAATTTAATGATTAACGGTTAATTAATTATACTAATTTGAAAATTAAACAAATTCAGTTTTTATAAAAACCGGCAAGTTCGCGACTAACGAACCTGCGGGAATATCAAAACACCAAGAGTGATCAAAAATAATATTTTTGGATTAATTAAGTAAAAACGAACTTTTCTATGAGAAACCTGGACAATCCGGATAGATTGTGCGCGTTTCTTCTTAAATGAAACTGAATAAACGGAAACGGGCCCCGAGGCTAATCCGGTACCCCAGTATGTGATCCTTCTTTATAACTTAATCATTTTATTAACCAATACATTTACCCAAGCTTATTTCACCATAACTGTTTTCTGAACGCGTAAACGAACAACTTGGCCCAGCTGGGGAAACGGGAATCTGAGCCAAGTTCAGTTTTAAGTATTAGACATTGAACAACATCACAACCTAAGCCTATTGCCACTTTCTGGGCGTTCCAGCTATACCTAGATTAGTTATACAGCCCGGTTTAGTACCGAGATTATAATAATATTAAAATATTAATATTATTATAATATGGACTATAGAGACTAAGTGATAGCAAGGGAAACGAACCCCGAGCTGATCTCGCACTGAGTGCCTACAAAACCGTGAGTTTCATGACCCATCTTTTCAAACCGTTTACAAACTTTTGGGGTGAAAAGCATGTTCATATGCATTATCTATCTGAAAACGGTTCAGAACGAAAAAATACCTAAACTTTCATATATGAAAAATTCCTACAAACATAATGATAAACTACGTGCTGAGGAAAGGTGATTATTATCGTGATTGATATATTAAATGGAAACATTACAAATGCCAAAACATAATGAAATCATACGTGACAACCTGTTTATACAAATACGCTATATAATGCTAAACACAACATGTTGAGGAAATAACGTGGTCTGTAATGGCCATTGGTGAATAACGTGGTCTGTAATGACCATGGGGCTAATGTGGGCGAAAGGGAGGGCCACAATAGTAACAAACTAAAGTTGAGTATGGACTATGAGCCAAGTTCTGCTGCAACTTACTAAACTAAAGTTGAGTATACTAAACTAAAGTTGAGTATGGCCTATGAGCCAAGTTCTGCTGCAACTTAATAAACAAAGTTGAGTATGGCCTATGAGCCAAGTTCTGCTGCAACTAAACAAACTAATTTGATTATGGCATGAATGCCAAGAAAATAATGTGATTGTATATATTGTGGGCGGAAGGAGAGCCACAGTAATTGATGATACGTGGGAATGCTATGCATGAATATATGTGTATATATCTATCTATATATATATATATATACTATGTGGTTAGGCTTAGGAAATACTATATATATATGGATACTCTGTGTAATGATTGATTTTATGTGGAACCTTTGCGGACAGAAAGGGGGCCACAGTGGTTGATTGTACGTGGAACCGTTGTGCGCGGAAGGGAGGCCACAGTGGTTGATTTTACATGGAAAAATGGAAGCACGTAGTGCGAGTAAACAGTCACGATTTTATCGTAGTTTTCAAACTTATATCTTAAACTTACACACATACATATATACATTCAAACATACAGATGTACATATATATAAACATAAATATATTTGTACATACACGCGTATATACAAACTGTGACTGTGTGGTACGCGGAACTGATTTCGTTAAAACTTATGAAACTCACCAACTATTCGTAGTTGACCTGTTTTAACATGCTTTTCAAGTATTCAGAAAAGTGAAGTAGAATTATGTGCTACGTGTTTGGATTTTGATCGAGGTCGTGTAAACCGATACAAGTATGAAATGAAGTAATTAACGAACTAGTTTTGATTGTATCACCTAGTTTGTAAAAGATGTTAGAACAACTTAATATATTGTAAAATTAGTTAATAATGTTTCTTTATGAACAATGTATTTGATACCAGTTGTATCTGTTACATTACCGTTTTACGCTTTCGCAAATCGCTTAACGGGGTGTGACATCGTGTGCCAATGAATCGTTGCCAAGCGAATCAGGCATTGATTACAATGACTAAATTGTCGGTTTACCTTTGCCAAGCGAATCGGGCTTCGGTTACTAAGACGGTCCGTGTGATCATACTAATAAGAACCCTATACAAAAGGGGATATGTTGGACCTCTCCGAAACGTTATGAAGTAAACAATTAAACTTGTAGCAATTAGCAAGTAGCATTCAACTGATATTCACACAATAATTATGTTTGCGATTTTGAGTATATATATAGAATAGAAAATATGAGTAAGTACGCATATGTCCCCAAAACATTTGAAAACAGTGTATAAAAGGGGAATGATCAAGCTCACCTTAGATTAAAGGCAAGTGAATACAATTAAGAATAAACGAGTCAACGGATAAGCGAGTCGTCCAATACGTGTCAAACGAGATAACTGATCAGAACCTGAAACTTTGTGATATGAAACTATAACGAACTTAATGCCGCTGGAAGCAATCCAAACGGATGAGTAGAACTCTAGTTATGTTGAATTAAACGTTTAAGCGAGCTGGTACTGACCAGAATCCGAACAGCGAGTCGGAAGTCGAGTTTTGGTCAGTAGACTTAAAATTTCGTTATGAAAATAAAAGTCTTCTTGACCGAATGTTGGTTCTGACCAGAAGCATGAGAAATTGATTGGTCAAAGTTGTTGACTATTATGCCCTTAAACGGGTTTGAGTCCAATTGACCACCGAGACTCCCTCAATCGGCAAAATTGATTGAGGGCTTTTGTTCTACAGATAAAAATCTACAATATTGAAGAAGACAGCTTACCCTAAAGATGAATGGAACAACAGATAATCGAGATCAAAGGGTCTTGAAGCTTGAAAGTCAAACCGTAGATGAAAGAACTTGAACAAACTTTATGAAATTGATATAGGGAATGGGAATTTCGTGGGATATAGGGTTGATGGCTGGAAATCAGTAGTTATTAGGGTTTATATATGTGTTTTGATTAAATATAATAGGTTATAGCTTGTTTATGAAGTAATTCGCTCGATTAGGAAACAAAATAAGTTATTTAATGAGAGAATCTAGTACAATAACTAACAAAATTTGACTTGGACACCAAGAAAACGAAATTGGACCAGCTATAACATTTCTTGGAGTTTAAGTTTCGTTAATTTAATCGAAAATAGGAAAGAATTGGCAAAACTAGTCCTTATAGTTTCCAAAAATGCGATTTTTAGCCGTTTTAAGCGATTTTAAAGGTTTCTAAGGGCTATTTGGCATAATTGAAAGTTCTGAAATTATAAAATAAGTTAAACCAAGTTAAATACCAATAAATACAAGTTTTAAATAGTTCGAAAGATCCGAATTACGTTCCCGAATTGGTTTAAACAAATACGAAAAATCCGAGATGTTACAGCGCTGGTGGGTGGTGGCGGCGGAGGTGGGTGGTGGTGACGGGCGACGGAGGAGGGTGGTGGTGGTGGTGGTGGCAGAGGCGGTAGTGGTGGTGGTGGGTGGTGAGAGGGCAATGGGTAATGGTGGTGAGAGGGTGGTGGAGGTGGCATAGTGTGAAAATGGGATGGAATGAAAAAAAAACAAGGGGGGTGGATGGAATGAATTTAGGGTGTTTTAGGGGGGAATGGAATAGCCATGGTAATGGGTGATTCCATTCCATTGATCAACCAAACACATTTTTTTCATTCCATCATAATGGTCTATTCTATTCCGCCTCTCATTCATGCATACCAAACGCTACCAAAGATCTTCAACTTGAAACATGATTTTAGAGAAATTGGTGCCAGGCACTCCATATTACCATTCCTCTCCTAAAAACATGATTTTAAAATATAAAAAACAAAACAATATACTAAGAAACTAAAAACACATGTTGTGTATTCATATAATATGTGATCAACTAAAAAAGTACCATGTAAGAGAGTTTTTCAGCCAAACTGTTCTTGACATTGACCACTACTTTGTAATTGATTGTAGCATTAAACGCTTGAGCTGGAAACTTTCCATTCACTGCAAAGACCTGCTATTTGAGTTCAAAAATTAAAATGAAGATAGAAACCTAATTCCACAAATTGAAAATAACCTAACGTTATTCAAATAGATTTGAACGAACAAATTACAAGCACAAAGAAACTTCATACCTCTGGTAACCTTTTTTTTCTTGAGACCGACACCGTAACTCTCCTTGTTATGGTCATCGATTCGGTGGATTACGGTGGTAGCGACTGTCGATGCGATGAGAAACAACATGATGTTTAAATCGAAGAGGATAGGGGGACGGCGGCGCCATGCCAGCGATGAAGAGCTTGTATGGAGTGAAAGGGTTGGATCTAGATCTGAATGGATGTTATGAAAAGTGGAAATTCAAATTTTGAAATTAGGGTTAGTCTTTATGGGCGGGAATTCATCAAATCTGGGCATTGAGAATTATATGATATGAAAGTTGTACATTAAGCTTAAAGACATGTAAAACTCTTAAAATTAAGAGTTTCAAGTAAAAGACAATTTTGTTCTTTCTATATAAATTATAATATAGTGTGTGTATGTATATATATATATTAGTTTGAGGCCCGTATATTACACGGGTAATTGATGTAAATTTTAAACTTTAATCATTAAGTGACATATAGTCAATAGAATGATCATATATTGTTAATACATTTACAATTTATATTAAAATTACATAACAAATATTACACAAATATATTGCAAATAAGTAAAGCCTTTATTGTACACTACATTTGTGATTGTATCAGTTGGTATACATTGTATATCAAAAATCAAAATCTTTAATCTATGTCTGCTTGTAACCGTTGATAAGATAACATATAGCCATATAGGTATGCTTATAACTCTTGATATAGCCACGTATAGTTGTCCATGTAACGAATAAGGTTCTTCAAGTGCATACCAACCCTAGATTAATGATAATCTACCTATACTATTAAAGCAATAGGATTTTTTGGAGACATGGCATCATATTATTGGTTCATCTCTATTATTTCCATATATACTGAGCATTCTCTTATTTTCTTTTAATTAAATAATTCAAAAATAAAAAAAGTTTATTTCTAGGATGTAATTAATATCAATGATTTAGATATTCAAATAATTAGTTAAAGCAATTTCCAGTAAACTCAGTCAATGGTGTATTTTATATGAAAAACATATATTACGCCACAATAGCAGCATGGCCGTCAATTAACAAACGTTTTTCCGAATTTATTGAATTCATTGAATTATTTTAATTATATATATATATATATACACACATCAAATACTAGAAAAATCTTCGGGGTTTCCTAACTTATCTATAAAAAGTTAAATACTATTTATATCGATCTACACAATTTGTTCATCTAAAATCAACACACAATGTTTCAAGACACACCATTGATGGGTTATAAATTTTTAGATTAACGATTTTGTAATCCTTTATGCCATTTTAAATTAACCGATATTCTTCGTTTGGAGTAGACAAAGGTATATTATATGTTTTCCAAGTAATGTTTATAATTTGCATGTGTTTGCAATCTTTATGAACATCCAAGATAACAAACCAACAATTGTGGCTAAACATAATACTCTTTTTTTGTCCTAAAATCCTTCGTCAAATCAACAAAATTAGACGCCACGGTATATATGTTTTTTTGTACATGTTTATGTTGTTCCTAATTTTCATAAGATAACCTTATTATATTATATTATATTGCAGATGTCTTCAGAATCAAAGAAGAGTAATTTTTTTTAGTCAACCTCTTCCAATAAGAGAGTTCAAACGGTTAGTCATTTTAATATTCTTCATTTAACCTTTAAATGTTATATAATAATGCATTTTTTCTAAACGTGCAGTGTCACTGCCGAGAGAACCACTAAATAGCATTTCAACGGTAACAATTTATTTATAGTGCGTTAATACAATTTCATATATTTAAATTTATTTTGTTATGTTATTAGCTTCAAGTTAAAGTTTACATCAACTTATAAGATATACTATAAACGTTAATGTAAAGTAAATAACATTTTTTGAATCTAATATCAATTGTACAAGATGTGAAATAAATAATTACTCAAAAATTAGTAAACTAACATAATTGATTGTACAAAAGAATAATTACCATAAACGTTTCTGTTATTTTTTTAAATAATAATTGATTTATTTTTCACCTTTACTTCCATAATTATATGATTATTTTATTTTATTTACAAATAATGCAGTTACCTCTCCAAGACCATCAATTACTGATAATCGAATAGATGATGGAAAAGAAAATTAAGCGTTAAATACAATACAAGGTTCTATATGTACAGGTACAACTAAACTAGGTTAGTTAATTCAAATCAATTTTCTTTCTGGACATACTATATCTATTCACACTTGATTTCATTTAATATACCAAAATATTTATTAAACTATTTTTATGTTTTTTAATTTAATAGTTGTCACGATAAATACCAAAGAAGCAATTGTAACTGATAATTGAAGGCATAGAAGAATGGTTTTGGACCAAAGGCGAAACAAAAAATAATATGAAAATAGTAACAATACATCAAACAGTAATGTTTACAGTTTATTATATTCATCCAAACTTTTTTGGTTTGATTATCATGAGCTCATGATAGATTAATTTAATTATGGAATTTCGAGTACATAAAGCTTAGTATAATATATTTTCAATTAAAATAGTTTTAGACTTTTGTGACTACTTTTATTTAATACAAATGTAATAATTGGATATTGATTCCACATTTTTAAAATGAAACATTCTATGAATAATTATTTATATCCCTATGATGGGAAGTATTTAGTAATTTGTGAATTTTACATTTACATGTTTTAATTATCTTTCTAATAATTGTAAATTGAATGTTATGTTGGTTGAACGCTATATTTAAGAAACATTTGTTTTCGTACTGGTATTATTAAGAAATATATATCATGTTGTCGTCCCAAAAAAATACATTACAAATTATCTTCTCATTTAAAATTATATATATATGTGTGTTTGTTAGACGATTTCTATATTTCCACCCGTTTCGTACACGGGTCAATAGTTAGTATATCCATGAAGGTAACAAAAAAATATTGATAACATAAATATCATACCTTTTAATCAATAAATATGATGCCGTTTGAGATCATCTGCTCATGTTTATCCAAAAGAACATGATTATGCCAAAAATCAGATTACCTGAACTTTGATGACATAACCATCCTTATAATCTTTATAATTTAAAATTGATTGATCATGATAAATTTGTTGTCATTAATATTATGTGTACATGAAAACTTTTTAATTGATTTTATATTTTACAATTAACAATTGTATAATCAAGCAACATATAAAACCGAAAGTTAAAATATAACAAAATGATTTGTTTCATTTCATATGAACGGAAATTGACAAAGGCATACTAACCTTAAAGCCATGTTCAAATAACAGAGATTATTCTAAGTTTGCAGAATATTTGAAGATTTAAAGTTGCATAAGTGAAGGTAGTGATTCTTATTTATAATAGTTGAAAGTATTAGATAAGGAATGTTTAAATTTTGAATATTAATCCAGAGTTATTAGTTAATATTATGGAAAATTGTTAGAATATTTAATTAATCGATATACATACATATATATATATATATATATATATATATATATATATATATATATATATAGTATAACGTTTGGGGTGGTTGTTAAGAGAATGCTACAAGAACTCTTGCAACTCTAAGAATAGTGGTGTTTACTAAATACCAGCTTTCATTTCCATTAGCAATTTACATTTCAAACAATCGCATCGTGCATTGCCGAGGCAACGCGCGGGTAAAAGCTAGCTTCCTATATTCGGTGGTTTCAGATAATGGTTCTAATTGGTGTGACATATGCATCCTCACACGTTAGGGTGTGACATATGCATCACTAATATAATGTGATAATACAAAATATAATAAGTGCGAACAATAATTAAATGATGTTGCTTTATTTATGGGATATCAATGAAGCTTAGAGCAAGCATTTGCAACTAAACTTACGAGATGCTTTATTCTTTTGCAACACCAATAAAAGCTAATTGATTTTCATTAGGATTATTATACTTCAATGATGCCTGAAGCAATTGATTCTATGATCAGCTTTCGTCCATCCATTTGCTCCGTGAGGCACATGCATCTTGCTGTTATTGTAGACGACTCCTCTTCAGCCTTGGCGGTGTAGTAATTTCTTGTGGATTTCGCATATGACCCATCTTGATTAGGGAGGCACAAACATCTTGCTGTTATTGTAGACGACTCCTCTTCAGCCTTGGCGGTGTAGTAATTTCTTGTGGATTTCGCAGATAACCCATCTTGCTCAGGAAGGCACATACATCTTGCTGTTATTGTAGATGACTCCTCTTCAGCCTTGGCGGGGTAATAATTTCTTGTGGAGTTTGCAGATGACCCATCTTGCTCAGGGAGGCACATACATCTTGCTGTTAATGTAGACGACTCATCTTCAGCCTTGGCGGTGTAGTAATTTCTTGTGGACTTCGCAGATAACCCATCTTGCTCAGGAAGGCACATATATCTTGTTATCATTTACATCTTGCAGTAATTACAGACAACTCCTCTTCAGCCTTGGCAGAGTAGTAATTTCCAACAGATTTCACAGATGACCCATCATGCTCAGGGAGGCACATGCATCTTGTTATCATTTTACATCTTGCTCTCATTGCAGACGACTCCTCTTCAGCCTTGGTGGTGTAGTAATTTTTCACGCATTCCGCAGATGACCCGTCTTGCTCAGGGAGGCACTTACATCTTACTGTCATTGCAGATGAATCTCCCCCCTTTATCATGTCCACACTTGGCCTTGATCCAACTCTCCAGTACTCTGAACCAAACATTTCTTTCCATTGTTCCGCAGTTGTTTTGATGCCAACATCCAACATTCCGCCTATCGATGATCTGTATCATTGTCATCATGGTGCAACACCTGACCTACTAAAGCCATGACATCCTTACAGTAAGAGCGAGGAGACAGTTGATGTGTGTGCCATATTAAGTCAATATCATAAGTTGGGACAATAGGGTTTCCCAACATCTTCTCTATGTTTTTTCTAACTAGATGCAAAAATCCTTTGTATCTCTTAACTACCTCCTCAAGATAGAGATCTCCCATGAAAATACTGCTGGACACCTGTTTCATATGTAAATATTTAAATTTTAAAGCAAAAATAGGAAAAATCATGTGATAATGGAATAAACTTGAACCATTTCACCTTGTGAAAAAAAGAACTTTGCCTCTTGACGGCTGCAACTAGATCATAGTTGGTGCTTTGCAAGTTTGTCGAATGGGTTTGATCGTCATTCTTAAATCCAAACTCAAGTTCGTAGGCTTCTTGTGGGTACTTTTTCTTCCATATCTCTTCAGTTTGTTTTCTGCAAGTTCCGTCAATAGAGGAGACTGCCACGCAACCTTGGTCAAGTATTTTACCAAACAGCTCAATACAATCAACCATATAGCGAACCTTCAAAACCAAAGGAAATTAAATGTTAAAAGTCCACAAAGCAAAGAGTTATAAATTATATAACCTCAACCATAATAAATCTAGCTTTTGAATTTTACCGGATTAAGCCTGTGGCAATGCCAAATCCACTCGCAATCAAGTGGTACAACTAACGAGCTATCTGGAAGTCAGGACGACTTAGTTTGTTCAGCTAGCAAAGGAAGCCAGTAGTATTTGTACCTGCATTTAAGCATTCATCAAGATCATTTATTGGAAACTTAAAGTGAAATGAGAAGACAATTAGTGTACCTAAAAATCGCCTTTTCAAGAACTGGGCCATCATAGAGATTTCCATTCTTATGAACAACTTCAAGGAACTGTAGGTGCTTTTTGGCTGCTGCAATGAGGTTTGTGCTTATAACAATCTTTTGTGCTTCAACCCACTCATGATCTAATTGTTTAACCATCGCAAATGTTTTAGGCTTTCTTGGTGTTTGAAGTTTGATTAAAACTCTCTTTATATAGGGTAACAACGTGTAATCCTGGTTACACAATATAAAACTCTATAGTTGTTATATTATTGCATATATGTAATCTTTTTGTATTATATATATGTAATCTTGTTGTATTACATATATGAAATGTTATTGTATTAAATATATGTTATAGTGTTATATTACATATGTATGTAATATAACAATATTGTTGTGTTAGATACATATAATATTATTGTATTACATATATATATATATATATATATATATATATAGCCTATAATGTATAATAAATAAAGGTTTCTCAATGCCATCTAGCGTCACACAAGATGTATTCTTACAAAATTTTCCCACATGTCCATCTTATTAAATACATTTCTCTTCTGGTTAATAGTTTTTATTTAACTTTTTTTCTTTTTAATCTATTATTTTCTCTTTTTAATATTATTTTTTGAATTAAAAATTTTAATACCAACATAAACATATTATATTGTTTTATATAAATATATTGTATTAGTTATCAATATTAAGCTTTTATAAATAACGATTTTTCACGTGAATTTAGATAAAATAATTACTTTTAAATTTCATAAAAGAAATTTTTCACTTTATGTTTGTTGGGAAAAGTTAAAATATAAAAGGGGACAAAAATGAGAAGTATGAGAAATATTTATGATCACACAAAAAAAACCCCTCGAAAAAATAAAAATAAAAAATCATAACACAAAATATAAATAAAAACAAAAAATTTTACAAAACCAAAATGTTTCCTCCCTCATTCATGTTTCAAAAAAAAGGACGAAAAGTCACAATGCCGAAAATGAACAAACAACATAATTATAAATAAAAAAGGCACACTATGTCGCAAAATATAACACAATGCCAACAAAATATAGCACAATGTTGAGTAATATAACACAATATCAAGTACAAAAAACAATGTCAAGAAAAAAAGACACAATGTTAAGGAGAATAGACATAATTAATGACGAAAATAACAAAAACACAATAATAAATAAAAAGACATAATGATATTTTTTTCCTCAACATTGTGTCTTTTTCAAGGGGTGTTTTTTTTTGTGAACTAGGAAGATGGTGGAAACATTTTTGTATTTTTTAATTTTTTGTTTTTTATTAAATTTTGAGTTATGATTTTTTATTGATTTTTCATTATATTTTTTTGGCTTTTTTTGTGACTGCAAATTCATATAATTTTTGTCCACATTTGTAGAATAATCTACCCATGTTTGTTTTGCAATGAAATTTAATAAAAGTTAAGGTCAATCATTATTGATGGTTGATTTGTTTTTTAGTCAACCTGTTTTAACTCACGGTAAGTTATGGTAAGTTATGTGTTTTAACGCAAAATAAAGTGAAATTACTAATTTTGATATGGAGGTTAAAATTACAAATATTGTATACAAAAAATTATTTTAGATATTTACAAAATTAACAACTTTTTATTTTCATATTGTGTAATGTTTAATTTATTCTATCATATATTATATCTTTATATCTTTTAAACATATTTTTAATATTTCACATTATGTTATTATTTAATAAATTTATTTATTCTAATCTATGGGTTTAATGTCATATGTCATTACGCATGAGTGATCCGTACAAAACTTTCTCACCTCTCTCTCATATTAAATATATATTTATTTTCTTATTAATAGTTTTATATTTTATTCTTTCTTTTAATATATTATTTCTCCTTTTAATAATTATTTCATGGCTTAAAAATTTAAATTTTTTTTAGAACGGCGACTTTCTTATATTCAGGCTACCGTGCTCTCCAAATTTGGAGAGCCCCAATACCCCACTCTGGCCAGACTATGTTGTCTTAACCGGGCCCACGCTTGCTTCAGAGTTTGGCTTGGGCGATCCCCCAGGAAACCATACCGCCGATTGCCACTTGACAGCCGTTGTGCCACCACAAGAGCAGAACTCTCTGGCGTAACACACGGTGGGACGAAAACCCAGGGCTCAGGATTCAAACTGACAACCTTTGAACAAGGCCCAGCTCAAATCCTTCATTGCCAATATCCACCCAAATATGACACAAGTGGGATTCGAACTTGAGTCTCCACTGGAAAACCCAAGCCTCTTACCACTAGGCCACAAGTGGGGGATGCTTAAAAAATTAAATACCAATATAAATACATTATTTTTTTTTTATATAAATATATTGTATTGGTTATATATTTATATTAAGTAGAGGTGGCAAATAGGTTGGGTTGGATCGAACGGGTCGTGGGTCGAAATGAGTCATGAGTCAAAATGGGTTTGCGTCATAATGAGTTAGGGTCAGAACGGGTCAACTAAAAAAAAGGTTGTTTTGATTTGGATCAGAATAGGTTAGGGTCAGAACGGGTTTCGGGGTTTTTTTTTTTTGAACGAGATTAGCGGCCGAAACATTTTAGTATTTTTAGATTTTTTTTTATTTTTGATTTATATTTTGAGCTATGATTTTTTTTATTATTTTCTTTTTTTTTTTTATTTTTTTCTAAGGTGTTTAACTATTAAGATCAAAAACCCTCAAAAAAATATTCAAAATAATAATAAAAAAATCATAACTCAAAATATAAATCAAAAACAAAAAAAAATAGAAAAACTTAAATGTTTCTTCTGTTGTCCTCGTTCCATAAAAAAGTAAAAAAAAAACCACCGAGAAATTAAACCGAAACCGAAAAATCGACGAAAATGAAACAAAAGGCCAAAAACCGAACCAAATCAATCGAAATAAAAAAATAGATCAAAACGAAACTCAAAAAATTGAAACCGAATAAAAACGAAACTAAAAAGCTGACAAAAACGAAACAAAAAACCAAAAACGAGTCCGGAATCGACCAAAAAGAAACCAAAACCCAACTCATCCTACGCGAAAACTCATGTTGGCTTGAAACATTTGCCAAACCCGTTCCAATCTCAAACTCGTTTCGTGCCGAAACCTATCTCGTGCGGAAATTCGTTTCGGTCCGAAGTCTATCACAATCCCTTAGGACACTAACCCACATCAACCTATTTCTTTGAATATGTCGACCCATTTTTACCCGAAAATAACAAGATAAAATTTCAAATGACTCATTTTGACCCGTTTAGTTAAAATCTCTGACCCATACCAACCAATTTAATTTTTAAAACAACCCAAATTGATCTTTTTGAAATGGTTTGGGTCAAGATTGTCATCCCTAATATTAACATTTTATAAGTAACGAATTTTCACGTTGATGTAGATAAAATAATTAATTTCAAATTTGAAAGAAGAAAATTTTCACTTTATGTTTGTTTTGCAATAAAGATTAATAAAAGCTAAGGCCTATCGCTTTAGATGGGTTGTTTGTTTTTTAGATAACTTGTTTTAACACATGGTCAGTTATGTATTCCATTATCTAGAGTTGAAACCAAAAACAAAATGAAACTACTAATTTCAATATAAAGGATATAGTTACAAATAAAATTACATATATTGTATCCAAAGAAATATTTAGAAATTTACAAATTTTCAATTTTTTATTTCCATATTGTGTAATTTTTTCTATATTATAGCTTTATATATATTGAACATATTTTTTATATTTTACATTATGTTATTCTTTAAATAAATTTATTTATTCTAACCCGTATTTTAAACGGGTAGCTAAAAGGTTGAATTAAAGTTAAATATGTTGCAAAAGCGGTAGAATATACGGCTGCTGAAACTGTTTCTATGGCAATGTAGTCACTAGATTTAAAAAATCATATAAAGGTATATAAAAAGTTAAAATTTGAAATAATAAAAGGGAAAATTAGATCAGTTGCAAACATAACCATTAAAATAAATGGTCACTTACATAGCTACCGAACATTATTTGGTGAAAACGGTCGAAAATCATATTAACAAAAATTGAAAATAGTCTTCGTCGTAGAATCGGTTGTAATTTTTATTTAGAAAAAAACAAAATTACTAAATTACGGAATCGACCTTGGAAAGAAAAAAATAAAACTAAGGAAACTTATAAAAGTTTACGGTTCAAAAAAAACTACGGAAACTTATGCTTATTTCGGAGCGGCGCAGCCTATGCCTATTAGAGTCAAGTCGTGTCATAATTGGTCAATTTAGGTCAATTTGACAAGACTATGGTCAATGATTATCAATGATTGCAAGTTAGGTGAATTAGCTTCAATTGTGATAGTTATGGGCAACTTGATGAGGTCATGGGCAAGTAAGTTTAGTTAGGGTAGTTTTAAGTTAAGTATGAGTGTAGTCTTGTGGTAGTGATAAAACACCCCTAGCTAAGACCATGTTTAGTGGATGAAGTCCTATGGGGAGCGTTTTGTGTCATGTGGTGTCACGCACCATAGAGGTGTTTTACAAAAAAATATTGTAGTGGATGGAGCTCTTTCCAATCATTACCTCATTACTATTTCTTATTATTTCTTTATTAAAAAAAACAAGTAAAACAACCACCGATCATCATGGCCCATTCTTCCATTTGTCGCTTTGTGGGAATCGTCCATCCCCCCAAAAAAGAGCCATGGAGCCCTGGGGGGCAGTGGCGCCCACTACAGATGGTCGAACGGGTGTAACTCATCTGGTTGCTTCTCGCTTCCGAACTCTCAAAATCTTTCTAGGATATTTCGATGCTTTCACTTGGCTTTAGGCTTGAAGGTTAACTTCCACAAGAGTAAAGTTTAAGGAGTTGGGATTGAACTGAGCATCATGAGAATGTGTCTACAGTTTTGTGTTATCAAAAGGCGGACTTCTGTTCATTTACTTGGGCTTACCCGTAGGAGCAAATATGAATCGTATGAACATTGGAAACCGACGGTGGACAAATTTGAAGCTTAATCTCCTGTAGGAAATCTAACACTTTCTCATTCGGCAGGAAAATGACATTGCTCAAAGCAGTTCTAGGCAACCTTCCTTTGTACTATTTTTCTTATTTAAAGCAGCATCATCGGTCATCAATGAACTAGATGAAGATTCTTTAGGGGATTCAATGAAGAGAATTTGAAGATTATGGGATAAAGTATTGGCTCCAAAGGAAATGGACTTGTGTAGGTAGCCTCAAATCTGCTAACATTGCCTTGTTAGCAAATTGGTCGTGAAAATATAAAACTAACGAATCGGGGCTATGGGTCAAAGTCATTTCTGCCATCCATTAAAAGAAAAAAGATAGGCGAACCGACCCACCCAAACTCATTCATGGGCATTCATCTTTAGAAACAGCCCATGAAGGGCGGATGCATCCATCGTCCTACATGGGTGTTTGTCAAACCCCGTTAGGGTTGGTATTACATCTTGTACATGCGTGTGATAAAAAAATGAAAAATATTCAAAATTTCGGCCAATAGCGTGTATTAATAGTTTGTTTAAAAGTTAATGTGTCAACCACACCCTGTAGGTTCCAAGTTCAAGTCTCATCATCATCATCATCGTACTCAGTATATACCACAAAGAGCAAAGCTATGATAGGGTATGAGAAGAGTATGACGTAAACAATCTTACCTCTACCCCGTAGGAATAGAGAGGCTGCCTCCGGTAAGACCCCCAGCTCGATAGTAGTTTTGCATCAAGCCTTGGATACAAGGCGCATAACACTCAACCATCGAGACACCGGCCGATTGGTGCATGTACCCTTGTCTTTCGGCTATCAGCCGCCACCACATGATGCCTGATTATCCTTCCGTCACTTTTGACATTATTTTCACGAGATTAGTAAATGACGTCAAAATTAGTGTAACTTCACTTTTGCTCAGCCGAGGGTTCACACATATATACATTATATACGCGCACCACAAGCAAGGCGAGCCAAGTTCAAGTCTATAAAACCTAAATATTACGAATCCGCATAAACATTCAAATACATACAATGACTTTAGCTCTCAATTCAATGCACACAAAAATAAGCTTTCACTGTTATAATTTCTTTGCATATCATCAACACAGCAATGCCACAGATAATCGAACTAATTCAAAATCCACAAAACATCCAATACTTAGCAAGAGCTATTAGCAACTAAATAAACCATTTCTGGTCAACTGCACCTATGCCTTTTAAATGTGCCTTCATCATGATGCAAAAACCTCAAAACACATAGTTAAACCCCACAATTTACAAACATTTCAAGATTTCATTTCTAACGATCCGCCCTTTATTCTTGACTTCTTGAAGTAGGAAAAAAGGGGTCACTTTTATTCAGATATATGTTAAACAGCCGTGACGAGTACCTCTTAGCAAACGTCCTGTAATGATCAAGATCAAGACGATTCAAATCCGATGCTTTTTTCTTCAACTTCTTTTGTGAATCCCCGTCAATAAGCTTGCGTGCCAGGCTATTCAGTCTAGACACAAAAACAAGTAAACATTAAATATACACAAAAGATTTTGAGTTATCCAATAAAAAATAACTATTTAGAAGCAAATTCAAGATTGTACCTTAATGTATCAGATCTATTAACATCGCTTTTTTGTCTATGTAGAGCACATACACCGTTCAAACAAAGCTCATCATCTTTTTCAAAATCTTTAACCATATCCGACTCAGATTTCCATCCTTCTTTCCGTTTCGTCAGTTTAGCAATTGAGAACGCGTATAACTTTTGAACTTGCTCAATGTCTGAACCAGAATCGGGTTCAGATCCATCCAACTCATCTTTCTCCAAAAGAGGTGATTTTTTTGCTGACGTGTCAAGATGCTCTTTCTTCATTTCCTTTGAAACCCGACTTCTTTTAATTGAAGAGATGAACTCTCCATCGTCACCATCATCATCCTCCTTTTTATTATAATCTCTCTTGATCTTATTTGAAGCACGTTTTCCTTGATCATCATCGACATCGTCATCATCAATATCAATGATCTCAGGCAATTTGACTTCTGTTTTCCTCTTGGAGTTTTTCTTTACACTGACCAATGGTGGTTTCCTATCGCTTTCTGTGGCACATAAAAGTCTACCATAAGATTTTGTACCATAGATTGCTTGTATTGATAACTCAAAATATACCAAAATGCAATATTTTCTTTTCCAATTGGAGTCTAAGTTTAATATAAATATTTGGTAATTTCTATAGTCTACACTTAATAAAAAAAAGACAGTTAAACGAGAAGATGTCAAGACACACAAACTTTGATCCCAATCCGATCGACTCTCAACTCATTTTGCTTCTTAATTGAAAACTAATGAAAAACAAATAAGCCCTAAGCCTTACATGTACAACAAGACCCTTGGGAAACAAAAAACCAAATACAGTTAGTAGACATAAACCTGTTGTAATACTAAATAACTTCCATAAACAAGTAAACTTCGGCACCAAGTAAACCACCCCTTGAAATCAATCGTACGACCCTTGATGTCCTTCAAGTTTACCCGTCTACAAACATAGTTATCAAATGCACTAGGCGCACTCAAGGCGCATAGGCCTCGCTTGGGGCCTAGGCGCAAGGTGCAAAAAAGGCGAGGGCCTGAAGAAAAAAAAAGCACACTAAAATAAAAATAAATATAATGCATATGAAAAATATTGTTATTCTTCAAATAAAATAAGCAAAGTTATTATATGGCATTTAATATCAACTAATTAGTACCAAAAGTTTTAAAATAGTCAAGATCATGTAATTCCAAAACTTGAATAACAAATGGATCAATATAATGCCTTTGACCTCTCCTAGATCTAAGTTTCAATAGTGCTCGTTGCGTTTCTTTTGCTCGGCTTTTATCTTCACAAGTTTTTGTCATAAGCATTGCCAAAGCGCTATGCAGCCCAATATCACCGATATACAAGTGATGTATCGGTTATCGAACCCTTGGTGAAATATGAGTCAAATTATCGGTTAGAATATCGGTACCGATAATATCAGCGATATTGACCGATATATCACCAATATTCCCCATATCAGTGTTTTAAGTCTTAATTATCAACTTTTAGTGTTTAATGTTAGTTTTTTAAGTCTTAATCAATCCTTACTTGCTATGATTATTAGTGTTTTGCAAGTTGCAAAAGGTTAATCTGTTAATAGTAGGAGACTATACTGAATTATTAGTGTTAAATCGCTATATATATGAATCTTGCATGATATTAAAATTACCGATATCCCACAGATATCTCACTGCGATAACCGATATCTCAGAATATCCGATATTTTTCGGCATTAACTGCTTAGCCGAAGCGCTCACCAAAAAACTAGAAGCGTATTATTGAGCCTCGCCTGAAAAATGGGCCTAGGCGCAAGAAGCAAGGGCTTTTAATAACTATGCCTACGAATAGTCGAATACGGCATTGCTTAAAAAAGAATCTAAACTCTAAAGTATGTTACTTTCTGCCTAAAATTGAACTTCAGATATAAAATTAGAACCTATAAGACTATAAATCATGATATTTCAATTCAAAAACACCCAAAACTTATTAACATCTCTTAAATTAAAACAATCAGATCATAAAATCTATAAAATGCAAGAAATGTATACCAGCAGCACAATCCTTTAGTTCCTTACTCTCCAAATTAACCGAAGAACCCATCGATTCCTTACCGGCTTTCTCCGAACTCAAACCCGCAATCTGCTTCATCATTGCATCAATTTCCACTTGCTTCTTCTTCAACTCATCATTCAGCTTCTGATTCTCACAAACCCTAGCTTCTATCTCGCTTTGTTTCTTCTTCAACTCGTCACTCAGCTTCAGATTCTCCGAAACCAGAAGATCTTTCTCCGCTTTAGCGTTGGCTTTCAGCTTTAAGTACTTGTGTTTCATGCGTTGTTCACGGTCTGTTAAGGTTTTTGCGACGGAATCGAACTCGTGCGGGAAGAAAGATGACCGGAGCTGGGAAATGAGGTCCGCCGCCGTCGGAGATGCAGATTCCGGTGACCCCATTGGTTGAAGTATATTGGAGTGTCCAACTAATGAAAGAAAAAACAAAACAACGGATATTCAAAAGACGTCTCTCTCGATAGACGCGTATAACTGATACAAGTTTCATTTAGGCCCCCAGTTTTTTTTAATCAAATTGGGTATCGACTACCGTAAGACCGGGTCGCTATGGGCGCCCTTCTGGGTGGCGCGGTGGGCGCCATGCACCGTTGCGGGGCGCGGTGGGTGGGGACGCGGACCGGCGCCTTTTTCCCCTCTCTCTCTTCCGGTCATACACACGGATACACACATACATAGAATTTTTTTTAGAAATAGGGTATATATGAGATTCCTAATCGGTTGGCTTTGATTTTTAATCACAAATAGGGCAGTAGTTTTTAATAGCGGTGAATAAAAAAGTTGGTATAGGTGTGTAAGAGAATGTAAGAGAGTTGTCAGGTGAGAGAAACTTATTTGTATTTGATAGTGGCGAATAAGATTAATTTCTTTTGATATTGACGAATAAGATTAATTTCGTTTGATAGTGGCAAGTAAGAGTAAGAGTGAGGTCGTGTGACCAGGTACCATTAGCACTTAGTATTGACGAATAACCTTAATATCTCTTGATATTGGCAAGTAAGGGGCTAGTTGTATTCTACAGATTGTTTATATTTCATAAAATATTTTAAAATTTTATTTTTTAATATTGTTATGCAAAAATAGAACCTAAGTGTGACTGTGTGAGACCACAAAATGGTTTTAGTTAGTGGAGGATTTTAAAGTTCGTATGGTACGTTGGATAGTGTTCTTAATTATATATCTCTTTCATCTTAAAGACGTTAGTGTGGTTAGTAACTTGGTATACATTTATACTCGTGAGCAAAAGTCTTAGAGACAAGGAACTGAGGAAGGGTTTTGTCCCATGTTTTAAGGCTAAGAACTTCTAAATATATCACATATAAATATAAATTTGGTTAATATAGCATATATATATCCAATAATATTTTTTAACCCAGAAGTGGTTACATGTGATTTTTAAAGTATTTTATGAAATATTAACAATCAATACAACTAGCCTCTTACTCGCCAATACAAAGAGATATTAAGGTTATTCGCCAATACTAAGTGCTAATGGTACCTGGTCACATGACCTCACTCTTACTCGCAACTATCAAACGAAATAAACCTTATTCGCCACTATCAAAAGAAATTAACCTTATTCGCCACTATCAAATACAAATAAGATTCTCTCACCTGACAACCCTCCTACATTCTCTTACACACCTATACCGTATTTCTTATTCGCCACTATTAAAAACTACTACCCTATTTGTGATTAAAAATCAAAGTCAGCCCCCCAAGTGATTAGGAATCTCATATATACCCCATTTCTAAAAAAAATCCACATACATATGCATTTATATATATACCTAGCTTTGAACCCGTATATTACACGGGATTTGTTAAATATAAAAGTAAATAAGGTACGTTTTTTTAAAAAAAAATGAACAAAATTAAAGGTAAAAAGAAAATAAAATATATACTACAAATAATAAGAAGTTTGTAATCTCAAATTTAAAAATTACAATGAGATGAACCATTACAAGTTTACAACAATACACAACATTTGTTAAAATTGCTTTGACTCACTATCCATGGATAACTATGATGAATGAGATGAGAGATTAAAAAATTAAAATGGAAATTATAACCCATTTGTCAATATTGTTTTGGCCCATGACTCATAAATAGATAGGATGAATGAGATGAAAGATTAGAAAGAAAATTATAACCCATTTAACAAAATGGTTTTGCCCATAACTCATGGATAGATAGAATGAATGAGAAGAGATATTAGACCAAGAATGAATGTGGGATTGCCACATCATCTTTATCATTTTCTTTTATTAGTAAAGTTAGATTAGATTAGATGGGGTGCCCAATGGCATTAAACCATAGCGGGGCGTTAGGTAGAAGGGCTTTGAAGCCTCCGGTGCCTACGTGATGCTGATATGGCACTGTGGAGGGGCTTCGATGCCCCCCACCATAGCGGATAGCCTAACGAATTTATTGGTATGGTTGGATATAGGTACTGATACGGGTAGGACTGAGGACAGTTGGTTTTGTTCGGTTCAGTTTTTAGGTAAAACCGAAACTGAAGTCCTTGGTTTGTTTAATATACAAACCGTTTGGTTTCGATTCGGTTATAATGGGGTTTTTTTTTCCAATTATGTGTAGACATTGCAAAAAAATTTAAAAATGAAGATGATGGCTTTAAGTTTGTAAGAATGTATTTAAGTACCCAAATATATTAAATACAAAAATCAAAAATAGACACATGTTACGTGAAATCATACGAATAAAAAGTTGCTAGAGTAGTAGAGTTTAAAATTCAACAAAGTTTTTAATAAAAAAACACTAAAAGTTTAATCCTAATCTTCATTCATCATCTTGTTCATCTTCAAAGTTTAGTTCCAGTCTTCATTATCTTCATCATCATCTTCATCACAATCAATCGGTTCGGTTTTTTAAAAACGAAAAACCAAACCAAAACCGAAAATTCAATTTTTCAAAAATACAAAAATTAACCGTTGGTTAATGCTTCAGTTCGGTTTTTTCAGTTAATTCAGTTTCAGTTCTATTAATTTGGTTTTCTGCTCACCCCTAGAAACCGGTATTTTGATAGACACCCGGCGGGTGAACCGATAAAACCCTTTTTTATTAAATCCAAAATAAAATGTGTATGCCGGGATTCGAACTTGGGTCATTTCAAAGATAGAAGCTTTAATAACTACCCATTGAGCCAACCAACCAAGCTTCATTGATGTCTCTATTGATCAAACATAAATCATATATATTTAAAAAGCAATGTATAAAATATAAATAAACATTAAAGTTTGTTATTATTAGTATTTTTGGTTATTATTATTTTTTATATGTATATGAATTATATATATACTAGGTTAGATCCCGTGTTGCACACGGACGGAAAATATAGAAAACTTCACACATATATATGTGTGTGTATGTGCGCGCGCGCGTGTGTGTTATATGCATTTTAACGAATTGTAAATGTCAGATAATCTAGCACTATTATTATTATTATAAGGTATCATATTGTTAATTTAATTAAAATAACTCAATATATAAAGACAAATATAGAAAAATTACAATTTAAAACATAATTCTAAGTTATGTCATATATTTCTAACTTATACCATGAAACAAAAAAGACATATTGGTTAAAACTTCATAATCTACTGAAGTCATATGATGTAACCTATTAAGCGTAAACATGTAGATGTTGTAACATAAGTTGTGTGTTATAAAAATTATTTTTATTGAAATTATAAAACATTTAAGTACACAACATAAAAAATGCTAAAAATATGACTATAACAGTGAGATATAATTATAATTTTTATTAAACCGCGTTTAATGTAGCAACAATATAATCTAAACCTCGTGCCTTAGAGCATGTTTGGGATTGTGTTTGAAAAATGCTTATTGGCTTATTGGCTTTTTTCAAAAAGCCATTTTGAAAAGTCAGGATTTGGGGCTATTGGAAAACTGCTTTTCAACCCTTTCAAAAATCTAAAATAAGAAAGTTTTTTATGATTGCCAAATACATTTTAATTTATTGGCTTTTTAAAAACACCAATAAGCCAATAAGTATTTTTCAAACTCAATCCCAAACATACTCTTAAACCACCATTTCAATCCAAACATCTAGTCCAAACGTTCATAAATAATTTTCCAAAATAACAAAGTCTCAAAATTTAAAAAAATAGCAATGAAAACAATTAATTGTATTTATTACTCAATAACTGATGATTATAACAATTTATTTTGAAACTTTCTTCAACTTAGGAGTTAATGTTTAAAATTAATGTTCAAATTAACATGTGAAAATTATATAAATGAAAAATTGATGAGTTGGAAGCCTATGTGAACATGCTAGTTGAATGCCATGTGGAAACCTTGTATTGCTTTAATAGTATAGTAAGATATGTAAATATATATTTAAATTATTTATGACGTCATCCGGGTCAAACATCGATCCGCCATGCCGGGTCGGTCCGTCCTTTGACCTGGTAAGGCCTCGGGGTCTACGCTCGGGCCGGGTCTGAAAACATTACATGTGACAACATTTCAATCATTCTTAGTTATTTAATGTTTCAGGTCTGACTCAAAAGCCTCCGTAGGTGGAAAGTTCAACAATCGCGTAAAACCGCCCCTTGACGCAAACGCTGAGTCTCGAATCGAAAACCTCTTCTAGAAGAAGCAATCAGGCTACCACTAAGCCAAAAGACCCACGGTCATGGTTTGAATACTTTACACCTCTATATTTACTTGCTAATTAAAAATTATTTAATTAACAAATAAACAATACAACTAAATGATTAACAACAGTTCTAAATGAACATCAAACTTCTAAATAGAATGATTAGTATCGGAGTAGTTGCAAAGCCCAATGTGAGATTTTCCTAATCATATTTGGGGGTTTCATCAACTCGGTTAGCGGAAAGAGGCCCGGTCCCGCTTAATGACTTGCCTTCTAGTAGTTTAACTAGCCTTCCTCTTGGAATAATATTATGTTGTTGATGTCCGGCCTGATGCCTAGGGTTAAGTAGTGTTGTTGATCTCGGTACAGTATCATCATTCGTTGTTTCCTGTTTTTTTCCAAGTCGTCCGTCACCCGGTCATTCGAGGGTGTCTTCCTTCTTAGCTCATAGTATTAGTTGGACGATCTAGAAGGTAAGTTGCTCAAGTAAAACTTTTATTTTGGAATATATCCTTCATATTAAGAACTTATCTTCCTCTCGCATTATTAGTGATCATTTGGTACAAGTTTGTTTGCACTATGTACAAACATCTATATAGGTTTTCAAAAGTTACAATAAGGCCCCTCAAAATTTTATAATATATCGTCCTCTATTTAGTTAAAACTAACTTTTAATTTACAACACTCTTTAAATTTGCTTTTGGCCAAACAAACTTGGCAATGTGTCACAGTCAAATGTTTTTCCTTTCTATTATTCGTTTATAACTTTTAGAAGTGATATAAATTATAAAAGTTTAATATACGTTTCGACATGTTTATTTTTCTACATCTCATCTTAAATTTCGTTCAAAACGAAATTGCGTCATCTTGTTATTTATTATTGTGTTTTTTGTTTATTTCCATCATCTTGTTTTTTCTCCTCGACATTGTGTTATATTACTCAGCGTTATGTTGTATTCGCAATCCATTGTGTCTTTGTACCATTCCTAGATTTAGAAAAGTGTGTAAGATAACATAATTGGAGGAATTGGGATAGGGAACTGATTGTGAAAGCTCTATACCAAATCAGAGATATACGCGCATCCATCTATGATCCGAGCCATCCCTAATCTTCATTTCTTAGTCGGTACTATGCTTAATATTTCATTCTAGTGTACGACAAACCCTACTCTTCATTATGGCAGGGGGGGTTCAAAAATTGTTGAATCTACTACACCCCTGCTAAGAGGTTATCATTGTGATTATTTAGGTTTGGCTTGGTCAATCTAATTTATCCTAGATGACACGAGTTGGGGGTTATCCTTAAGCTCGGATAGCCGAAAGAGACCCTAACCTCATACTCATATTATAAGAATAACTAACTTCAGAACTCATGTGATGCACGCGAATTCAAAATAAATACAATTAAACTATAGAAAATAAATGATTAAATTAAACTATAGAAAATAAATGATTAAATTAAAAAAAAAGAACTTATATCTTATCAAATTAAATAGTTTAATAAGTTTAAATTATATTTTCTTTTCTAATATTATATTTGTACGAATATGTGGTGCATTCTCACGTAATTTCTTCATAATCACGAAAAAGATGGACCTGGTGATTTTATAAGTTATAATTATATTTTTTTTAATGGAATAGCGAATTTTAACAAAAGATAATAAGATATTTAATTATAAATGACATAAAAAGAGAACATATATAAAATTAGCATGACTAAAACACGCTTTTGTATTACATATTTGAAAGATATGGATGAAAACTCCATAGATCCATGGAAGTTGAATGAATACGTGAGAATAAAATTACTATTTATTCATAGTTTTTTCTTGTTTTTATCTTCTTAGACCTATAAATATCGTTCATTAATTTTTACTACATTCATATTCTACACTGAAAAGTGTTTATAAATTGATTTAATAAAAAAATACATATGATTTAATTAAAAGTATAAATATTTTTATTATACTGCCATAAATACCGTATATTTTTAATCTTTATAATTTAGGTAATTAGTATTTGGTTAAATGATGGATTGATATGTTTTGCTTATACTGATATAAATACGTTTTCATTGAAAATAGAAAAATAGTTTGAGCGAAAAATTTTAACTAAGAATAAATCTTCAAGTGACATGTATCCCCAATTATTTTACTTTATAAAAAACTAAAGTAAAATCTCGTACGCTCACTATTCATCCCCATGTTATATTTGATATGATTGGGACCGGAAACAGTGTATTATTTTTAATTAATTATGAATAAAAATAAACATATTATATATGTTATATCAGATGTTAAGTAGAATCGATACAATTATGTGTGTTGTCTTCCTTAGCTCATAGTAGACAATATGAAGGCATAAAAAAACAAAAACAAGGCTCTATATAACATAAAGCACATTATATATGTTATATCAGGTGTTAATAGTATTGCTACAATTATTTGTGTTAGCTCATATAGTCATATAGTAGCTATAGAAGCCAATTAAGTTTAACCCATCAATTAGCTTAATTAAAACTTTTTTTATTTAAATATATATATATATATATATATATATATATATATATATATATATATATATATATATATATATATATATATATTACATTGAATACAAACTTGTGCCAAGAGTAAGGTGAGAAAAAACATCACTCCACGTTTACCGCGTTCACCAGTTTTGTTTATCAACCACATGTAACGTTGTCAGATCCTACGGCCAAATCAAAATTTTCACACCAAAATTTCTTTAATTTGCACGTACATGGATGTAATTTGGTCTTCTTCTCCCTCCCAATTCCAGGTAATTAATCGCCGTCTATAATTCGTTAAATTTGTTCTCAATATTGCTCAATGTTTCTGCGTGTAAAACATGTATATATTGCATGCATTGTGCTTGTTTATTTCTGTTGTATTTCAATCATAATATAGTCCATATAAATTCTATCATGATATGTTTTCTCATAATATTTGACTCATTACCGATCATGCTCGTAGCTGGAATGCCAAATATTGTTGCAACGATCCTTTATTATTGCTTCAATATGCATAGAATAACAACCAATTTTAGGCAAATCTAAATCATGAAGCTGTCCAAAAAATTATATTATAGTTTGTTTTAAGATGATATATTGGTTTTTATTAATCCCCACTATCGCCTTTTGGTCGATCACGGTCCCAACTAACGAATTGGCTGCCGACGGTCCCAACTTTTAACGTATTTTTTCCCAACGGTCCGCAACTAACGGAATTCCTAACGTCGTTAGTTGCAAGTCGCCGGAAAAGCGTTTTTGGCTGGAAAACTCACATTTTTTTCTGGAAAACTCAACATTTTTGTCCAAAACATCTTTGTAACTTTGTATCGGACCTTTAGGAACCTTTTTCTAGTAAAAGCCCCAAATATTGAGGTCGTCTGAACCGCAAAACCATCGTCGAAATCGGTTGGTTGTGCTCAAGTGGTGGTGAGTCAATTGGTGGTGGTGGCGGTGTTCGGGTGGTGTTTTCTGGAAAAAAATGTGACTTCCAACAAAAACGTTTTTCCGGTGACTTGCAACTAACGATGTCAGGATTCTGTTAGTTGCGGACCGTTGGGAACATATAAGTTAAAAGTTGGGACCGTCAGCAGCCAATTCGTTAGTTGGGACCGACAGCGACCAAAAGAAGATAGTTGGGATTAATGAAAACCAATATATCTTTTATGATTTAAGTTTTGATCAAATTTAAATCATATTATGAATTTTTCAGATTTTGATTGAGGGGTGCCTTGAGGCATAGGAATCACACATGATTTGAAATATTAAGATTTTTTATATGCAGAAACAGTTTCAAAAGTGGACAGAATCTTGAAGCTGGTTGATTAAGAGTGTAAACTCTGGTAACAAAGACGCAAAACAAAGGAAACGATTCGAAGCGATGAATCTGATTGAGTATTTTTATAAGCAGTGCCAATCAATGTGTGATTTGTAAAGGGAAGGTCTGAAGTAAAAATGCAGCATGAAGAAGATAAAGAAGACAATGAGTCTACTTCATCTTCAAACTCATTAGGCATGGAATCCGCAGGATATCATTCGCCGGATAGTGGCTCAAAAACACCAAATATTGATCAAGCAAAAGTGACCACAACAGATGGTGCAAAGGTAGAGAATAAAATACCAAATATTGAAAGACAGTCGTCGTCGAATATGAAGGTGTTAGAAGACAGAATCATCGCTTTGAAGCACGAGATCGAGACCTTAAACTCTCAAAAGGGTGAACATGAACATGAATATGAACATGCACATGAACAACAACATGAACATGAACATGACGAATTCCGTAAAAAATTGAAGGAAATTTCAGGATTTCAGCCTGAATTTGCATCTAAAGAAAAGGAGAGTGAAGTGCTGACAAAACTAGACGAGTATGAGAAGCTTTTTAGTGGCAAGATTGAGGAATCCATGAATCGTGTCCAAAATTTGGAGACGGAAGTGGATTCTTTACGGTCTCAGTATAAAAACTTCTCACGCCAAAAAGAACAAGAACTCGAGTCGTTAAGAATTCAAAATCAAGAAAAGGAAATCGAGCTCAGTAAAAAAACTAAGGAAGCTTCGGATTCCCTTGAAATGTTAAAAAGATTAACAGTTCAAAGTCAAGAAGCGGAATCCGAGCTCAGTAAAAACACTAAGGAAGCTTCAGACTCTCATGAAATATTAGAAAGATTAACAGAAAAGTTAAAGCAAAAGACCAAGAACGAAGAGGGTTTGATCGAAGAACGAGATGCGTTAACACAACAAGTAAAAGATTTGGTGGTCAAGATCGAAAGTATAAACGGTGAAAATTGTTTGACAAAATATGAAAACGAGAGTCAAAGAACAATGATATCTCATCTGCAGGAAGAACTCCAACAAAAAGAGTGTAAAATTTCTACTCTCGAATCAGAGATCGAGGGTGTGAAGAGAGATCTATCGAGCAAGATAGAGTCCCTTGAGCAAAAATGCAAATCACTACAGAATGATAAAACAGAACTTGAAGGAAAAAATGGTGTTTTAACAGCATCACTAGAGCGAAGAAACACGGAAACAATGTCTAGTGTCCGAACCACAGTTAAGAAAATGGTAGAAATGATCAACGAATTCAGAAAGAAATCAGAGGACAGTGTCCGCCTTTTGAGCAGAAGAATCACCGTGGCGGAGAACCTTCACAATGAAACCCGAGACTGGTACAAAAAAACCCTGGAAAAAAACGAGCAAGACAGAAAAGACGCTGAGTTAGCATTGCGTAGCATCAAGACTACGACTTCAACGGTGAGTGACACATTAAGCGTTGCTGAGACGTTTGGGCTTCGGTATGTGGAATGCTGTGAAGAGTTCACAAATCGGGTGTCGAAAGTATGTTGTATGATAAATTTTGTGAAGGATTGGATGAGAGTAAAGAATGGTGATTTGGTACAAGTTAAGAAGGATTTTGATGAGCTTGTGGCTCAAATGGATGATAAAGAAGAGGAGATTCTTGCTGCAAGACAAAAGGTGTTGAAATTGGAGGGAAAGTTAAGGGATTTGAAGAAGATTGTGAAGGAGAATGTACAAGTTAAGAAAGAGTTTGATGAGCTTGTGGTTCAATTGGATGATAAAGAAAAGGAGATTCTTGGTGCAAGACAGAAAGTGCTGAAACAGGAGAGCAAGTTAAGGGATTTGAAGAAGCTTGTGAAGGAAAATGATGAAACCATGGTTGTTTTGAGAGAGGAGAAAAGGGAGGCAATAAGGCAATTGTGTGTTTGGATTGATTATCACCGCAGTCGTTCTGACTTCTATAAAAAGGCGTTTTTCGAGTTGGTTAGCAGATACACAAGACGCAATTAACCCTGGTTCAAAACTCGTCTGAGCTTCTATAAAGAAACTAGGAAACTCGAGACCAAATTGGTCTGATGCGATTGCTGTTGGAAACCTACCCAAAACCGGCTTAAAATGCCAGTCTTTTGTCTGTAATGCTTTTTGTTTGTTAAAACTTTAATATCAAAATGACCTTTTGAGTATAATCTGAGTAGTGTCAAATGAAAGCTTTATCAAACAAAAATTACTCAAATCAACAGATTAATTGTTTAAAGAAACCATTATCATAATCATAACCATAAAACAGATCAAACAGCTCACCAACTCTATTAAATATCCTTATTAGGTGGTGTTGGTGCGACGCAAACGTCAAACACCAAAAGACCACAGCAGAAAGAGAAAGTGTCGGGTATGTACCGGGGTCCACTATATCAACACTAACTTCTAAGCCTCTCAGTAACTGAAAGATGACTGAAAGAGAGAAGACAACAAAAAAAATTATGACCTCCATAGTTTATACCTCCTACTTTCTCTTCTGCAAGCAAAAATAATATTATTAATTCAACAACATTATTATTATAACTAGGATGCTTTTCAATCAGATATCCTCATCTCTACTCCGAGTAGATCCTTGACCACCTCGTACGACACGAACGCGATCGCAATCGAAGGAACCACCTGTTTTCCACAAATCAAGATTAAAATATTTCTAGAATTTCCATAATTAGTAAAATAAAGTTGAATATAATAATAACTGATACAAAATTACAGACCTTGACTGAGTTGGGGACCAAGCCTTTGTACAAGGCTCCAAAACCTTCATAACGAACGGTTTTCCTGAAAGCATCAACCATACCAGTGTACTCGAGGGCTGATTTGCCATCTGCAGTGACAACTGAAGCTGCATGTTTCCAACCAACCATTTGCATTCTTCTGCAGATGACATCGAGACGATACGCAACGGTCTGACCCACAGTTCCAGCTGCAGCTCCACATGCAAGCTTTGTTGTCACACTCAAATCGGTGTCCTAGGCCAAAGGGTCTTGATTTAACCAACCAATCTTTTAAAGATTCATACACCGCAAAATTGAGACCCACGTATGGTACCTACATATATACACCACAATTTTAATAACCGGTGTATACATCTGCAATCACTACGACATGTTTGGCTTTTTGACTTACGACACCAATGACGGAAGGAAGCCACCCTTTGTATAATGCGCGTGGGCCTTCTTCACGAAGTACGGTTGCAAGAGCATGCGCGATTCCTCGATATTGGCTAGGAGATTTATCAGTCTGCAAAAATTAAAGCGTTTGTAATTAATGTGAACCTAATAAAAAATTGTATAGCTATTGAAAATGTTTAACATCTAGAAATCTTGAAGAATACCTGCACAGTAAGCCGACCTCTAACCAAGTCCATCGGGTAGGTAGCTGACATAGCGATTATTCCAGCACAGGCACCAGCTCCAAGGCGTAAGACAGGGGTCAGTTCAGCATCCTCTGAAAATAGATTTAAAAGATTATTATCTTATAGGTTTATGTGTGAACAGGTATTTGTTAACTCAGGGATATAGTAATGTAAGATGATAAAAATGATTAAACTTTCATACCGTTTCCGGGTTGCTGTCGGTAGAGCCACAAGATTCCCCTGTTTATCACAAAAGGGTAAGTATGTTGAATCAAAGTCAGTAGCTTTATATCATAAATGCAGGAAAGAAGGAAAAAAAGAAGGAAGCCCGACTAATATGTAAAGATATTTCACATTTTTGGCCGTATTTGATTTCACTTTCATTTTTCTATGATTTCAACCTGTCGTCTCAAAGATATATGCTATATTATCTATTCCTACAAATTGGTTCAAAACTGCATTTCAATCTAAAGTAAACTACATAACAAAGTACTTAGTTAGCACAACCCATAAAAACTATTAATGTAGAAAGAGCACATACTTTGATGCTTCTTCGTAGCTAAAGAACTTGACAGCAGAGTTTGGAACGATACGAGCACAATTAGTACCATTTCCCTTGAACAGTCCACGAAAACCCTCTGTTCTCCATATATACTTCAACCCCTGGATGGTACCATTATATTTGATTGCATGAGGATTTTGGACCTGCAAGAAAAAAACCCAAGTATATTAAGTTTTCTATATTCTTTCATCATTTAAGACAAGGCTATCTCAAATTAATTAATGTCTATCCAAGCAATAACCTTTGCATAGGTTATGTCACTCAATTATAAGTATATGGATTGATAAAAATAGCTCTAGAAATGCAACTGATCTCACGAGTCATGGCTTTTCTTTACACTTTTGACTACATTTAATCATTGTTTTTGTTAATAAAGAAAAGACCTTTGTATTAACAACTTTGTGGCAACATCCTCTATTGAGAATAAATAATCAACGTTGAATCACACTTTGCTAAAAGATCCATTATTAGGTCAATTTTGAAAGAAAGACTGACTAATTAATTTATTTGTTCATGGAAAAAAAAAAGAAAGCATTTAGACAGATGACCAACCTGAAGCAAAATTTTCAGTCTTTCTAGAGGAGCAACAGCGGTCCTTGATCTGCAGCAAAAAACAACCAAATAAACAAACAGCATGTTATAAACCAAGAAACTAATCAATTGAAGCTTATGAAGAAACTTTATTCTTTTCCTAAAACTTATGACTAGTTTCTTCCACCACAAAACAAGCTAATATAATCTATCATGACGTTTTTGCAATGCTTTCTTATTGGTGATGTCGGACCGAGCTTGAAATAGAGTAGATCAAACAGATATATTGTACAAGAACACTTCCCATGAGTTAAACACTTAAAACCATAATAATTAATAACCACATGGTCATGTTTCCAGTTTCCTTCTTGCATGTTCTACCGATTCTTCTACCATAGTACTACACTTCTTTACAAATTCATCTCATCAAAATGAATAATCTATACTACATATAATACACCACATATGGGCAAATTAAGACACTTAGTTTTTAATTAATTTACAACATTCAATGCATGAGGTACACCCAATAAAGCATGTAACATAGGGCCAAAGTTATCCAGTATAAAACATGTTTTCAATTTCATCTTTAACCCAACTTCCCCCACGATTTTTAAACGGTAATAATTTTTTCATACGCTTATATTTTTTTTTAAATTGTACCATAAAAACAAGCATTTTATTCTCTTTAATCTGAGTATGGTATTGCCATAGCCTTTTTTTTAAGTTAAAAAAAAATTAACATTTTACGTAGCGGTGCTTGCAATCCGGTTTTGATGGCTTTTAAATTAAACCTTGAGCCAAACCGTTAACCAAAACCGAATCTTTGAAAATTGAAACCGAACCATTACCAACGGTCTGTGTTTCCTGCTGCATCACGCAGGCAACCGTCTAGTCTTACATATGACAAACAGAGAAATTACACAAAACCAGCTTTCAAACAATAATAAAATCAATCTCTTCATTATTAGCTTCCCTCCAAACCCTAATGAACTCCTGGTGACTCACAGTTAAAACAACTTCTACAAATCTTAGCTCCCAATTACAACATCAATCCAATAATAATTATCAAATCCATACATTCACTCACGTTTCTCGTGTACGTAACCATTAGGTCAAACAAATGTATAACAAACAGATCGGAAGTCTAATCAATCAATCAATTATTAAAAGTAATTAAAAGAAAGAAACTAACACTCCACCGGCAACGCCGCCGGCGACAAGAGACTTGCAGATGCTGAGCAGAGCGTGGCGGCTGGGAGCCTTAACACCTTCACTGGCAATCTTGGCTTCTTCGGCGAGATTAGCGATCGTAGCGCTGGTCTTTCCTACCACATCCTCTGAGGCCATGTAAACCCTAGGTTTAGGTTTATAAATTGGAGCGAGGCAAAAGAATAATAATAATAATAAATAAGATTCGCCGTCGCAAAGCCAATCCGCCTCCGGTGATCTGTGTATAAAAGGAGTATAATTTAATACAGTGAAATGGTGAGTGATTTATTGAAGGCGAATGAGGGTGTTGGTGAAAGGCTACGCGCGCGCGTATTGGATTGATTATATTTATGGTCTGTATTAATCGACCCAAAAACATTCTTTTAACCCCAAGGGGTAGCCCAAAGTCAAGGCCAAAGTTCACTACTTCGGGTTTCAGATATAAATCGGGTTACGGGTTCTGATATTGAAATGCATACTTTATCTGTATCTTACGGGTAAGATCGGGTAGTAGAAACTCGGGTATAAAAAAACCTAGTTCTAGGTTTTTTTTAGGTCCAGGTTCGAGTTTTTATTGCACCTCTAACTTGAGTTATACAAAATAGTTTTCACTTTCAGGATGGGACGCATTAACCAGACACTAGTCCTTCTTGTAGACTTGTAGTTTGACTCATCTATTTGTCTCGTATAGACTTATATGAGTTGTATAGACCATGACAGATGGTTCGTAGGGATGGTGGTGAAACATGAATCTGATGGGAAAACGAAACTCGACATAATTGGGACGGGTAATCCTCGGCCCATTAGGGTTTGGGATGGGTTTGGAATTTGTAATATACTCGATTGCTGGATAATATTGACCCAGTTATTCGATTATATACCTGATGTACCCAACATAATTTTTCTATATTTATATATATACTATACTCTAAATATTTTAAATATATTATTTGTTAAAACTTGTTTTATGTCAATTATTTGATATACTAGGATAGAGCCCGTGTAATATATGGTTGGTTAAAAAAATAAAACAAAATGGAATGTTATGAATCTATAACAATTAAGAAAGAGAAAAGGCTAACATCAATTCATTCTAGTTGGTAAGCCATAAGCATTTTAAAAGCAAGGTAGTGAGTTCGATTCCCATCAACAACATATTCTTCATTTTATTATTCATAAAGAAGAAATTGTAAAAATAGAAAATTGTACACTTGGCAGTCTAATTGAATGACATGTGGATTCATTATCTTGTTTTAATAATATAGGTAGAAGGTAGATGTTTCTTTAGTGATGAAATAATTTAGGGATGTCAATGGATTGGGTTTAGGTATTCTCAAATCATACCCAATATAGTGAACTTTTTAAGTGAATATCGTGTGACTTATATCAGATAGGATGTGAATACTAGATCGCTGTCTACTATTATTTAGCTTCGTTTAGTGTGAAACTCACATGTTATTAATAACTATATATTTAACTTGAATTAAACCATTCCATGTGTGCATAATATTAATAATACAATGATTGGTAAGGGAGATATCAACCCTAGTTTGATATTCCATACGACTTTTAGCACCTTACATGGTTTAGGTTATTCTACTCATGTTAAGGACTTAAGGTTTGTGTATGAATAGAGTCGAAACACGAACACATTACACCTTTAATCAGGCAAGTTATCCCAAACTTAAAAAATGAAAAATGAAACATTTCTTTTTATGAATCAACTTACAATAGCATAGTTTAATTATTATTATTATTATTATTATTATTATTATTATTATTATTATTATGTTAATTAATTGTTTATGGTTAACAGGCCCGGCCCAAGGCAATGGCGAGGAGGGCGACGGACCCAGGCCCACTCTCTCGAGAGGCCCATAATCATTAAAAAATAAAAATTATATTTTATATATAATTTTGTTTTAATACCAAAAGCCTACAAAATGACTCTTTGATTGAATGGAAAGCGTTTTATACTATGAAAATAAATTTCAAAGTTCAATTCCACAATTAGTGTTCTTTTTTTAAGAAAAAAAAACTTTTATTTGTGTTTTATACAAGTCATTTTAGTAACATTTTGTTTGTTTTGGGCTTTTGAAGACAACCTTATTAGTAAAATTGACAAATTATCTATTACATAATTGAGAACACGATTTTGGTGGGCCGTTTTTTTACTCGTCCCGAGCCCCAAAATTTTAAGGGATTTTTGGAGCCGGCCTTGATAGTTAATCATTTTAGATTTATCACCTAGAAATTATTCTTCTATAAGCAATATTAACATACAATGTGAATATCTTTAAACATGGTCTTACAGTCTCAAATTTTTGTAAATTTTTTCCAACTGCTAAACTCCTTAAATAATTTACATTCCTTGTTTGAGTAAGAACCCAAGGCTTTCTACTAAAAGGTAAGTCTTTATCGAGTTTTTATCAAGTTGATATCAGGCGATAATAATTAGGAATTCCTCTCAATCAAATGCCGAAAATTCAAACCCTTATGTGGTAGGAATTTAGGTGGATTTTTAAGGTGGTGTAAAATTAAAGAGTGTGTCGCAATTATAATAAATGATTTGAGAATTAAAACAGATATGTTTGATTACTTGTAAAAAAGTGTACTTGTTTAGCATGCAAGTGTTTTATGTAGGGATGGCAGTAAAACCCCAATCTGATGAGAAAACCCAAAACCCGATATAAACGGGACGGGTAATACCCGGTCCATTAGGGTTTGGGACGTGTTTGGGATTAATTTTGAAATTTTTCGCGGGTTTGGGATTTCTAATATACCCGATTACCCGACCTGATTACCCGATAACATAGACCCATTTACCCGATTATATACCGATGTACCCGATGTAGCTTATTATTTTATATATATACAATATTCCAAATATATTATTTGTCGAAACTAGTTTATGTCAATTTTTTGAGATATTTTACCCTTATGGTAACCATCTTTGTAATTAATTAGTTATATTTGTCAAAACCTGTTAGAAACCCGACGGGTTTTGAGCGGGGTATACCCGACGGGATTTATCAAAACCCGATAGGAAACCCGAAACCCGATGGAAAAACCCGAAACCTAACGGATAACTACCCGATTAAAATCCGACGGGTTTGGAACGCACTTTTATAACCAGGTATGGGTTTGGAAATACCTAAACCTGACCAAATCCGACCCATTACCATCCTTAGTTTTATGGATGATTTAAGGTCTCTATTAGTATTATTGGTTTAGAAATTATCGCCATGTCGCTATCCGTGTGGAAGTTCTAGTTTAGTTGTTTGGTATCTCTTGGCCCACCCAACTACTCATATAGTCATTTTAATATTATAAAAGGTTCGAAAATAGAAAAATGTTACATCTGAACTATCGGATAAAAAATTTTAAGGACTAGTATTAAAGTAAATATATGTATGAATACAATTTAAATTCACACTTGAAGAAATTTTATCACGATCCCTCTAGTGGTGCTCATCTACCTCATTGCTTAATCAAGTGCCAATGTGTCATTTAATAATATGCTGGATTTCAGGTTCATCGCTTAATAAATGTACCCAAATAAGTCTCATATATGTATTTGTGTTGTGTTGTGTTATGAATCAGTCCACTTGATGTTTTTACAAGAATACAAGTATAAGTAATGCCTAGCAACCAAGTATTTATATAATCATAGACTCCAACTCTGATTATTAATATTCGTTTTGTAATCGCTGTTTTTGTATAGTTATTTTTGTTTTCTGATATTTTATTCTTAATTTAACAAATTTTGTTATATATATATATATATATATATATATATATATATTACGAGATTAGAGAAACTGAATTGAATCGGAGAATGTTTACTTATCTTGTGGATAAAATCGTTGAAGATTAAGAATCGTTAAAGAGTTCACAAGAGATATTAAGTTCATGTACCGGAAATCAGTGATTAAAACTAAAATTCAAATTCAAATATGAATTTTTAATTTTAGCATCTTTTTTAAATAATAATTTTCTAATATTTCAATAGAAGCTTTCTTAAAACTCTTAAGATCAAAACGACTAACAAACAGGTAGGCTTTATATTAAATGGACTATGTTTGGGCTAACTCATTTAAAGTTAGTTGTGTTTGGGTTAAGCATGTTATATTAACCGACCCAAAAGCTTATTATCTTTGTGTCGTATGTCGGGTTGTGCCAGAAGTTGTTGCACATTTGTAATACAAAGTCAACTTTAAGTATAGAACTAGAAGAATCGTAGAAACAGCTATACTTATACCTATTACTTTGACTGGAATGTTAATGACTATCATGTGAACTTTCTCTGTTTATGATTATCTTCCATGTTCTATGTACACGTACATTCTGATTTTACACTTAAAATTGATCGTCTAGCTATTTATAACATATTTTCTTTATTTCGAATTAATTTATCATTGGTTTTCTAGTCTTGATACTTTTAAATAAGTGAGCTTATAAGTTATAGGTGTCAAATTGTTATTTATTCGTTACGTGTTATACTAATTGTCAAGGCCGGCTCAATGGCCTTGGAGGCCTAAAACCAACTAAAATGTTGAGGCTTTTTTTTTCTTTTATTTATGCATATAGCATCAGAGAGTATCCAAAAATTATAGAATACGAATGATGCTGTGATAATTGATATGAGACAATCCTTCTTAGCTTGTGGTTCATCAATGAGTTACTAATTCTAAAAAGAACTCTACTTTTAAAAACCCATAACATAAAGCCCCTATTTAAGATCGAGACCCTATAAAACTGGAGGCTTAAAGCTGTTGCCTTATTTAGCTTACCTACGAGACGGCCCTACTAATTATAAAAAGAAAAAAACAATAATAAAAAACCTTTTTTTGGACACTTTACTCACTTAGGCACTTAGCCACCAGGCCCACCACTAACTTTGAATTAGGTTTGAATTTTACGCATTCAAGCTTTGTTTATTTTTGTTAAAGTTTTGGTAGGCATGAACTCCAGTGACCAACCTTATATAATAAAACTCATAATTTGCCACTAAACTATAGTAAAATTACGTATACGTACGATAACTGCTATTTAAAACACACCTGTTAAACTAAACATAGACATACATTCAATGCTTACGAATGACACATGTATATGTTTGCTAGCACACACGTACATGCTTATGAGTACTACTATATGGGGTGCTAGACAACTTAACGGTGTTTGAGCTCGACATGGTTAGAGTTCAGCTTGACAACCGAATTGTCACAAAATTTGCCACTAAAGCATGGTAACTTGACGTGCAGAAAATGTTATTTAAACACACGTGTTATATCAAATTATACATATAGACAGACATACATACATGCATGCTTATGTTATGATACATGCATATGTTTGCTTGCACACATGCATGCTTATATGTATGAGGTGCAATAAAGCTTAACGGTGTTTGAGCTCGATTTGACATCCTTATTTATTTCTTTTTGAAAAAGAACTAAATTTGTAGTCTTTGTTTATTTGTTTATTTTTCTTAACATTCTTATAAACATTTTAACAAAAACTTAGTTGTTTTCTAAAAGTAAACTTGATATCTTAAAACAGTTTTGGCATGTGATTGGATCAACATTTCAGATGGCAATTAATTGCTTAAAAAATATGTATTAGTTGTCTAAAAATAATATATAAAATGAAATAAAAAAAAATACACCATTCGCTACACTTACTATAATGCATGCTCATGGTATCGATAATAAAATTCCCATTGCCTAGGTGGTGCCCACGTGGCAGCGCTTTCATTATCACACACAAAATTTTAAAAGTTTTAAGTTTGATAAGTATGAAAAATAAAAAAGCTAACTCAACGAGACATGAGTTGGCTTGAATTTTAACGAGTTGATCAAGCACAAACTTTCAGAGCTGGCTCGCTTATTTTTTAGCACGAATTTGGCTTATCAAGCTCAATATTTCAGAGCCAACTAGTCGACCACGTACCCTATTTATTATTGGGCTAGTTAAAACGGGCTAAAAAAATGCTTAGTAAACGGCTTAGGAAAAAAATGACCTATATAAAAATGTATTGGACTATAATCCAGATAGTCCATTAAGCTGTGCAGTTGGACTGTACCACATAGGCTTCATATAGGGCTGCACAAGCAGCACAACCAAACCACATTCGGATCCTAAACTGGATCCAACCCAACTCAGAAACCGGTTTGGATGAATGTCTGAAACTGGTTCGGATTCAATCCAATATGTGGGTTTGAAATTAATTTGGGTGAACATACTTGGAATCCCGTTTTGAATCCGACCCGATCCGATATGATTCTTTTTTAAAAACTAATTTCTAAATGATCTGACTTGGGTCGGACCGGTGCTGACTTTATTTCACTTAGTAACCAAAAAAGGTCAGTTTTAATAATTTTAATATGTTTATCAGTAAACGCTCACAGTCTCACCCATTCTACAACCAATCCATATTTGTTGTGGAAATAAGTTACGCAACAAATGTTTGAGAGCATAAACTTTTTTTTTTCATCAATATAGAAAATTAAAAAAGTGTGTTGATGTGAATAAAAAATATTGGATTTATTATCACATGGGTGACCTAGTCCGTCATATGACTTTTTCACTCATATATCCCTCATGACACACACACACACAAAAACGTATGCTTTTAAAAACAAAAAATAAAGGTTTTTGAACATTTGAATATGTAGCAAGAAATCCAAAGCCTCTTTGATTGTAAAATCAAAACTGATCATAGCTGAGAATTTGAAAATGTATTGCAACTTAGAGCCTTTTGTAGTACGTTACTTTCATATAATTTTCGGCTTCTCACACTTCTCAATTAAATAAGGTTGTCAGAAAGAAAATTTTAAATTTTTAAAGACATGAGTCGTGTTATGATAAAATCTAAATTAACAATCAGTTCTTTGAAAATATTGATGTTATGTCATACCAACCATAGCATATGCAATACGTTTGTAAATAGAGTTCTATTGAGAATTTGAGACCAATATCAAATAAGATTACATATGAACTAATGAATCATAGGAAACCATTAATAGGTCATTTTAGACTATTTAAGTGCAAATGCTATTTAGTATGTCATTAGATGATACCCGACTCTATTACCCGAATCATGTATATTCGTTTTCCCGAATTTTATATTTTCAATACTCTTGGGTGATAAATTTTTATGTAAATTTAAAATAATAAGAAATATATTTAGAAATCACAACGAGTGATTTTTAATAAATTAACAGTTGTACCTGATATAGTAGTCGTGCACCCAGACGAGTACAAAACTAAGCATGAGGCAAAATTTAACACCTGAGTATGAAATTAAAATTATCAATTCATGTCACTGTATTTCCTAAACATGAATACATTAAATATGCACCTAAACAGGAACTTTACACACAAATATTGCAAATATTCTTTTCATATAAAATATAACAAAAACATGTAACTTCAAATCAAACACCATATACATGTTTAAGAACAAACATTGTACAGTCTCTCTCACTTTGCTTTCGGCTTAACCCACACAAAAAAGCACTCCTTCCATATTCTTTACTCTTTACCTTTTACTTTATCAAAGCAAGCAACACGACGTCGTTCTTTACCATTTTTGCACCACCACCTCAAATCACAATCTGCTTTTATCAACTTTGATCAAAGTATCGAAGCAACCATATCATATAATAATAATAATAATAATAATGGGCCAGATGCCAGAGCCGGCTGGTGGGTTGGGTAACCAGGATGACTAGTTGGGGCATTTAATTTTTTGGGACACAATTTTTTTTTATATATATTTAATTTTTTTTACAAAATAAGTATAAATCTTAATCATTTTATTAGATACTAGGTTAGAGTCCGCGAGACACACGGGTGATTAAAAAAAAACAATAAAAAAAATGATTAAGTCTATCTTAAAATCCTGATATCAATATCATAAACAAATTGGAAATTCAGAAAGTTAACTCGTGGATCTAATAAAAATTTTAAATTAATTAGCAATGAATTAATTTTACTTTATTATATTAAGGATAAAGAGAAAAAGTTCAATACGATTTTATTTAATTTTGAATTATTTTATTATTAAGAAATTATGAGAATGCGTATTATTAATAGAAATAATTATTTAATTTAATTTTAAATTATTTTATTAATAATAAATTATAAGAATACATGTTATTTATAGAAAGAATTATTGTTTTAATGTTATTTATGGAAAAAATAATTGTTTTAATATAGATATAGATTTGAGCCAATTTTTTTTACCCATAACCCATTTAAGATATTAGACATAGTGGTCTTTTTATTTCGTTACTCGTTAACATTTACAAACCTTTTTATTCATCTTGACCTAGCCATTTAAATTCTTGAAAACCACCCGAAAGAATATTATTCCAATTCCCTCCAAACTTTCTCTTTTCTAGGAACAAGTAATTTATGAGGCCATCAACACACTTTTCACCCACTCAGTCTCAATCCAAGAACACTAACAACAACTTTTTTGTTTTGTTTCTTCACTAGCCTCTATAATTTTAAAAACCCACCAAAATATTTTAAAATCCCATGTGGGTTTCTTGTAATTTGTCCAGTTTGGCAAGTTTACTCTTGGTTTGGTGAATTTGATGTAAAAAAAAATAATAATAAAAACATTTTGGTTACACGAAATGGAAGAAGAAGGTTCGACAGTGAGATTGGTTCGGTGTCCTAAATGTGAGAATCTTCTTCCTGAGCTGCCTGAGTACTCTGTTTATCAGTGTGGAGGTTGTGGTGCTGTTCTAAGAGGTAATTTTGTTTATTATTATTATTATTATTATTATTATTATTTGTGTGGTTGGTTTTGATGTTGATGATCAAATTGGTTAGTTTTTAACTTTAGAATCTATTGCATAATAATGTGTAATTTGTTGAAAGAAAGTTGTGAATTTCATTGATTTATGGAAAATGTTGCATGTTAGAGCATGTTTGAGATAATAATAATAATAATAATAATAATAATAATAATAATAATAAAGGTTTTGAGATGGGAAAGTACCAAATTTGACTTTTGCAGAGTCAAAGATCAAATTGGCTAGTGTGTGTCTTTAAATCTGTAAAAATAAATAGAAAACAAAAAAAAATTTTGATTGATGATAGAAAGTTGTTAGGTTCATTGAGTTGATAGAAAATGTTGAATGTTAGAACACATTCTGAGATAATAATGAATATTTTGAGTTAGAATATATTCTGTTAGCACATTGATATGAATTTCAGATATATCTTTTCAAGTTTTACTGTTTTAGTCTTTTGACTGTTTTATGTGTTTGCATGTGCAATTCATTTTGGTTTTTGCATTAATAAATTATACTGATCATGGATTTAATGATGTTTTATGTATATAAATGCATAGTTTTAACTTTTACCTGCATTTTTTTTAATTAACGAAAATCAGGAAAACAATCGACTCCATCCAAAGAAAAAAGACCATTAGAAAAAACCGAGAACGAGAACGGTACAAGGGTAGAACCGTCCACGAAAGCAAAAGTTAGTTTAGAGTCTAGTCCTCTAACCGAGAGAGAAAGTGATGAACTTGAGGTTGGTAGCAGGAAGGGTAGAAGCGTCCACGAAAAAGTTTCAAACTTGACCCCTAATTCCGCATCAAGAAAAGAAAAACGCGGAATTTTAACTGATTCTGACCAAAGTAGACGAAGAAGACTTGATTACAGTTATGGTATGCCAAGTGAGTCTCAAGAGCTTAGAAACCCGTTCGGGCCCATTCGATCAAGGCCCATTGGGTTTCATAGAAATTCTAGTATACTCGAAAAGGGTAGATTTGGAAATTTACCATATTCAACCGAAGTCCCTTCGAGTTCTCACTCGACTAGTTTACATAACCTCTCAAGGGTTCAAGAAATAGAGAATGATAGAGTTGAACTTCTTAAAAAGCTTGATGACTTAAGAACCCAACTTAGCAGATCTTGGCCTCATCAGCCTCCGCAAATGCCACATCAGCCTCCACCAATGCCACATCAGCCGCCACATCATCATTACCTACCTCCAACTTACCAAAGCCCGTTCCTTGGTTACAATCAACACGACCCCATTCTTCACCGACCCTCATGTTCTTGTTCACAATGTTGCAACATTAACTGGCAGCCGAGGTCTTTTACCAGCCGAGAAACCAGTTACGGTCCATGTCAGCTGCCACGTCATCGTACAAGCACTTTTGATTTGGGAAATGATAGTTTGGGTACAAGATATCCAAGAAGACGGGTTATTTTAACTCATGGAGGTGAACGTGTATCCCGGCCCGTTTCAGGTGGGGCCCCGTTTATAAGCTGTTGTAACTGCCTCGAGTTGTTAAAAATACCTAAAAATGTTAATTTGGTGGAAAATAATAACCGCACAACGATAAAATGTGCGGTTTGTTCCGCTTTAATATCATTAAGACTCGAAGATAACAAAATCGTTGCTTCGGCTTCAACTTCAACTTCAACTCCTTCACTTATTACACAAAAAAAAGTCAATGAAAGAAAGTCAAACAGAAGCCCTCATGACTCTCTTGATTATGATAACTATGGCTATAATTTTCAGTTAACCGATACTGAACCAAATTTATCAACCAGTGAAGAGCAAAGCCCCGACAGTGTAATCGATAAGCCCTCTTCACCTGTTCCAATTTCAGAAAGTCAAAATGATGAGTTGACCAAAAGTCAAAGAACTGTTAAGGAAAAAGTGACTGTGGATCATTGTAACAAGAAATCTTTAAAAGATGCATTGGTTGCAACCGAGATAGATGTGCCTTTAACTGAGTATTTAAATTGTGGTGGTGTTAGTAAAGAAGAGGATCAGTTAAAGACCAAGAAAGTCGGGAGCGAATCTTTTTTTGCATGTTTGCTTAAAAAACGACTTATTTCAAGATCGAGTGGTGGCGTTGAAAAGGGAAGATCGGATGTTTATGTAAATGGTCAACTGTTGACCGAGCGGGCGGTTAAAAAAGCTGAGAAGTTAGCAGGGCCTATTCACCCTGGAGAATACTGGTTAGTTTATCTCATTTTTATAATACAGTTGTTTGCGTTGACTTTTATAGTCAAGCATGTTCTTTCTTAGAATCAAATTCAGTAAGGATTTTTAATATATTAACACCATCATTTGTGGTTTGTGTTTATATGATATCTGTTTTGTAAGGGTTTTTTTTTTTTTTTTTTAATATTGACACTGTCGTTCTTCCGTTTATAATAGCATAATATGTAGATAGTCACATTTTCTCACAAATTACACAAAACTGCAAAATATTACACCAAAAAAGTCCTTTTGATCTTAAAAGTCAAAACATTTTCTTTTCTTTAACCAGGTACGATTCGTTAGCTGGATTCTGGGGTGTTATGAATCAGCCTTGCCTTGGCATTATTCCTGTAAGATTATTATTTTGTTAACTTTTTATCTGTTTGACCTTAAAAGTCAACCCGATTGTCACCATTTGCAGCCATTCATACAAGAATTTGACCATCCAATGCCCAAAACATGTGCTGCTGGAGACACTGGAGTGTTTGTTAATGGCAGAGAACTTCATAAAAAAGATTTAGATCTTCTTGCTGGAAGAGGTTTACCGACAACAAAAGACCGGTCTTATATTATTGACATTTCTGGGAAAGTTGTGGATGAAGACACGGGGGAAGAACTTGATGCTCTCGGCAGGCTTGCTCCAACGTAAGTTTGACTTTTTATTGGTCGTTAGTTGACTTTTCTGTTGAATATTATTTGGTTTGACACGGTCTTGTTGATCTTGTGACCAGGGTTGAAAGAGTAAAGCATGGATTTGGTATGAAAGTCCCAAAAGTTGTTGCTAAATGAATAAAGTTCTTGGTGTTGATGCGGTTTTCAGTTTATTTGGCATGTATATGGTGGTACAAGTGAAGATATTTTAGTATGTATGGTAAATGGTTATTGTGTTTCGGTATAAACTTATGATATAAATTTTACATAATTGTATGTCATTATGACGAGGAAGAGATAACTCGAAAGACGCTCATATGCGGATTGTCAGGAATGTAGAACAAGGGTGACGAAACGGGTCGATAACTCCTTTGGAGACATAATGAACACTTTATTATAATTTTTCGTTTTTTTAATATTTTAGTTAAGTTGTTTTTACATAATGTAATATTTGTGTATTCATTTTAATTTAAATCTCTAGTTAATATGTCTATTCCTATAGCAAATGTGCACATGACTAGAATACCTCCAAACAAAGACATATTTGTAGTGTTTGAAACTTGACATGGGGCATATGCATCATGTCTACCTGTTTTGCTTGTGTTGTGATTCACATTGTCACATCTTTATTTCTTTTTAGATCTATAAATTGAAAATATTGGCTTGGGTGTTGGTAGAGATAATGAAATGCGAAAGTGACTTCAAATTTTCATTTATTTTCACTTGTGAATATAATTAACTTATACCTACTACATTAAATGGAGCATAGACATATTTGTTAAATAACAAATTTGGATTATTCTGTAACTAGTTTTTAACCCGGCGCCGGGCAGATTAGTAAATCCAAACGTTGGTAAGACACAAGCATTACCGGTCCTAAGTGATGAGGCGGTAAGTTGACGTGAATTTGGTCAGTTTCTGTTACATGTGTTATTGTCCGGAAACTAAAACAAAAAAAGTTACAAAAATTGAGATGGAATATTGGGATAGCGTTGGTCGGTGAAACTCGAGCGTTGGTAAAACTCGAGCTTGTTGGTCCCTGGTGGTGAGTCTATGCAAATTTGGTTGGGTTTTTCACTCCCGTTATAAATCCGGACTAAAAAAAAAAAAGAATTGTCATTCGGTCAGTTTCGTTACGGTACTATGACTAAAACAAAATGCGCTAGGTCTACGCAAATTATGTTAGCTTTTATCACATCCGTTACGGTATATTGATATTGGAACTAAACTAATAAAAACAAACATAACAAAGACAATTAGAAATATAATTATCAAAGTTAAAAAAAAAACTTGGTTCTTTGAAATCTTGCCAAATGGACCAATCATAGTCCAGCGTCGCCAAAACTTCTTTTTTATATATATTAGTAATGTTCTAGAATCTAGACATTAAAAAAATTGTCTGAAAACTTGATTTGATTCTCAAATTGTTGACTATAAGGTAATTTTATTATATGCATCTGGAAAAGGTTAAATTATAAATTATGGTAACACAATATATAAACCTCTTCTTTTGATAAAACAAGAAAACTATGGACGCGTTCTTTTCACATAATTCATAGGAATTCAAAGGAATTGGAATTAAAATCTTATGACATAGTGTGTTTGTTTTGTTAGAATTGAAATCTTAATTTCTTTTTGATGCGTTCGATTGTCAAGGAATTGGAATTGGAATTCAATTCCTTTAAATGATGGGATTCTAAATCCTTCCAAGATGTGGAGGATTTCAAGTGAATTCGTTGGAATCTTTTCTCGAGAGGTTTTTTTTTAACGAGAACAACAAATAAAATACTTTGGTTTTTTTACTTTTTTTGTTTTCGATTTATATTTTGAGTTATAATTTTTTAATTATTATTTTTAATATTTTTTTGAGGGGTTTTTGATCTTAACAGAAAACCCCTAAAAAAATCATTAAAAAATCATAACATAAAATATAAATAAAAAATAAAAAATCTAAAAAAATTAAAATGTTTCAGCCGTTATTCACTTTATTCCAATTCTTTTGTCAATCGAACACACCAGGAATAGAATTGGATTTCAATTTCTTCAAATTCCAATTCCTATTGGAATGTTCGGATTCCAAATCCTATTCCCTCAAATTCCAAATCCTATGCAAATTCTAATTCCAATTCCTTTTCATTCCATGAAACGAACGCACCCAAAAAATTTATGATTTTCAGAATCGGTATTTTCGGTACCGGTACCGGTACCGGTCTTCATCCGATAATGGTAGAGTTGTTGGGATAACACTGATTCCCTCTAGTTACCTACTTACCTTAAATTTCAATAATCTTTTTGACAAATTTCAATAAATGTGAAATCTCATCTCAAATTCGCATATATATAATGCCATTAAAGAGTAAACGATCATACTAGTTTTTTTGTTAAATAATAATATTGCAAAAATATACTTTTTTTAAGAACGACGACTTTCTTGTATTTAGGCTATCGCACCCTCCAAATTTGGAGAGCCTCGATGCTCTACTCTGGCCAGACTTAACTGGGCCCACGCTGGCTTCAGAGTTTGGCTTGGGCGTTCCCCCGAGAAACCATACCGCCGACTGCCACTTGACAGCCGTTGTGCCACCACAAGAGTAGAACTCTCTGACGTAACACACGATGTGACGAAACCCTGGGTGGGCTCAAGATTCGGGCTGACAACCTTTGCACAAGGCCTAGCTCAAATCAATCATTGCCAATATTCACCCAAATATGACATAAGTGAGATTAGAACTTGTCTCCATCAAAAAACCTAAGCCTTCTACCAGTAAACCACAAGTGAAAGATTGCAAAAATATACATAAATTCAGAAATCTGTTCAATTATTTATTATTTAGTTTTTAATAAAGAAGGAATATTTGCATTGGATGAAACAGAGTGGGTCAAGATTGGGTCAGAACCATGTGCTTTTATAGTTTAATTAATTTAATTATTAAAGGCTTTGGGTGTTTTTAATTAATTTCTTTCTTTACTACTCAAAACAAATATTAAAAAATAAATAAGGAAAACAAATTTTCTCAAAATTTTGAAAAAATCACTAACTTTTTTTTCAGAAAAATTCTTAAAATGTCTCATTTTAATAGAGAGATTCTAAATATATCCATCTAAAATTCAAATTCCCTCTTTATTCCCCGAGTAACTCATCGTCGCCTCTACGCTAGGAGTTCGAGATGACATGTTTATTAACTCGCTGTCTCCCCATCATGTTAGCTCAAAACTCGTTGTCTTACTGTTATGTTAGCTCAAAACTCGCTACCTCACCATCATGTTAGTTCAAAACTCGTTGTATCCCCACCATGTTAGCTAAAAAAAATTTACCTTGTCATTACTAAAAACATGGATCCTAAACTAATTTAAAAAATATTCAAATATTTTTAATTTTAATAATTTTTAAATTCTTGTATTTTGGATTTTAGATAATAATGCAATTAAAAAAGCTAATGCAAACCATCAAAATCATTTTATGTGTAACTTGTTTAGATATAATTTTTTAAATAACAAAATTTATTAAATTTAATGTTTACGCTAGCATGACGGGAAGGCGACGAGTTTTGAGCTAATATGGCGGGAGACAACCAGTTTTGAGCTAACATGATGGTGAGACGACGAGTTTCGAGCTAACATGGAGGGGAGGCGACGAGTTAAGAAATATATTGTCTCGAACTCCTAACGTAGAGCCGATGACAAGTTAGTAAGAGGACAAAGAGAGAATTTAAATTTAGGATGAAAATATTTGGAATCTCTCTCTTAAAATGAGACACTTTGGGAATTTTTCTTTTTCTTTTCCCTCTCTCTCATTCACTCACTCACAACCACTCTTAACAAGAAGCCAAACTTATAATGGAAAGAAAAAAAAATAAAAACACACCATAATGAATAAATTATATAGGAAAGTTAACAAAGTTGAATATACACCATTTCAAACTTGGTCTTTTGCTCCTGTTTTTCACCTATATGAATGAAATAGTCTTGATCTTGCTTACCATCGTGGCGATAAAACACTCATAGGATATATGGCTGTATAAGCCACTTATGAGCCACATACGGGAACGGGTTTAGCCGAACCCAGTCTATTTTCGGTTTTACTTAGACAGTATAGCTTGTATTAACGAATGAGCCCATTCTTTTTTAACGATCGAACCCATTAAAATTTTTAACCCACTGAAATGAAGTAGAAATGAAGTGTGTTGGTTTGTTTGCTCTCTTGGTTTGTCATTGCTTGAAAATTGGTAGAAACGAAGATGAAAGCCTTCTTGGGAAATTGAGATGAAAAGCTTTGAAGAATAATGAAAGAAAGAATGAGTTTGTTTTTGAAACATATGTTTAGTTATTAATGGATTGCAAACATGTGTTTTCTACAATATTTATTTAACTAGGATAGTGGCCCGTGTAATACACGGGCGGAAAACAATAAATTTGTTAGATAAATTTAGCATTTAAATTTATTATTTGTAACCTTGAAATTAATAATTTTTAAACTTATAATTATAAGGTTAACCTTGAAAAAACATAATATAAGTTAAAAACCTAAAAATTTGTAAGTAATGAATTTTTTAAATTAATAGTATTACACAATAAATATTCATGAAACATTTATTTTATTATTTGTCATTAACACTATAAATCTACTATTGATAACTTTAAACTATAAAATATTATTGAAAATACCATTTAGAAGGTGCATGTTTATTAAAAACCATCTAAATTAACAACTTTTTTTTGTAATAAAATTACATCTCCAAATATCTATATTATTTAAAACATCATACAACGTTTGCAAAACTTAAAAACTAAAGAAACCTTTCAGAAAATCCACTGCTTAAAAATGTTAGCTTGAATTCAATTCCCCTGTATTTAACAAAACATAAAAATTAACTGGTGACAAACTTTTTTTGAAATACAAACAAACTTAATAATTGATTTAAAAAACTTTGAATTCTAGTAACAAAATAGTTTAATATTATATCTTTGTTTTAATAATTACCATACACTATCGGAAATCGGAAATTTTTGTAATAATTTTAATGTTATATATTTGAAATATTTTTTTTAATTGTTTTTCTAAAATAAAACGTTAGTTAATTATCATAATTAAGAATGTCAGTTACATATTTTAACTTTGAATTCTAATAACAAAAGAGTTTAAAATCGTAAAAAGAAATAATATTTAGGAAATTGAATAATAAAAGTCAATTAAGTGATTATTGAATTTAATTAATAAAGAATTAGGTGGAAATATAAATAGTAATAGATTGTGTGGCATCATATATGGATAAGCTAGTATGATGTCATGTGGACAATATGTTTTACTTTAATAGTATAGTTAGATTTTTTATATTATGTCTAAGTTACGTTGTAATATATTATATTTTTCATAATTAAATATTAACAACGTCATCCAGTTTATAAATTCAGTTTAACTGGTGTTCAGTAAGCCGACCGTGACAACCGGTCGAAATATGAAAACATTGATTATATGTTTATGCGTAAATTGTAATGTGTTAAGATTTGCTATTAAGTTAATCAATCAAGTTAATTTTGTGTTAAAATTATGCATTTATGGTTATTGTTGACTTCTTAAGAAAAATACAACCAAATTGACCCAAAATCTTGACATGAGCCAACCTGAAAACTTTGAAATTGTGCATTTAGGAATTATGTTTTGTGACCCGACACGAAAACTTTGAGTCAAATAGCAATAAACGCAGCCACAGAAAAATAATACGAGCCCATTGAAAATTTTTCCTGACTCCGTCACTGCATCAACCTTCACATATTAAACGTTATGGATGCTCTTATTAGTTACGTTAAGTGAACTCGGGGTCACAATACACACGCATTCCCTTCCATAGGGGTGGTTGTCGGGTCACTAACCTGTGAGTGGTGCGTGCCATAATTGACGTTAAATCTAAAAGACTAAAACTATAATTAATATATTTATTATTTGATTCTCTCTGTAAAGTATTGTCGTATTAGCCGCTCTTAGTCAAAATAATAATAATAAAGAAAACAAACAAATAAATTCCATACAAGTCCCGTAGGATTAAATAAGGAAAAGACTAAAATCAAAAGGGGCAATTAATTATTGGGACAAGTTATTCCCAATTAACAACAAAAATAAGAACTAGAAAGATTATATAAAAAAACTTTTAAAAATAATAAAAAATTAGTAGAAAAAAAATCATAATGCAAATTTTAGTAAAAAACGAAAATTGTAAAAACACAAAAATGTTTTCACCGTTTTTCTCGTTCTCAAAAAAAAAAAAAAAAAAAAAAAAAAGACACAATATTGAATGGAAAAAAAATATTGTGTCTTTTTGTTTATCATTATGTTTTGTGTTTATTTTCGTCATTGATTGTTTTTTTCTTGGCATTGTGTCTTTTTTTCCTTAATATTATGTTATATTACTCAGCATTGTGTCATATTTTGTTCGTTATTGTATTATATTTTGCGATATTTGTGTCTTTTTTGGTTTATCATTGTGTTGTTTATTCATTTTCGGCATTGTGTCTTTTTTCTCGGCATGTGTCTTTTCGTCATGTTTTTATTTCTGGAACGGGAACGACGAGGGAAACATTTTGGGTTTTTAATTTTTTTTGTTTTTTATTTATATATCGAGTTATGATTTTTTTTTATAATTTTTTAGAGGTTCTTTGTGTAGCCATAAATCCTTCTCACACTTCTCGTTTTTATCTTCCTTTGCATTTTAATTTTGCCCTAAATCCATTAGGTTTGGCATGGATTTAGGTAATCCTAGCCAAAACTCGTTACGTATCCATCGAATAATTATTCATCGAGCATCATATTAGGTATTATATAATGTTGATTGTGTGTATCATGACCTACCAATCTCTCGTCTACTCAAAACGACTCTTCAAATAAAGCTTTAGATTCCTAGACACCACATTGCCACATAGCAAGCATATGTTGTCTTGCATTAAATATACACATGAGCTAGGTGGCGGCACCGAAAGTCCTGATCCCAAAAATCACCTAAATTGGTTACAAGCACAAAAATTGTTCAATACGATACGATACTGGTACAATACAATATTTGAAAGTAAATCAACCCAAGATACCGGTGCCGAAAGTATCTGTCCCGAAAACGCAAAAAGTGATTACCGAATTGATCCCGAAAACACCAGGTGCATTGCCCGTAGTCATGTATTGGTACGCTATTTGTTCGATACCAGTATCCAACACCATATACTCATTTCTAATTGAAGATGGTCTTAGAGCATCCTCCATTGATTCTCCATCTTCAAATTTAAAATTACAATAAAATTCACTATATTTTTTTTTCTCCCTTTCAATTTAATAATACTTTTTTATACCTTTATTATTATATTTTCTCTTATTCAATCACAACAACTTTAAAAAAATATTAAAAAATTATGAATGATGAACAGTGTTCTTTCAAATTTAACGTCTTTGAAGGCCTAAAATTAACTAAAATATTGAGACATTTTTTTTATGCGTATAGCTATTGATATATGGGTTTCTCCTTAACTTGTGGCCCATCAGTGAGTTATCGATTCTAAAAAAACCCAATTTCAAAAACCCATAATACAAACCTCTATTTAGATTGAGACCCTATAAAACTGAATGCCTAAAACCTTTGCCTTATTTGACTTACTTACGAAACGAACCTGAATAACATTTTCTCTTTTATCGGCTCATAACCAGTCCAACCACTAAATTAGTATAGTTAAGAACTTTGATGCCACAAAGTGTATGTTTCTGTTTTTGTATATATAGCAATGGTTTTGATGTTCAACATATAGACTTGTGTTGGCTGGATGATATTGTTGTGGTGGGTATGTGTTAGTTTCAGCTTGGAACCCGGGTTCGAATCTCAAATGATGCAAATGCTTGTTTTATTTTTTTAATTGTGTTATTTATGTTTTTTTGCATGTTAGAATGACTTGTCTTTCAACATTAACTTTGGTGTGGACCGAACAGTTGTGTTATTAAGTGAAACAGGCTGAATTTGAGTATAATTACCGCATTTTTTTAGTATCGTCGCAGTGACGAAAACTGATCGAATACTAATTTTGTTTTTATTTTCGTTTTTTTTCAGTATCGTAACAAACGCGATGAAGACCGACCAAATTTGTTTAGAATCATCGCCTCAACAACCGGGATCAACAACGCTCGTGAAGAAACACTAAGTGACCCGGTACAGATTATAGATAATCTGGGGGTTAAGTAATGTTTCCCACGAATGAGATCTAGCTGAGAAGGCTGTTCTTCAGGAGACCTGCAAAACAAACACCGTAAGCTCGTCACTGAGAAGGGGGGGTTCCTCCTTGTGACCACCCTCCGGCGTGAGAATCAGACTAGGTTGCTCTGAATATAAGTGTATATTAAGAGATTGCTAGATAACTGGATAGCAGATGATCTTACCATTCCAAGATGTTGGAGTATTTATAGCCGAAGGTAGGTTTCCTAGAAGGTACAGCCGGCTGAACAGTATTCCTGTTCAATCACCAGTAGACTATGCACAGGCCATACTGGTTGGTGGGTAGGTTACGGCCAACAGTAACAAAGTCGGCTGCACTATTCCACCAACTGTAGATTATGCACGTCCCACTTACTGTGGATTGTACGCAGGCCATGCTGGTTGGTGAATAGGTTACGGCCAACAGTAACACTATTCCACCAACTGTAGGCTGCGCATGCCCCACAGTAAGGGTTGGTGAGTAGGCAGCGGCTAATAGTGACAAACAGTACTAGAGGGTGTTCCTCCTCGCACTGTTGTCGGTGAGCTGTCACCCTGTGATTGGCTCATGGGCTGTTCTGGTCAGATCGTCTGTCCTATCCATACCTTGGTAAGTATAGTACAAAAGATCTTTCAGAATCAGACTGGCTCATTTAGGCGGGATTGTTCCCGCCTTGCTCATTCCTTCATGTGACTACTGAAGTAGCTAGTGTCTTGTGCGTGTAGCCCTGCTGTCTGCGGGTAGCCTTCCCTGATGGCTTGTATCCGCAACTGCGGGAACAGGCGGGGTACTTCACCATTGGGAGGCTTTTCCTGCGTGTACAGCTTGTGTACTGCGCGTAAGATTCTATGAGCATGGTGGGTCCTGTGGGAGCAGATGGCCTTTGCGCAGACGTCCCTGTTCAAGGTGAGTCTTGCGGGACCAACTGGTCTCTGCTGGGACCTTCCTCTTCAAGTCCCCCCAGTCCAATGTTCTTCTCATGAATGTTTAATAAAGTGAGGTGAACTTTTGGACTTTAAGCAAGGGGTTTTGAAAAGGGTTTTTAGTTTTAAGGTTCTCCGTGGGGATTCTTCCCGCGGGTTTCCTAATGTCACTTGCAAAAATTCCCGATTTTTTTGCTTTGATCTTTGGGTATGATGCGGGTAGGTATGTAACCTTCTCGCAAGTCAGGAGCGTTGAGTCTCACTTGTGTGGATTCTCCTTGAGGTTTTAGTGGTTTTGAACATAGTGATCAATTATGTTTAAACCACCAATTCCATCCTGGAGCCTCAAACAATGTAGTTCTCGACGTTCCCGCTATGCGGGGATGTTATTTCCGTTTCCACAAGCATTGCCCAGAAGATCCTTCTTGGTTTCAATTCCCTGCGGAGCGCTAGGTATGTGAAGGGTTTTGCCTTAACACTGTACCCGCATCCGTCTTATGGTTACTTGGTTGCCAAGGTAAGGGGTATTTTCCCGCTTACTTTTGAATCTTTTTTGAATTTTGAATTTTGAAATTCGAAAGGTTGGTAAGGATAAGAACAGTCCAAACATCTGAAACGTCGTGCGACGGTTTCTTCTGACTGTGTCAGGACGTGCAGGAAGTTATGGTGACGTGACAGAACATGGTAATTCCAGTCGCTTTTTCAGGCGCGTGGGCGTGATTTTTCGGGCGCGTGGCCGCGAAATTACTGGCACACGTCCTTTCAACAGCTGTTGCCAGCTTGCTTTTTGCCACGTGTCATAGTTTCATTGCACCTTTGATTTCTCTCTCCTCTGCATTAAATTCACCGCATTAATTGCGATTACTATATAAAGGGGGAGAGGGTTATTTGCAATTCACACTTTTCACTCTTCTCTTCATCTTTAAGGCGATTTCCGGCGAATACTCCTTTATTCAATCGAGCATTCTCTCGAAATCGCTCTCTTCTTCCTCTGCAAGATGTCCTCTCGTGATGCTGAAGCTATAGCTGACGACAGGGGTACTGCTGGTGAGTGCCAGTGTGCTCTGCCCGGCGATCAGTACCGGTATGTTGTCAGGAAGTTCATGCTCGATCATCTCGAGCCTGAGTTTCCTGAATCCCACCAGACCGTGTACGATGCCCCCAGAGGCAAGATCGGGGTTTATGCTGCATTTTTTGTCTATGGGAATCTTAGATTCCCATTGACAAAATTTGTTTACCGTGTCCTTGAGAGGCACGGTGTTCATTTGACCGAGCTGCACCCCATGGCGATCGCCAAGATTCGCCATTTTAAGTGGGTGTGCCGGATTTTGGGCATCGAGCCCCATGTGGACCGCCTGATGACCTTCTATACCTGGAGGTGCATCCAGGGGTGGTACACCCTGACGACCCGCATTAAGGGTCTGAAGATTTGCGACACCGAGCGCAGTCTTCGCGCGTGGAAGCAGGAATTCTTCTACATTTCTGCCCGCGCCATCCCCCTTGCCATGAAGTTTAAAAATGGCCAAGCGATACCGAGCCTTCACGCCCCCAACTACCAGGAGGCGGAATGGTTTTCGAAGATATCCCGGATCCAATCTCCGGTTTACCGGTTTGCGGAATCCGGGATGGTTATGTTAGGGATGAGCCGGGTGTGGAAAGATGCGTCTCAGGTTCCCATCCTTCTCGAATACGGTTTGAACTCTATTCCCTATGGTATGTCTTGTCTTTCTTTTTGATACAAGTTTGTCTTCTAACTGTTTCTTTTCTTTCAGAGGGAAATAATTTGGAGTCGCTTCTGTTCCCGCGGGAAACCGACGGTCCCGCGCGGATGGGTACTCGTGCTCTGGACGAGGGCGAGTTGCCCATCCTGGAGCAAACGGCGGATCGTTTTGTGGAGGTCTATCCGCTGGGCCACGAGATCCTGAGCCACCGGCGGCCAGGTAAGGCGATATTCTTTCCTCAATCTCTCAATGCTGTACCAGCTGTTGGAATTCTTGACCTGTCTTCTTCTGAGGAATCCTCAGATGCTCCTCCATTGGTGCGGAAGAAGAAAGCTGCTGCCGGCGGGAAAGGGAAGGAGAAGGCCTCCACGGCTGGTCCGTTGGTTCTATCTGACTCGGAGTCAGATAGTGAAGAGGTGGCGGGGAAGCCCGGTGGTGAGAAGACCACTGCTCCGGAGGCTACGACCGTTACCTCCGGAGAACCGACGAAGACGACGGTGACCGGTACCAAGAGGCCGGCTCCATCGGGTTCCTCCCCGCCCGTCCGTACGTTCAGGGTCAAGAAAACCCGTAAGTACAATCATAGTTGTCTTTGTAGACTTATTACTTCATAAATTTATCTAACACTTTCTTCTTTATGCAGGCGTGGATGTTGACGCACTCCGGGGTGAAACGCAGGGGAGTACCTCCCCGCCAATGACGGTAGGCTCGGTCAGCCTTCCTGAGGCATCGACCCAGGCGCCTGCGCCTGCATCCGCTGGTCCAGTTGCTCATTCCTTTGAGCCAACTGTTCCGGCCGAGATGACGTCACCGCCGGCCGTGAGTGCGATTTTTACAGCATCCTTCACGGAGCCGGCGGTTACTGCTGCTGATGAGGCGGCGACCGTGGCGGCGACCACAACGGCGACCACGGCGGCTGCCACCATGCCCGCGCCACCGGCACCGACGGCCGGACCATCAGGTACGCGCAGGGCTTCCCACCGATCTTTGCCACCTTCCCGTCTGCCTGACCTGTTGGATGGATTTCCTTTAGGTTCAGGTGATGGGTTTGGCGGCTATCGGCCTGTCATTGACCCTACAGGTGCGTAGGGTTCCTTTCTTTTTCCCTTATGTTTTTTATCATCTTTTCCTTACTGCTTTTGTTTCTTTTGCAGTGTCGGATTCCAATGAAGTGTATGTTCCACGATGGAACATTCGCCGAGGAACAACCCTTCGTGGAGTGCGTGGACTGGGCTCGCCACGCTGCTCCCCCGGGTGCGTTGGGGGAAGCCATGGTTAGCTACCAGGAGGGTAGGCTAACCAATGAGCTTCGGGTTCTCCAGGCCCGGATGCAGCCGCGCGTCGAGCTGCTTTGTCGTGAAAACGACAAGTTGAAAGCAGCTCGCGCCAAGGACGTATCTGAGGCGCGTGCTCTTCGGGAGGAGAACCAACAGCTGGCGGCAGCTGCCGCCGACAAGGAGAAGGCCTTCAAGGCCCTCGAGGTTGAAGTTCAGGCGCGACTCGAGGCCCGCTCCAAGGCTGCCCAAGCTGTGAATGAACAGCTTCGGCTGGCCAGGGAGACTGCGCGAAACGCAACCGAGAGGGCTGGCAAGGCTGAAGCCGTTGCTGAGCCTTTGCGTGTGGAGAATGAGGAGCTCAAGGCCAAATTAGAGGCTCTCCAACGCGCTCATGATGCCTTGGCAATGGAAGATGCCAAGAAACTCCAGGAAATCCTGGACCAGAGGGGGGTGCTTGACCACACCGAGCGGAAGCTTAAGGGCGTCGAAGAGGCTGCCGCAAAGGAAGTTTTACTTGCCAACCTTAACAAGAGCGAAGCCGAACGCGCCCATAACGAAGCTCAAGCTGCCCTCCAATGGCTTCTTCGAGAAGCGTTGCCTCAGGTATGTTTAGCTTTGTCTTCACGCTTTTCTCTGTAAGAGAAAAGGTTCTAATACTTTGTATTTTTTCTTTGTAGGTTGTGCGTCGGGTCTTTTCAGAGACCTCTTACGATGATGCTATGAGCGCAGCCCTCAACGCTTCTCATGAGGATGGGGAAAAGGCCGGCTTCTTGCTTGGTCTAGGGTTTGTTGAGAAAGGCGTCCCGCCTTCCAACTTCCCTTTGTTCAATGTGGATACCGAAGCCATTTATGACCAAGCATTGAACCAATACGCCGCCTTCCCGCATCCAGTGGTGGAAAAGGTGGACGAAGTAGCTGTTGCTGATGATGGGTTAGCTGTCCTCAAAGCTTTCCTCGAACCACCCCGTTCTTCTGACGGAGCGGGTCCAAGTGGAAGCGGCCCTGAAGCTTGACCCTGAAGATCCCTTTCCATTGCTAAGATAGACTTGTATAGATTTACTCTTTTAGGCGGGTAGTAACCCGGCCATTCTTGTAATATATCATTGAAATATAAATCTTTTTGCGGATAAGATTGTTATTTCCTTCTTTGGATTCCTTGCTTTATAAACTCATGACTTAGTTTAAGTTAGCAATTTTCCAAGTGTTTTAGAATAAGTTAACCTGTTGAACGTGGTTGATGATGGGTTAAAGTTTCGCTTCCTCTTTCGTGATTGTGCGGGTAGAACCGTCACTTGCACTTGGTAGGATGGCTAAACTTTAACCTTCATCTGACCTGCGTGTAGGTTTTCCTCATTTTTCCTCGAAATTTCTAAGTATTTAGGATAAGTTAACCTTTGAACGTGGTTGATAGTGGGTTAAAGTTTTGCTTCATCTTTCGTGATTGTGCGGGTAGAACCGTCACTTGCACTTGGTAGGATGGCTAAACTTTACCCATACCTGACCTGCGTGTAGGTTTTCCTTTTTTTTTTTTTTTTTAGGATAACCTTTGAACGTGGTAGATGATAGTTTGAAGTTTTGCTTCCTTATTTATGATTGTGCGGATAAGACCGTCACTTGCACTTACAAAGATGGCTAAACTTTACTTACATCATACCTGCGTGTAGGTTTCCCTTATTTTTAACGTTGTGTTTATGCGGGTTTTGCCGCCTTCCACACGTAACGATTTACTTCTCCCCATTTATGCGGTAAATACCGGCACCAGTGGGGAGTTCATAAGGATAAAGCTAAACACATTATGAAAGGAGAATCATTTCCATTAGAAGTGGCTCTTGGCCTTTTCTTTACAAGTTTTGGAATTGATCTACATATAACATTTGCGTAATTGAGCTCCATTCCATGCTCTTGGGATGGGAGTGCCATCGAGCCTTTCGAGCCGGTATGCGCCCTTTCCCAGAACCTGTTTGATAACGTATGGCCCTTCCCAGACCGGGGCCAACTTTCCTGGGCGTTCTTGGTTCGAAGCCTCGTTGTTACGCAGTATGTAGTCTCCTTCCTTGAAGTTGCAGAGTTTTACCCGCGTGTTGTAGTACTTTTGCATTTGTCGTTTGTAGTTCTCTTCACGCACTGCGGCTAAGTCTCTGCGTTCCTCGGTTAGCATAAGATCCAACCGTCTTTCCGCATCATTGTCTTCTGGCTGACTCAAGACCCTTGGTGAGGGTAGACCAATTTCGACCGGGACCATGGCTTCAGTGCCATAAGTGAGGCTGAACGGGGTTTCTCCCGTACTGGCCTTCTTCAACGTTCTGTTTGCCCAAAGGACGTGCGAAAGCTCGTCCACCCAGCCGGATCTGTGTTTCAAGAGTCTTTTCTTTATGCCTTCGACGATGCTTTTATTTGCTCTTTCCACCTCACCATTTCCTTGCGGGTGTGCCACCGAGGTAAAGGTGTGGGTGATTTGAAGTTCTTTTAGCCACTGTTGTAGCTTTTTGTCAGCAAAGTTGGTGCCGTTATCGCTCACCAAATTCTGTGGAAGTCCAAAACGACAAATTATAAATTCCCAAATAAATTTTTTGATATGCTTTGCGGTTGTTTGGGCTAAAGGTTTTGCTTCTATCCACTTGGTGAAGTAGTCGATGGCTACCACTAGGAACTGAACATTTCCTGCTGCTGTAGGAAATGGGCCTGTCACATCGATGGCCCACTTCTGAAATGGCCACGAAGAAGTGACTGGAACCAGTTCGTTTTTCGGGCGATGCGTGTTAGGTGCGTAAAGCTGGCAAGACCTGCATTTTCTGATGTATGCCAGTGCATCCGTATGCATCCCCGGCCAAAAGTATCCCGCGTTGTTTAGCTTGGCTACAACAGCGCGGGGACCTGCGTGTACCCCACAGATGCCTTCGTGTACTTCCCTTAGGAGGTAGTCGGCATCTTGGTTGTCCACGCATCTCAAGAGTGGGCCAAGAAAGTTACGTCTGTAAAGGATGTCATTGACGAGTTGATAATTCAGTGCTTTACAGCGTAGTTTTCTTGCCTGTGTTTTTGACTCTGGTAGTATTCCTGCTGCAAGGTAATTTATTATTGGTGTCATCCATGTTTCTGTACTGGTTTGGATGACACAAATTTCCTTGTGCGGGACTGATGGCGCTTCGAGGAGTTCAATGCGGATGTCCTTTCCCAGGTGGGTGAAGGCTAGTGATGCAAGCTTGCTTAACGCATCCGCAGATTTGTTTTCGCTGCGCTTGACGTGTATGACTTTACAATCACTAAAATCACGCATAAGGGTTTTTGCCTGGGCGAGGTACAAGGCCATGGTGTCGTTCACAGCCGTGTATGTTCCATTTATTTGGTTGGCCACCAGCATGGAATCCACGTGGGCTTCCAAGTTTTTCACTCCCATCTTACGCGCAATTCTCAAACCGGCCAAGAATGCTTCATATTCGGCTTCGTTATTCGTACTTGGAAAGTCCAGCCGAATAGCGTAAGTATATTCTTGGCCCGCTGGGTTGGTTAATTTTAACCCTGCGCCTGAACCCTCGTTACTGGCTGCTCCATCAGTGTAGAGTCGCCAGACATCATTGACGTCCTGTGCTGGGGAGGGTTGAGCCTCCTCCTGGCACTCTTTTTCCCGCGAAGCGGGGACTTCTGCAATAAAATCGGCCAAGACCTGGCCCTTTATGGCTGGTCTTGGCTTGTACTTAATTGCATATTCTCCCAATTCAATTGCCCATTTGGCTAGACGTCCCGATAATTCGGGTTTGCCTAGAACATTTGAGAGTTTGAAGTTGGTGAGAATGGTGATTGGGTGGCCCTGGAAATATCGTCTTAACCTGCGTGAAGCGTGTATAAGTGCTAAGACTAATTTTTCAAGGGTAGAGTACCGGGTTTCTACGTCTGTTAGTACACGGCTAACATAATAGATTGGCATCTGGATGCCCTTTCGTTCTACTAGCAGGACTGCCCCGGTTGCTCTATCTGTTGCGGAAAGGTATAGGATTAACTCCTCTCCCGCTTGTGGTGCTGTAAGTGTTGGGAGTTCGATCAGGCGTGACCGAATCTCCTGAAAAGCTGCTTCCGCTTCTGGTGTCCACCGGAAGTGCGTTTTCTTCAAGCAGTTTCTCAGTGTTGACACGAAAGGAAACGACTTATCCGCATGGTTTGCCAAGAAGCGATTAAGTGCGACTAGTCGCCCATTCAGTGTCTGAGCCTGTTTGATGGTGGTAGGTGATTCCATTTTAACAATGGCTTCGACCTTTTCAGGGTTCGCTCTAAAGCCATCTTTAGTAACAATGACTCCCAAGAACTTCCCTTCTTCCATCCCAAATGAACACTTGCTCGGGTTGAGCTTCATGTTTATCTTTCGGAGCGTGTTGAAAGTTTCTTCAATGTCTTTCAACATCGCCTCAGGCTCGAGGCTTTTGATGACCAACTCATCCATATAGACTTCCAAGTTTCTCCCGATTTGGGCATGAAACTCTTTGTCCATTAGTCGTTGGTACGTGGACCCTGCGTTCTTAAGTCCGAATGGCATCATTTTATAACAAAATGTACCATCGGGCGTCCGAAATGCGGTTTTGTCCTGGTCATCAATGGCCATGTGGATTTGGTGGTACCCCTTATACGCATCCAAGAAGCATTTAAGGCGAAATGGTGCCAACGAATCCACTTTGAGATCAATTTCTGGTAACGGATAACAATCTTTGGGGCATGCTTTGTTCAAATCTTTGAAATCTATGCACATGCGCCATTGTTTGTCATTCTTCGGTACCATTACGGGATTTGCAACCCATGTTTGATATCTACTAACGCGTACGATGCCTGCGTCAAGGAGTTCCTTGACTTGGGTTCTACACGCGTTAGTTTGTTCAGGCCCCATTACTCTGCGCTTTTGTACGATTGGCGTAACAGCCGGATCGCATTTGAGCTTATGCTCCGCCTTACTTCGGGGTACACCAGTCATGTCAGCTGGTGCCCACGCAAAGATGTCAGCGTTTTTCTGCAGTAAGCGCTTGAGTAAGGTGCGGATGGGATCAACAATTGTTGGTCCAATGGTAACGGCCTGGTCGGGGTATTTGCCATTGAAGGCCCATTTTTCCGGTTCAGTGATGGTTGGTTTAGCCTTCTTCGGTTTGGGTTTAGATGAGACAGATGCGATGCATACCTGGGGAATGCCAGAGATCATTGCTACACCCTCAGCTGTTGGCCATCCCATCATGCCGTGGACTGAAGATACCACGGCGTTGAATCTTGCCATCCCGTCTCTTCCAAATAGGATGTCGTACGTGTGGTGTGGCTTTTTCATCACGACAAAATCCACGTCCTCTGTGCGTGAATGATTCTCATCAGTAAGAGTAACGGGGAAAGATAGGATACCCAGGGGTGTTTCTGTACTGCCGTCAAACCCTTCCATTGAAGCGTAGACCGTTTCCAAGCGTTCTTTGTCTTCATCATCCAGCTTATCAAAGAACTGCCTGTACATCACTGTCGACGAAGCGCCGTTGTCAGCAAGAGTGCGGGAAGTGATGTAGTGCCCCAGCTGGCTTCTGATGACGATGGGGCCTTCTTTGCTGGGGCCTCCTGGCACTCGCGGGAAGCGCACCTCAGCTTCCTTCCACGCGCATGGTTCTATCACCTGTCTTTTCCTTCCTCTGACCTTGCCATGAACCATGTTGATGCTGATGTCGACGGGCTTTCGTCCGTTACCTCTGTACCGGTTGTCATTCCTTCCTCCCTTCCTGATCGATGCCACGAGATGTGCAAGCCTTCCATCCTTGACAAATGTCTCAATAATATCCTTCAAGGATGTGCACTCTTCAGTACCATGACCCTTTGTCCCGTGGAAATCACAGGATTTTCTTTGATCCGCATTAGGTTTCTGTCGGATCGATGGGGCTTTGGGCCATGGCAATTTTTCCGTGGCAAATATCTCCGTGACGCTCTTCGTGAGTGGCGTCCACCGGTGTTTTCGATTTGAAGGGTGTGTGTTGTCCCTTCCGCCAACAAGAGGGCGAGAGCTGGATGAGGTGTCAAAGTTTACCCTTGACTGCCAAATACCTAGCCTCCTCTTTTTGTTCTGCCGGGCGATCCGGACATTGTTCTCTCTTGTCCTCTGCGTGTAGAGGTGTGTACTCTGGGGAAGATCCCTTCCCAGTTGCTTTTCCGTCTCGGCAAAGCGCTTTGCCGCCGTCATGATGGCATCCCAAGTTGATGGCATGCCATCCTTACCCGTCAACGTGCGGATAAGTTCTGGGTATTCGGCGCCTTGGATGAAGGCGGCGCGAACCAGATCCTCACTTATGTTGCCGAGACTAAGCATTTTGGAGTTGAAGCGAGTGATGAAGTCTAGTAAAGATTCATCCTCCTCTCTCACGCAGTTGAGGATCGTCCACTGCTCTTCAGTGTACTTCCTCTGTTGGCTGAAGTGCTGGCTGAACTTGTTCTGAAAGTCCGCCCAGTCATATATGTGGTGGATCGGTAAACGATCGAACCATGCCCTGGCCGCTCCGACCAGAGTCATCTGGAACATGTAGCACCACGTGGGTTCCGTCCAGTTGCTGACGGTAGCCCCCGCAATGAACCTGTTCAGATGGTCATCTGGGTCGGATAGCCCATCATAAGTGCCAATGTTGGACATTTGTTTGGCACTTCTCGGGGCGATTGCTTCCGCAATGTCTCTTGCGAATTTTGACCTTCCTGCATTTGTAGCAGTTGGTCTAAAGGTTTTGGAGAAGTCACGCGGGTTTCTCTCCGCGATTGGTTTAAAAGCTTCCCCAAAATTCCTTTTTGGTTGGACGTCCGTGTCCTTACGCTTCCCTTTCGCCTTATGGCGAGGGTTCGCGTCGGTATCGGACTCCAACTCGTCGTCTGAGTACTCGCAGTCACTGCTCATATTGAGGTGTTGGCGAGTACTGGTGAATTCGTCAGCCTGTTGAACTGAACGCAAGCGTTCATCCAATTCGGCTTGGAATTCTCTTTGCCGTGCTTCGGCCCACGCCTTCACTTGATCTAGTGTTTGGCGAGGGACCTTCGTTCGTTTTTCCGGTTGGGTATCGGTGAACCCCAATGGAATATTTACTCCACTTGCCCCGGCTTGGGTAGTCGGGGTAGTGTTCGTAAGGATTGTATAACCGCCGGTGTTCCCCCCAGTTGCTGGGGTTGTTACCGGGGTTTCTTGGTCGGTTACAGGCCTTTGGACCGGAGTAACGTTAACCATTTCTTCAGAAATTATGAAAAAACTAAAATAGTTCTAGCTTTTATGCACGGATGGCGCCAATGAAGAAACACTAAGTGACCCGGTACAGATTATAGATAATCTGGGGGTTAAGTAATGTTTCCCACGAATGAGATCTAGCTGAGAAGGCTGTTCTTCAGGAGACCTGCAAAACAAACACCGTAAGCTCGTCACTGAGAAGGGGGGGGTTCCTCCTTGTGACCACCCTCCGGCGTGAGAATCAGACTAGGTTGCTCTGAATATAAGTGTATATTAAGAGATTGCTAGATAACTGGATAGCAGATGATCTTACCATTCCAAGATGTTGGAGTATTTATAGCCGAAGGTAGGTTTCCTAGAAGGTACAGCCGGCTGAACAGTATTCCTGTTCAATCACCAGTAGACTATGCACAGGCCATACTGGTTGGTGGGTAGGTTACGGCCAACAGTAACAAAGTCGGCTGCACTATTCCACCAACTGTAGATTATGCACGTCCCACTTACTGTGGATTGTACGCAGGCCATGCTGGTTGGTGAATAGGTTACGGCCAACAGTAACACTATTCCACCAACTGTAGGCTGCGCATGCCCCACAGTAAGGGTTGGTGAGTAGGCAGCGGCTAATAGTGACAAACAGTACTAGAGGGTGTTCCTCCTCGCACTGTTGTCGGTGAGCTGTCACCCTGTGATTGGCTCATGGGCTGTTCTGGTCAGATCGTCTGTCCTATCCATACCTTGGTAAGTATAGTACAAAAGATCTTTCAGAATCAGACTGGCTCATTTAGGCGGGATTGTTCCCGCCTTGCTCATTCCTTCATGTGACTACTGAAGTAGCTAGTGTCTTGTGCGTGTAGCCCTGCTGTCTGCGGGTAGCCTTCCCTGATGGCTTGTATCCGCAACTGCGGGAACAGGCGGGGTACTTCACCATTGGGAGGCTTTTCCTGCGTGTACAGCTTGTGTACTGCGCGTAAGATTCTATGAGCATGGTGGGTCCTGTGGGAGCAGATGGCCTTTGCGCAGACGTCCCTGTTCAAGGTGAGTCTTGCGGGACCAACTGGTCTCTGCTGGGACCTTCCTCTTCAGCTCGGGTATTACCAACGCCCGAGCTTTACTGATCGACGCCACCACATTGGTCCACCTCAGTTTTTAAATTGTTTTTGTTTTAGTTCCGATACCAAACACACATAACCAAAACTGAGCGAATTCGTGTCGACTTACCGCCTCAAATCCGAGACCTACAATGTTTGGGTTTTACCAACATCCGAGTTTTACCGATCTGCCCGGGGTAAAACACTAGTATGCAATAATTTCCATTAGAAAACAAAAAACCAATAATAAAAGCCCTAATAATTCATCAACCCCTTTTCCTTCTTTTTCAGTTTCCCATCAACAATAAATTACTCTTCAATCTGCATATCAAGAAACAGAAACCCCATCTCATCATTTGTCGGTACCTTCATTTCACAACCTTTCAACCTCTCATTAACCCAACCCTTGTCGATCCACACTGAGTGAACCATGAAGCAAAACTGGTGGAGGTCTGCTTATTATATGCAGCACCACTTCGTCTACAAGCTGGGCATTTCAATCTTACTCGTGGGCTTTGGATTCAGACTTCTTTTCTCACAGTCATCCGATGCTAATAACATCACTCCCCCTGATCTGCCCAACGATGTCAACCCAAACCCAAAAGATTTTATTGAACCCCCACAAGATTTGAACCAGTTTCAGCCTCAAGGTACTGTTTTTACCTCTGTTTTTTGCTTATATTGTCCGTTGTTGTATGTATTACTTGAAATTGAGCCAAGATTTTGATGGGTTTTACTTGTTGATATGCATTTATTGGTTCTGCAATGGAAATTTGTTAAATTGTGGGCTTGATTGTGTTAAATTGAATGAATTACTGCAAAAAGGCTACTTTTTATTTATTTATTTATTAATTAATAATAATAATAATAATAATTATTATTATTATTATGTGCTGAAACTGAATTTATTAAATGCAAATTGTTGTGAAGATAATGAGCCAGAGAAGTGTGATATATCTGACGGTGAATGGGTGCCGAATAAGGGTAGTCCGGTATACACAAACAACACTTGTAGATGGATTGAAAGTCATCAAAATTGTATGGGAAACGGGAGGCCGGACACCGGGTATATGTACTGGAAATGGAGCCCGAAAGGTTGTGACTTGCCTCGGTTTGATGCGGAAAGGTTTCTTGAAATGATGAGGGATAAGTCGTGGGCGTTTGTTGGTGATTCGATTAATCGGAATCATCTTCAGTCTTTTATTTGTCTTCTGTCTCAGGTAATCTCGGTTCTTGAATCTTGCCCGTTTTATTATTTGTTTGTGGTGCATTTGTTGATACTTGATTTTTTATGCATCTTTAGGGTTCTTGTTTCTTTAAACGGCTTTGAATTGCATTTGAAATCGTGTTGGTTTGATTATGCATTTATAAGTTATTATGCAAAAGATGTGAAAAGGAACAGTATCTGTTACCTACACACGAATATACAATTCTCTAAAAAGATCAAAACTTTTAACTTCTTTTTAATCTTTTGTCTATTTTAGGTAGAAGATGCAGTTGAACTCTACCATGATAAAGAATACAAGAACAGACAATGGCATTTTCCTACTTACAATCTCACAGTTTCGGTTATGTGGTCACCTTTTCTTGCAAAAGCCGACATCTTTGAAGACATAGATGGCGTTTCATCTGCAGAAATTCAACTCCACCTTGACATTCTTGACAAAACATGGACCGAACAATTTGACACATGGGATTACATCTTGTTTTCATCCGGTAAATGGTTCATCAAAACTGCAATCTACTATGAAAAAAATAACATCTTAGGTTGCCATGGTTGCAGCAGTGGAAAGAACTACACAAGGCTTGGTTTCGGCTTCGCGTACCGAAAAATCTTGAACAATCTTTTTGAATTCATTATGAATTCAAACCCTAAAAGTATGATCATTTACAGAACTTCAACTCCAGATCACTTTGAAAACGGGACATGGTCAACTGGTGGGAGTTGCGATAGAACGGTTCCTGCTAAAGACGGTGACTTTGAGTTGGCTGATATTAATAGGATTCTTAGAGAGATTGAACTATCAGAAATTCCAAAAGCCGAAGAACGGGCTGCTGAAAAAGGGATAAAGTTGAAGCTTCTTGACGTGACGCCTCTTTCATTGGTGAGACCGGACGGGCATCCGGGCCCGTATAGACATTTTTACCCTTTTGCAGAAGATAAGAGTTCTAAAGTTCAGTATGATTGTTTGCATTGGTGTTTGCCTGGCCCGATTGACAGTTGGAACGATTTGCTGATGAATATAGTGGCAAGTGCTTGATGCAGTGGCTTGTGACTAGTGTTAAAAACTCTATATATTATTATATATATGCTTTTTGGAAGTATTTGTTGTTTACACCATTGTTTAGAGTTTAGGTTTGTTTCAGGGATGTGATGTGGTGGATTTTTTTTGTTGTTTCTTGGTAGAGAATGATTTAATGGTGGTCATATAGACTTATGCTTTTTTACTAAAAGCACTTATATGAGATCAGTTGGATCAAGTGTTTGTAAGTTTTGTTTGTTTATTTCATCACAAATCGTCGCCTTTGGCATCGGTTGGCTCAGAAATAGACTTGTTTGTTTTGTTTTTCAACTGACTCATTCTTTATGAATTTTGATGATTTTTCTTTTATATTTTTAATGGTCTAGAAAAACTGATCTTAAGTTATACCGGTCTAGGGAATAAAACTATCAATATAAAAGAAATCAAAGATGAGAATTTATTTGAGTGAGCTCATGGGCGAATTACTGTCGACTTGAACATGGCTTGAATGTTTATACAAGCCAAATAGTGCGAGTTGAGTTCTAAACAAGCTTTTACCGAGCCAATATACTCATAAGTTGTGAGATGCAAGTTAATTGAAGAACCACAATGATGAAGTTTACACTGTGATAGACAACAAAGTTGGTTCCAAATCCTCTCATGAATCTTTGTTTTAAAGCAAAGGGAAATATTTTCATATTTAAACTTGTATGAAACTTGTATAATTTATATTTTTACCCAAATTATAAAACCTTTACAAACTATGTTTTTCTTGAAATATAATAATAACGAGAACACCTTATCAAACGTTCACACACACAAACGAACATGGCCTTTGTTCATGATCACTTATTTTGCTAATCGAATGAAACTCCTTGTTCATATTCATTTATTTATGAAATGAACAAACATAAACAAACTTCTCACTAAACGTTCGGTTCATTTACAACCCAACCGCATACCATTTCAAAAAATGACCGAAAACTATTATGGGAGGTGTAATAGATGGGCGCTAATATTTTAGCCAAACATGCAATTTCCGGGGATGTTTGAGATGGTTTATTTTATCTCCTTATGACTTATAAGGTGTTTGAGAAAGTCGGTTTGTCGTAACTTATAACTTATCAATAATATAAACTAGTGATTTCTCGTGCGTGTTGCACCGAATTCTGTCGGTAAAACTTGAGTGTTGTAGCGGCAAGCTAATGCGAACTCTGTTAGTACCAGCTACGTTCATTACGTTACCGGGTTATCTATATAGAGTTAAGAAGACATGTCGGTGCCACAAGATTCATTTTTGATTATTTTACGCGACGGTGACTTGACTTGTATTCAGCCGGTATCGGTTACGTTTTACGGTACCATAACTAAAAACAAAAGATAAGTTCGTGAAATTAACATATAAAATGATTATTAGCATATACATATAAAAGAAATTAAAATATATAAAGCGACGTATATTCGGTTGGTAAAACCTGAATGTTGGTAAAACCCGAGTGTTAATCAGAGTGTTGTCGGTGAAGCCTAGGCATTGGTAAAACTTGAGCTTTGAAACATGTACGTTGTTAAAACCCGAGCGTTAGATGGCAGGAAGACGCAAATTGGTTAGGATTTGATACGATCGTTGGGGTATAAGCATAATTTAAAAAACAAACAAACAAAAAAACACATATTTTTAAAAGGCAAAAAAAAAACAATAAAATAATCAAAAATGAATCTTGTGGCACCGACATGTTTTCTTTACTCTATACTAGTAAATTACCCCGCGCGTTACACGGAGAAATAAGTAGGTAAAATCCAGGCATGGTAGCGGAGAGTCAACGCGAATTTGATGGATATTAGTCATGTTCGTTATGGTATCAAAACTAAATATAAAAAAAGTTTGTTAAATTAACATGTTCAAAACAAACCAAACCAAAAAAAAAAATTAATTGCACTCGCATTGGTAAAACTCGAGCATTAAGACGGCGAGTCGACGTGAATTCGGTACTCGGTGTCGGTTATGTTCGTTACAGTATATGCATCGTTGGTAAAATTCAAGCGTTGTCAGTCCCAGTTGTTGAGGGTGAGTCTATGAGAATTCAACCGGCTTACTTCATGTTCGTTTACGGTACCAGAACTATAAAAACTTGTTCGGTTACATTCTTCATGATACTGGAACTAAATCAAAATATATAAAATTGAGATGGATCAATGGGGTGACGTCAGTCAGTAAAACCTTAGCGTTGGTTAAACATGAACGTTGTCGGTCCTGGGCGTTGAGGTGGTGCACCTATGCCAATTCGGTATATTAAAACAAAAAAAAAAGTGAAAAAAAATAAAATTGACGTTCGATCAATCGCATTCGTTACAATACCATAATTTGAAAAAACAAAAGAAAAAAGGCCAACGATGGACAACCACTTGCCCAATAGGGCCAAGCGGCATCAAAGTTCAACTTTACTTATTATAGATAATAGATATAATAATAACCACACTTTAACCATTTTAGTGTTTTTGTTGCATTAAATTGTTTAATTTCCTTCCTTTTTTATAAACTTTTACATTTTAGTTTGTTATAAAACTTTTCATTTTAATCTTTTATATTTATATAACATATTTTATACTTTAAGCGAAGTTGTTAAAACTTATAATCATTAACAATATATATAACTAAATACATGTAATTAAAAGAAATACAACTCACTAAATAATTGAACTAATGTAAAAAAATTAAAATAAAAAAAACCATGAAAATAGTTAGTTTTGACGTGTTATGCCTCTATAGTAAAGTTGGGGATTAAGCATGTCTATTTTGTGATATGCAATAGCCTTCTATTTTGGTCATGTATCTTACTTAATTCTCGTTGTTATGATGTTTGGTCCTTCGTGACTGCATTATATAAATGACACGTGAATTACCCATCGTGAATTACACATGAAGTAAAACCATGTATGATAATTTAGAAGTCAATATTCTATGGTCTTATATCCCTTTTAAGGAAAATTCTTTAAATATAAACATACTACCATTCAAATTTTGCAAACTAAACATCGTCTTTTAAATCAAACAATTAATGTTAAGTTCGTAAGATGCCCCCTAAATTTTTTTACATGCCATTTACACCTAAAGAAGTCACACGTAAGTCCATAAGGTGTCCATGCGGCCGGGGACACCATATTAATATTTTCAAGTTGACTGACATTTTCGTTTAAAGAGTATATGTTTACTTTTATGATTAGTCAATATCTATTTTTTAAAAGCTGATAAATCATATGTGTAGTTTGTGAAACTTCACTCTTTTCTATATCTATTTTGATATAAACAAATAAAATTCCACAAATAAATATGTGGAATAATTATATATATTATATACTTTTCTAAACATAAAAATCTTTAGGCATACATTGAAACAAATATTACGTAGAAATGAAATAAAATGACAACACTTACAGAAAAAAAAAAATAATACAAATTATACGCATTTAATTCCCTGATCTGAAGTTATTGTCTTAAACGGTAAAAATTTTCAAACTTTTTACAAACTTTCTTGTCCAATATTAATTCCAAAAAAATAAAGATAAAAAAAGGGAAAATAATATTTTTGAATTCACAAATATAACCGTTAGAAACACACCAATACTCCTCTCTATAAAACCCTCAAATCACTTCTATTCAAACCAACAAAACAATCTCTTTGAATCCTTGAATCAATCACACAAATGGCCGATATCGCAACCGCAGATCCCATCGCTATCCCCACGAAGAAGAGAACCCGAAAGCCGCTAACCCCAAAACCCTGCCCGACCAACGAATCCAACATTGCCGCGGGAGCGATCTCTCATCCACCAGTGTTCCCGGACAACTCCTCAGGAAAAGAGAACTCTGAAAGCCTCTCGCAACACAAATCCCCAAAAATCAAGAAACCATCCAAATCGAAAAAGCAACTGCAACATTTGAGAAAGAGTTGTTGGAAATGCAAGAGAAGCTTGAAAAGATGACACTTGAGAAGCAACAAGCAGAGGAGCTTTTGAAGTTGAAGGATCAAGAACTTGAGTTGAATAATAAAGAGCAAGAAAAGATGAAAATGGAGCTTAAAAAGTTGCAGAAATTGAAAGAATTTAAACCCACAATGGTATGTTATTAACTTTTATCCCTTTTTATATAATATTTCTAGGGTTTATAATATTATGATTTCAAGTTCTTCAATTTGTGTTAAAGTATCTGAATCTTGAATCTTGGTAATAGGGTTAGTTAATATATAGGTTTTGTATGTTCAAATTTGGTTTTTGGGACTAGGGTTTGTATCAAGATTTGGAATTGTTGTAAAAAAAATCAAATTTTTAGGGTTCAAATTTGGTTTGGGGACTAGGGTTTGTATCAAGATTTGGAATTGTTGTAAAAAAAATCAAATTTTTAGGTTCAAATTTGGTTTGGGGACTAGGGTTTGTATCAAGATTTGGAATTGTTGTAAAAAAATCAAATTTTTAGGGTTTTCATCATCTCTTTCACATCTATAATAATACAATTCTTGATTCTAGTATTGGGGTTGGTAACTTTGTATCTTGAATTGGAAACTTTAATTAGTGTTTTAATCATTTGTTACGCATCTATCTCAGACACTTCCCATATTGCGATCTTTAAAAGATAAAGATCAAGTGAAGAAGAAGAAGAGTGGCCAAGAAATTAAAAAGCCTGCAACTCCTTACATCATGTGGTGCAAGGAGCATTGGACTGAGGCAAGCACCATTTTTTTTTTTTGGTGGGTATGAAAGATCTTGCTTAAATAGATTGATAAAATTGTGGGATTTATGTGAATATTGCAGGTGAAGAAAGAAAATCCAGAAGCAGGGTTTAGTGAAGTAGCAAACATTTTGGGGGCAAAATGGAAGACCTTAACTCCTGAAGAAAAGAAGCCTTATGAGGAGAAATATCAAACCGAGAAGGCGGTTTATTTGAAAATTATGGGTAATGAGAAAAGAGAAAATGAAGCTATGAAGCTATTGGAAGAAGAGCAGAAGCAGAAAACTGCTATGGAGTTACTTGAACAGTATCTGCAATTCAAACAAGAAGCCGAAGAAGACGCTGATAACAAGAAGAAAAAGTAATTATCATAATTTACTATCTCTATGTTTTTATAAAAACTGGTCATTGCCAATTTTAATTTTTAATGTCGATGATTTTGTTATGGATACAGGAAGGAGAAAGATCCATTAAAGCCGAAGCGTCCGGAATCTGCATATTTCTTGTTTATGAATGAAAGACGAGCTGCGCTAGTAGCTGAAAACAAGAGTGCGGTTGAGGTAATTTGATTAAAACATTAAAGAATTAGATTACACAAACTTGGTGTTTTTTTGGTGAAAATTAATGAATTTGTTTCATTTTTGGTGGTGGCAGATTGCTAAGATCACAGGGGAAGAATGGAAGAACATGACAGATAAGCAAAAGGCGCGGTATGAAAAGGTGGCGAAGAAAAACAACGAAAAATATATTCAAGAAATGGAGATTTATAAGCAGAATAAAGAAAATGAAGCTGAAATTGCTAAGAAGGAAGAAGATGAGGTTTTGAAAGTGTTAAAGCAGGAAGCTTTACAACTGCTTAAAAAGAAAGAGAAAACCGAAACAATCATTAAGGTTTGTGTTATTAGTTTTACGGTGTTTTTGTTTAATTAGACTTTAGGATAAGATTAATTTTGGTTTTGTGATCGGTTATGCAGAAAACGAACGACAAGAAGAATAAAAAGAAGAGCAATAAGATTGATGATCCTAATAAGCCCAAACGCCCTGCATCTTCGTTCCTCCTTTTCAGGTAATATCTTCGACTCATTTCAAGATAATAAACATGTGTTTTGAATGTTATTAATTATGTTGTTTTGTATCAAGCAGCAAAGAAACAAGGAATGATTTGAAGAAAGAAAAGCCAGATATTAGCAATGCACAACTCATTGCTCTCATTTCGGTGAAGTGGAAGGTATATTTCACTTCTCAAGTGTTCGTGTTCGTTCGGTTAACTGTTAATATTTTTGTTAAAAGTTCCATTTTCTCACTGTTTTATTAATAATGAACCGTGTGCAGGAACTGCATGAAGAAGAAAAGCAAAGATGGAATGCAGAGGCTGCAGAAGCCATGGAAATTTACAAGAAGGAAATGGAGGAGTATAATAAGAACTTAGTGGAAACCGCAAACAATGATGATAACAAGAACTAATTTGGTATGATGTTCAACTGGTTCTGTTGAACTTCTTTTGTCCTGACTGTTTTCAAGTAGTTTTGATTTTGATAGTTATGCTTCAAGTTTTAGCCACAAAACAGTGTATTTGAATGAAAAATTTGCTATCAGTGGAAAAAGAAATTTTCATTACAAGTGTGAAATTAATGAGCACAAAGTTCAAACTTTGTTTGGTATTGTCATAATAAACCACAAATCAGTACATGACATCTTTTGTAACTCCACATTCACCAACTTATGTGTGTTTTTTCAACACATAATTCATGTTCACCGACAAATAATCTGAGATCATCAGTTGTAAGTTCATGTTCATACTTTGGCATTTTGAGTGGGTGAGAATTATGAAATGCGCTACTGAATATGTATAGGTTTTGATTAACAAATGCTACTGCAAAAGGATTTGGGTGCACGGTGTTGGCAACACATGCTGTCATTTGTTCGTCTTAGAGACATTATTTATGAATCATCTAATTCAGATTCATAATTTGTGTGTCCATAAAAATATTGTTTCATCAGTTGAAAATATTGTTTCACATCATCTGGTGAAAAGGATGTTGTTTCACATCATCAGATGATTCAAAATCAAACTCATTCAGGCTGCAGAATCCCTAAATCTGATTCAATCCCAGATGTCACAAATTGTCACAAACTGTAAACAACCAGATGTCACAAATTGTTAAAATCTGAATTTTACACTTTCATGGAGCCTAAACTTCTATTAGAGAAGAAAAACTGTTGAATACGAAAAAAGACGTAAAATGTGTGTTCCAACAAGTAAAAAAAGAAAGTCAGACCCTCAATTTGCATAAATTCGGATTTTTACTTGAACAGGATCAACCAAACTTGGAGGATTAATGGACTGAATGAACTTATATTTTTAATTTTATGTATATCATACCTAATGTCTTTATATGTTAGAAAGCATATGCCAATTGGTCAATAGCTCCCAAGAAAGACTAAGTGAAATGATTTAACTCGTGTAAGTACTCGCTAGTCAATTTGAATTATAAAAACATCACACAGTTTGAATATGGGACTTAGTGACTTACATAAAGTACGTATTAATGTATACTGAGTGAAATGTGACTTCTAAAGAGAAGGCAATCGGGCAACAAGCTGCGCCGCTACCCCCCTTTTTGAATCGCAAAACCTAATCTTTTAAAAACTATATTTCTAAATTTGAATGCAATCTAGAAGAAAACCACCACAAAGGTTCAGGGGCCAGTGTTAGTAGTGTCAAGAAGCCAGTGAAGATCATTTCTTGTTTCAGTGTTTAAATAAGTACTTTTAGTTTAATCGGTACTCATCGTCACCATTTCATGCCAGTAAATAGCAAACTCAGTTTTAGTAATACACTATGTTACCCGTCAAACTCGAACAATTCTTGAAAGTTCGGTTCCAACTATTTACCTCAAATGTTTTGAGACCCATTATTCATTGCAGCAGAGACTTTCTATCTATAGAAAGGTTCCATGCCCATTGCCTGGATGACAAAAGAATCGAACCAACTAGAAAAAATACCACTGGAAGGCACTAAAATTCGAAAAACCAAAAACTATGATTATAAAGTCAGAATCCAATTCCAGTTTGGTGATATGGGAATCCAATTCCCATTTCAAAAACTGCTATAAATTCATGTCCCATTGTGTTCCAAGTGTGTGAGCCATCCATCAATCAATCAAAGCCCAAAACACAAACCAAACAACAAATGGCTTCAATCCAATGCCAAAGGCCGGTTGACCACACTACTCAACACACCCATATCCCAGCCAATACCCAAAACAAATGCAACACTTGTGGCAACCAAAAACCAGTTGACCACACCAAAACCAGTCAACACACCCCAAGCAAATGTAACAACACCTGTTCATGCTGCCACCGTAGGGAAAGCGAGCACTCGTTCACCAACAGAATGAAAGAAATGGCAAACTCAACTTACAAGAAAGTGGCTGACCAGATGCACCGCCATGATCAACACAGCAATGGTCATCGACCCAACTCAGGCCCAAAACCGGTTGGCCACAAACCGATTAGTCCAAAACAAAAAGAATCAAGCATGACCACCTGCATACCTAGAATTGGTGATAATAAACGGAGAGACAAAAACTCAAAAAAGAAGGAAAAAGACAGTAAATGTAAAGATGGAAGCAGCAGTAGCGACAGCGATAGTGACAATGAAGCTCATGCTAAACGCATCTAAGGTGTGGAGAACTGCTAATATATAATAACATATATAAAGCATACTAAATTCAATAAATCGCATGTGCTACTTGTGAAGCTTTACTGAAATTGGTGTGTAATAACTACTGTATTTCCTTTTGTATGGTATTTCCTAATAAAAGATATTAACTCACTTTTCATACATGATTAAGAGTCAAAAGAAAGATAGAAAAGCACAACACACCAGAACTGACACAGTCATATCCTTCACTAGAGAATAATTGTTATGATGACAACATGATATAAGTTAGAATATACAAAAAAGTATCACTCGTGAAAACTTACTATAGGCGCGTCAATCGCCTTTTCAGTTGTGATTTGTTTAACAAACATTGCAACAGCTTCAACGGCATGTCCCTCAGCTTCTTCATGAGTCATTCCAGTTAACTCCAGATTCTTCTTAGCGATTTGGAATGAATGATCACCATTTGCAATGACATGCAAAGCATTTATTACTTTTAATTTATTCCTAACCGTTTCTAAAGAGTCCAATGGACAGAAACCATCATTTCCACCCTACATCAGATTTCAATAATATGAAAGAAAGAAAAGGCAAGATTAACAAAAAAAAAAAAAAACTATGGCAATGAATCAATGACTTTTAAGTACTGTAACATAAATGAAACGCCTTTTAATCTTTTCATCGTTATACCTGTACAAACATAATAGGAACTGTAAGTTGCAATAAGGGTTCATCTCGAATGACGCCATTGGTGGCCTGCAACATTATCTATTGTGTCAAATACCATTCACAGCAGAAATAAATCTGAAGAAACAAATATAGAATTAGTTAAGCAACCAACCTTTAGTGGATATCCCAAGCAGATTACAGCTGAAGCCTCAATACCATCCTCTGCAGCTACCATACAACTGACTCTGTTAAAATTGAACGGTCTTGTTTTAGTGACCTTTTTACAGGCGATCCATAACGAACTGCAACTATTTAAACATTTTAACCACTACCTTGAACCCAAAGATTTTCCAGCCAATATCAAAGGATGTTCTGGATACTTAGCAGCAGCCTTTCTTACAACATCAGAGTGAAACCCAACCAGTTTTTCTGGCTTCGGTGCAGCCTTTCTTCTACCATTAATATCTACCAAAAACCATAACTATTTACCCTAACACCGAGCGAAAACTTCACATCAAACACATATATGAAAACTCACATGGATAGTCAAAAGTTACAACTTCCACAGCATCTAAAGCATTGGCCAGCAAGTTCTTCCATCTGCATAAAACTCAAGCCTGGTGTTCAATAGAAATCTAGAGGTAAGCATTAGCAAACTGATATGTGCATACATGTCTTAGCCCATTTGATTTGTGTTACTCTAATTCTCATTTCAAATTTCACAATTATATTAGATATACAAATGTACTATTTGAAGAAAAATAACAAGCATATTCTGCATTGCAATAAATAAAATCTTTAATCATGCAAACAGAACAAATTTTCGGTATTTCAATCAACAAAGTTTAGGTAAGAAATCACATTATTTGACCTGCATTACACTAAACTTTAACAAGGTATCTAAGTTCAATTACTTCAGCAGTTCAGAGTCAAATATGAATTAAATCAGTGTAGTGTACTCTAATTATCATTTCAAATTTCAAATTTCAAAATTAGCACTATTGCATTTGATAGCCATACGTCCTATTTGCATAAATATAAACCATATTCTGCATTGAAATAAAAATAAATTTTAGGAATTTCAATCAGTAAGCCCCAATCATAAGCCCTAATAACATGAACAAAACAAATTTTAAGTTTATTGCCAAACTGGCCAGCAATATTACTAGAATTTATCATTTCAAAAACTGCAGTAATTTTAAATGCAATAGGATGTATGGATATCAAATGCAATAGTTTTAATTTGTAATTTGAAATGATAATTAGAGTACAGTACACTGATTTAGTTCACATTACTGCATAAGTTCAGAGTGCGGTGTGAATTAATTTAGCGTAAGTAAAAACTGCAAAATTAACACAATTATACTTAATATTCACATGCCCTATTTGAATAAACAACAAGCATATTCTGCATTGGAATAGTAAAAAAGCATGGTTGTAAAAATCCCGACTAACCGCCGATTTATCGCTAGTTGCTACCCCCACCGACTTGTAGCCGATTAATCTCCATTTGTCCAAAATCGGTCAAAATTGAAAATTTTATATAAAGCATTTAGAATATATATAGGGGAAAGTTAGTGTACTAATTAAATTAACGTGCTAAATGTGAGGATCAAGTGGTGTAATTATACTTACGAGTAGTGTAAATACACTACACTATAATTACACTATGTTGTATATATAATTACACTACCTGATTCTCGCAGTTAGCACGTTAATTTAATTTGTATTTGATCCAAACCCTATATATTTGAAAATTTACATATGAATTCCAATCCGACAAATCCTGATTAATCATGTTATTCGCTAGTCCCTACCCCACCGCCATACTAGCGAGTTCTACAACACTGGACAAAAGCTTTAATCATGTAGATAGAATCAAAATTTAGGGATTTTCAATCAACAAATTAGGTTTACTGTCAAACTAGTAAGCAATCATACAATTTGACCTGCATTATACTAAAATTTAACAAGGTAGCTAAATGCTAATTATAATTATGCTATTACTTCAAGAGTTGAGAGTTCCATTTGAATTAATTAATTGCGTAAAAATTAAAATGAACCTAATCATCCACTCGGAGGTTGAGGGAGCACCAGCTCCATGGGCGAACACGACCACCGGAGAATTGCAATTACTTAACTTGACCGGCAAGCTTTCGGATCGTTTGATGACCGGAGCATATACTTGTATAGCTTTTTCGGATTCACTTTCCATTTCCGTCTCTCGTGGCCGCTTTGACGTCATTGACATGAAATCAACAACTTCATAGACTGATTTTCACTGGGAGAGATATAAACCCTAACTTATTCTTCTTCTTGTTGTTGGCTGATTTTCTCGCGCCAAATGACATCGGCTGGCTGGCGCAGCTATAGTGAGCCGTGAGAGTTTTACTTGGGCTTTTGGTGATCCATTAAACGGCCCGACAAGTTTAAGATGATTAGATGGGCTAGAGAGGTGAAAAAAAAAAAAAAAAAAAAAAACTCCAACCTTGGTTATTACCTGACCCTACCTATAGGGTAACTAACATATAGGGTATGTGCATTTCAACACAAAACATGTATCTAGAACTAGACCTGATTTGTACCTGATAATACCTGACGAGTGACCCGTAGGGAGGCATTTAATCGACTTAAAGGACATAAATATACCTGCGTAATTAACTTAATTTCGTAGAATTAGTTGACTACGGTTATTCGTGTGATTGCAGACTTGAGGAGGTAAAAGACGAAATTACGAGGACTTGGGTGAAAACAGCAAAGAAATCGGAGCTGAAATAAGGAAACTATGAAGAAAGCAAGAAAATGGAACAAGCTCCACAGTGGCCCACGGTTCACATCGTGGACCACGGTCAACAGGGATCAAAAGCACCATAATCCACCGTACCGTGGGGATATTTTAGACCGTGGAGTGGACCGTGGACCACTGTCCGAGCCGTAACTGCCACTTTCTTCTCTTTTATTAGGCCGTTTTGGCTGGCTTTTAGACTTGTCTTTCATTTGGAACCGGTGGGGGACGATTGGTGGAGTCCAAGACATTATCTTTGGTGATTGTAATCATTATTTTGAGTTTTTTATTCTATTGATGAAGATAATTGATGTTATGATGATCTTTCAAACCATGAGTGGCTAGTTCCTTTGGTATTCCTCTCGGGATGTAAGGTTAATTACAAGACACTTACGTTATTTGTTCTTGAGCTTGGCTTGATTATTTAATTGTTTATGTTAGTATAATCATGATGTTTGTGTGATTGTTTGTAACTTGTCTATATTGTTTAAACCTAGTTTTAAACCACGCGTTCTTGGTGTCGTTGACAATTGAGATTTAGTGGAAAGAATTAGGGTTAATAGTATTGATTGATTGTTGAGTAACAACCTTGCATTATATTAATCCAAGTACTTATTTCTTGACTAATCACAAACAATTGCATATGCACAAAACCGAGATATTATGGTTTATCCATTGAATGTTAACAAGAGTGTTAAGTAATAATCTGAACCCCGAAAGGAATGCTTGTTTAATCAATCGTTTACAACTTTCGTGTTAGTTTATTCTAGATATTAAAATCAAATCAAAATTTCACTTGAAATACTACTTGTTGTCTTTTACTTTTATCTTAGTTTAATTATTAAGCTACTTGATTAACAAATATTTCACAAACTCTCTGTGTTCAATACCCACTTACTACTATCTATTTAGTTGTATTTGGTTTAAATTTGAGTGATCTTCGACCTCACGCCAATACCTAAAAATTAAAACGGGGTTTTTCGAATACGCGATCTATACCCAAAATTACTTGAAAAATACCCAAAAAAAAGTGCAGCTCGTTGAAAGGCCCAATTTATACCAGAAAAATACCCCAAAAAAAGGCCCAAAAAAGCTTAAAATCGGGTTTTCAATACCCGAAAATAGGGGATCCGTATACCAGGTTTTAGAATAACTGGTTCTATACCTGACTCGAACTCGGTGCATAGGGTAGGGTATTTAGAGATAATACCCAGACCTGACCTTGGTTTTGCCAATACCCGATCATACCCGAACCTGGTTTCATACTCGAAACTAGGTATTAGAAAAACCCGATTTGTGCACCTCTAAGATGAGCACAAATCAATTATGTTACTTTTCTCTCCATACAATATAGAGGTGCACAAAATATGCGGTTCCGGACTCGACCCGGTGTATGTGTACCCTACCCGGAACCAATTCATGCATTTACCCGACCTGCGTGTTAGACCTAGTATTGTATGACAAAAGAAAGGACAAGCAGAAAAATTAAAAATAAAATCATAATCGAAAGGTGAAATTCATCAAATCAATTGAGCATCCAATTTTTATAAAACGACTTGTGATTCACTTTTGGTTATGCGCGAAAATTAAGTGAAACGAAATAGCTAAATTATAACTAAAAGCAATCTTATCATTTTCAATTATTTTGTAAATGCCAATCAAACTTTTCTTTTCCTATGTAGTCACTCATTTTTCATTAAATGTTTCAGTTTTATATAAGTTTTTTTTATAAATGTCTAAACTTATAAAATTTAAGTATAACAAATGATATATATGAATCTTGTCTATTGAAAATTGATAAGAGAAAATAAAAAAATTCAATCAACTTAAAATAGGAACTTATAACGGAGACAAATAGTTTAATAGATAATAGACCAAATTTCATAATTGTTTAATTTAAATATAATTGAAAACAAAAACTACTACTAAATTCTAACCAAAATTCGTGTGGATTTTTACTTTCGTCGTGTGGAATCCGATGGCCACGTGAACACTTTCGTCAAAATGATTAATCAAATGTAAAAACCCACCCCCAACCCCCCCCCCCCCCCACACACACAAAACAATCCCCGTCTTTCAAGATTTTAATCTACACTAAGACTTTACCGGCCATCGATCCTATCGTCTTCCTCCAATCATGTGAAATGGGGTTTTCTTTATAACTGCGCGCCAAGTGTTCGATGAAATGTATTTTTAAGTTTTAGTATCGTTTTGTCATATTTTATGACAACTCATTCCTCTACTTTGAACGGCTCATGGCCTTGTCCGTTCCGTGCGTTTCATTGTTGTTCGAATGGTGGAGCGGGAAATAAGGGGATTTCTCGTTTGATCTCTCATCTCAAGAGTGTGCACCTTACTAAAGAAGAACGTAAAAGTGTGTTGCGGGAGGCGATCTTTACAGACCATAGCTTGTTTTTGAAAGTGGATGAAACATTGAAGGTGTTGGATCAATGGTTGTGTGGGGATTGCATGAACTTTCAGAGCTTGAAACGTGCTTGTCATCACCCTGATGGCATTGTGAAGTTTAATGATCATGCAATTGACTCGGATACACACATTATTGGGATTTCGAAACCTTTTATCAAGGGTCCCGAGACAACCGTTCATGAGTCCTTCGTGTTGGATGTCTCCCTCCTTGATCGTGTACTTAAGGCACCTATCGTTACCGTCAAGAGTATCCCTCATAGTTGTCGGATGGCCTTTTCGCAAGCTTTGAAAACAACACTCTATAAAGTGGTTGTTCAACCAGATTCTGTTGATGCGTGGGTTAGGCTGTTACTTCTTCCTTGTTGCACTTTACAGGTGTTCAGACCCAAAAATAGGCACGAAAGCAGGTCCGGGAATAGGAAAGTCATGCAACATCATTCAATAATGAGTTCTTTAGCCACATGGGGGAAAGTTGACGGTATTACCATGTTAATTAAAAATCTGTTAAATGGTTCTGGTTTGAGGTCCTTAGGCCAAGGTGACATGGATATTCAAAAGGAGGGGGATCTTGTCAACAATAACGTTAAACAGAGTCTTCGAAAAGTTGCGGATGGTCACTTTACTGCTGCAGTAAAGGTGTTATGCTCATCTGGTGTTGCACCTTACAATTCTGATACCACAAAGGCTTTAGAAGCTAAACACCCGTACAAGAAGCCGCCGGCTATGCCGAACATGACTTATTCCGAGCCTCCTCTTGTGGCGGAGGTTGATAGTGTCCTTGGTTGCATTAAATCGTTTCCCAAAGGAACTTCGTGTGGGAGGGACGGTTTGAGAGCGCAACATATTTTGGATGCTCTTTGTGGAGAAGGGTCGGCTATTGCCACTGACCTCATATGTGCTATCACTGCAGTGGTTAATTTATGGTTAGGAGGGAGATGTCCGTCTACTTTGGCAGAGTTTATCGCGTCTGCTCCTCTTACACCCCTTTAAAACCTGACAACGGGATTCGACCTATTGCAGTGGGTACAATATGGAGGCGTTTGGTTACTAAGGTGGCTATGAAAGGGGTTGGCAAAGAAATGACCAAATACCTTAATGATTTCCAGTTTGGGGTTGGTGTGTCGGGTGGTGCGGAGGCCATATTACATAGCGACAACAGGGTATTGAGTGAGCGCCACACTGATGGGTCTCTTGCAATGCTTACAGTTGATTTTTCTAATGCATTTAATATGGTGGATAGATCAGCTTTACTTCATGAGGTAAGGATCAGATGCCCTTCTATTTCCTTGTGGGTGGAATTTTTATATGGGTAGCCATCAAGACTATATCTTAGGGATGATAATATTTGGTCCACCACAGGGGTTCAACAAGGAGACCCATTGGGACCACTCCTTTTTTCCCTGGTTTTACACCCCCTTGTGCATCAGATTCGAGACAATTGCAAGCTTCTTCTTCATGCCTGGTATCTTGATGATGGGACAGTCATTGGAGATTCAATGGAGGTGGCTAAAGTGCTGGATATCATTAAGGTGACGGGTCCAACTTTGGGTCTTGAACTGAATATTAAGAAAACTGAGCTATTTTGGCCTTCTTGTGATGGTACGAAATCTCGTGACGGTTTATTCCCTGCTGACATCGGGAGACCATTATTAGGGGTGAAGCTTCTTGGGAGAGCTGTTAGTAAAGACACCGGGTTTATTAAGGGTTTGGTAAAGAAGAGAGCTACTAATGCTGTTGATTTGATGCGTCTTCTCCCAAAACTTGGTGACCCGCAGAGTGAGTTACTTTTGCTTCGATCATGTATGGGTATTCCTAAACTTTTCTTCGGTTTGAGAACATGCTAACCTGTACACATGATGGAGGCAGCGGTGTTTTTTGACAAGGGATTGCGTGAGGCAATCGAGGACATTGTAGTTTGTGGAGGTCCTTTATTTGGAGACCTCCAATGGCGACTTGCTTCCTTACCCATTAAGAATGGGGGTTTGGGGTTGTATTCGGCAGTAGAGGCTTCCTCTTATGCGTTTGTGGCCTCGAGAGCCCAATCATGGGTGCTTCAGGATCACATTTTGCGAGACAGTGGTATATGTGGGATGGATTCTGATTATTCTTGTGCTCTGTCTTGTCTTCGTGATATGATTCCAAGCTTCGATTTTAGCAGTTTCTCCAACAAAGAGACCGCCCCCTCTAAATCCCAGCATGCATTGGCGAGCACTCTTTTTAGTAAAATTGTTCACGACATGGAGTCACACTTTAACATGACAAGCACACAAAAAACCATTTTTGAGTGTCTACAAGCACCACATGCTCAAGATTTTCTTCTTGCTATCCCTATAGATGGGTTAGGCCAACATATGTCTCCAATGAAGTATCGTTCCGGTTGATGAGATATGTCCTGTTTGTCGTAAAGCGTGTTTAGACTCATATGGGGAGCACGCGGTGCACTGTAAAGAGCTCCCGGGGTTCAAGTACCGACACGATCTGGTTAGGGTTGTGCTCTTTGATATATTCAGGCGAGCTGGAATTTCTGTTAAGAAATAAGCACCTATGAATTTCCTGACTGACTCGTCGGAGGGAAGATCATCTCTTCGACCGGCTGACATTTTGGTGTTTGGATGGATAGGAGGGAAACACGTGTGTGTGGATTTAACAGGGGTTTCTCCTTTGGTGGGCTTAGGGAGTAGTTGTTTCGCGGTCGGTCAAGCCGCATTAAAAGCTGCTTTAGGTAAGGTGGCAAAACATAAAAGGCGTGTCTTGACAACCAACATGTATTTATTCCTTTTGCTTTTGACACTTTTGGTTTCCTCGCGCTTGAAGCTGTGGAGCTACTTACCCGTGTTCAGCAGGTCATGCATAGTAATGTTATGACTCCAAGATCAGCAAATATAGTTTTTAAAAGATTGGGTTTTGCGATTTAAAAAGGGGTAGCGGCGTAGCTTGTTGCCCGCTTGCCTTCTGTTTCGATGTAATCCAAAAGACGTTGTTAATTGAAATGTCACATGAAATGTTTCTTTTACATTTAAATAACTCACATATCATATAGAAGTTAGTGATTCTAATAGAAAAAAAAACTTTAAATGATTACAATTGAAAAACTCGTATCATTTCTATAAGAACAATACATATCTAAGGTAATTAAGTCCAAAAGTCTTCACAACATACTTAGATATATGAAAACATAAAATCAAGTCAACCCATCTACATAAATCTCTGGCATCAATTCTATCTAATATATCTTATGCTATACAACAGATTAATGTAACTGCCACAAGTCTCTAAGCAAGCTCTTGGTTCTTTTCCACTATCCTCACTTCTTTTGCAGATCTAAGCACATTGGCCTGAAGCACCACAAACTCAATCTTATTAACCACCATCATCTAAAACACTTAATATATTATATATACTAGTGACCTGTGCATCAGTTATTTGAACAGCAAAAGCATCGACAATGGACATAGATAAGGTCTTGTTGTAGGTTCCAGGCTCAAGTTCCTTAGCTAACAAGTCACCATGCTTTTTGCTCAAGTACATTTCCACCTCCCTTGCTCCTCTCTTTGTCCTACAATATACAAATTTGTAATCGTTGAAGAACGATGACACGAAACAAAAAAAGAAAAGAAGTAAGGAAGAAATTTTATTTCAATCAGAATGAAAAATTACAGAAAAGGAAATTACAATATATATATATATATAGACTAACAAATACGGAGCATAAGTATATACGTCGTATAACATATACGACGTATATGTCGTATATGTTCACAATACACACATATATAGTTAACACCATGATGAAGATGAAGGTGAAGGTGATGAAATTACAAAACGGACCTGTCTGATTGAAGGCGGGCATATTCTTGATCATAATTCATGAACACAAAATGCAGATGTTTTTGTGTGTCATTGTCCATTCTTGAGTGATAATTAAGATCCATTTGTCATTGTCCTCTTATACTTAGTTATATAGTAAGTCCACCACCAAATCACTTTGACTCTGTCATGCCTAGCTAGTATCATGGATCTAAAATCTTCTATATAAAAGCAGAAGAAAAGGTATTTTATTAACGGGAGCGTGTGGGCTTAAGGATAAATTATATGATGATTACTTTTGAAAATAACACTTTTGTATTTTCGGCATTAATATTTAATAATGATTCAATTGACTTTCATGAGCGTCTAACTAGCTAAATATAATCTTAGAAGAAAATGATGGTTTTTAAGATTGTTGGAACTTTTCAAACGTGCACCGCATATGTGACATGCTGAGTTCAAGGTTTTTAAAGTATACCATTGGAGATGTTGTTAGAGCTCCAATCCCTACTTCCATTTGTTAATTTTTTGAAACCGTGGTTTCTTAGGAAAATTGATTGAATGTCCCCATGAGCACCCCTTCATCCCTTGCGTTTATATTATACATTTTTTATAACTCAAGATTAGACCAATAGTTGTCCTAATTAAATTTTATTGATAGTACATGAATTATTTAAGTGGTAAGATATTTCTTAATTACAATGAAAATAAAATATCTTTGTTAAACTAGTAAAAATACTCTATTTTTTTTCTCCCTTCTCCCTTCTTTACTCACCCAAGCCCTTTTGAGAACGTTACTGTTTTAAGATATGTTGCAATGGCAATGCAATTTAGCAGTAAATGTGAAATGAATAAGGTGATTTGTTTTTCTAGAGTAAAGTGTCATTTTCGTCTTTGTGGTTTGGCAAATAATGCGAATTTAGTTCAAAAAGTTTATTTTTTGCATATGGACCCTTCACGTTTCTCAATTCTTGCCAATTACATCCAATTCACTCACCTCGTTAAATTTAATTGTTAAGTCAGGGGTAGACATGTCTTTTCACTATTTCTTTATTATATGAGTAAAATGCCAAAATCGTCCATAAGGTTTGGTCATATTTGCGAATTTCATCCAAAAATATTTTTTTCGCAAGTAGACCCTCGATTTTTCCCAACCGTTGCTAATTCCGTCCAAATTGTTAACTCGGTCTAAATTCAACGTTAACTCATGGGTGTTACTGTCCTTTTACATATTTGTTTACATTGTTATTATTTTTATTATTACACTGAACTAAACCCCTTATATGACTAAAAATAAAGAAGAATAAACAAATGGATAATATATTGGATTCAAACATAGGAATCGTGAAATGCTATATATGTTAGGGATGAGCAAAATCGGTACCGGTACCGAATCGATACCAAGGTTTCGAGTTTTCAGGACCAGTACGGTACGGTACCGGTGTTTCCCGAATTTTACCTCAAATATCGGTACCGTACCGGTACCGAACCGAACATTTCGGTGGTACCAAACATTTGCGATTTTCGGGATCGGAATTTTCGGTACCGGTACGTTACCGAGCCCATCCCTAATATATGTCATCAAACAAACACATAATAACAATAATGTAAACAAACATGTAGAAGGACAGTAACACCCATAAGTTAACGTTGAATTTAGACGGAGTTAACTATTTGGACGAAATTGGCAACGGTTGGGAAAAATCGAGGGTCTACTTGCAAAAAAAAATATTTTTGGACGAAATTCGCAAATATGATCAAACCTTAGGGACGGTTTTGGCACTTTACTCATATAATAATAAAGAAATAGTGACTTTTCTATTTCACGTTTTATGTTTTTGACATCTTTGGAAGAGTTGAAGGACTAAAGCTGTCGATTCTAATTGTTGCGGGTTGTTGTTGGTTATTAAAAGCTAAAAGGTCCGAAGGTGCATGGTTGTAGAACTTGAAAGGTTAAACCATATCTAGTGGAGTATATAAGCAACTGATAACTTAGAGGGAATGACTAAAGAGCTTTTAGCTTTCCGATGCCAAGGCTGGCAGTAAATGCGTTCATCTTCAAATAGTGGAGGTTCTAGTCATATAGCGAACATTAGTGGAAATTTTGGAGTAGTTTAGAAAGCGTGTGAGTTAACGCCTGTGAAAAAGGCAAAAAGCTCATATGTAATAGTAAGACGTAGTTAGTAGATCGACTAGGACTTTCATTGTCTCCCTGCCGTTAACGATTATCGACGTTTGTCTTCGTCTATATTGTATCATGATTCTAGGTTTATATTCTTAAGAGTCTTTTGCGTTACTCAGAGGTGTTAGATCACATGTCTGATATAGTTCATCGGCGAGTCGTTTATACTCACTCTAGAGTTGTATCTTTTATTCATAAACATTCAATTGAAGGTATCAAAGTTTCTTGATATTCTTCTACAAAACCGACACTCCTTCTCTCCATATCATACCCTTTATTTTGAAAAAATCACTCAAAAGCAGCTTATTATAAATATTCTTAGTTAGTTGATGAGGGTCTGTTTTACACTAAGGCCCTGTTCTTGAGTTTTTTTAAAGGAGGGAAAGGAAAGGAAAACTAAGGATAGTTAAAAAATGAGTGTTCTTGAGTTTTTTTTAAGATGGAAAGGAAATAAGTAGGAGGAGTTAGAAGGGATTAAATTGATGTTTTTTCCCAATAACTTATCCTCTCACAAATGGCGGATAACTAAGGATAAAAAACCAAATTACAATATTACCAACTAATCTTTTCATCTTCTTCATTACTTCAACCCATTTTCTGCTTCTTTCTCTAACGCCTTTGATTCTATCAAAATCGCTACCTTCAAAATCGCTGCTATCAAAATCAAAGGCTCCAGGTTTGTATTCATCTTATTCTTCATTATTGCTAGATTTCTATCGTAAACAAAGAATTTCATATGTTTGACCCTTTGAAACATTCGGACTTTGATATTTAATAAGTGAACTGCATCAGAGGTTGTAAATATATATCTCCTTTGACTTTCTATGATCCTTTAGTTGAATAGCATCATTAGGTTATTTTTATATGTTATAAAGATAAACCAAATAGAGGTGTGCGTATAGCGAAACATGTGATTGCATCTCAAATAGTCTTTGACTTTTCAACACATTATCACAAACAAACCAAACAGAGATACATGCTATCATTTTGTATGTGATGGGTTAAGCTTGTTATAAGTATTATAAGTATTTAATAATGGTTTTTTTATGTACTTGTATTATAATGGTTTACATAGAAATATGCTATACTGAAACAGGTTTTGATCTTGTTTTTATAATGGACGATAACTAATTTCTTGCGGTGAGATGACACCATTTAGCTGTCATTCATTTGGTTTGTCTAGTGGTAGCTCTTATAGCACATCGTACACATCGCAGTGGTAATCGTGTTAGGGGAGAAGAGATGTTACATCGACGACGAGTACGTGAAGAGATGTTGCATGAACTTGCAACAGGTGGAAAATGCCGACAAATAATTCGTATGAGTGAGAATGCATTTATGATATTATGTCAAAAGTTAGAAAGTGATGGTGGTCTCCGATCAACTCAACGTATGACTATTGAAGAACAAGTTGCAAGATTTTTGCATATAATTGGAAATGATTTTAGAAATCGTTTCGTCTCTTGGTTTTATTATCAATCTGGGTCAGCAACAAGCGTGCATTTTCATAGAGTCTTAAATGCAATTATATCATTAGAAGACCAGTATCTTATTCAACCTACCGGTGATACTGTGCAAAAACAAATTCAAGAGAAAAGAAGATTTTATCCATTTTTTAAGGATTGTATAGGAGCAATTGATGGAACACATATTCGTGTGAAAGTACCTAGTAAAGATGCTCCGAGATATCGAGGTCGGAAAGGATATCCAACTATCAATGTATTAGCTGCTTGCACATTCGATTTGAAGTTCACATATGTTTTAAGTGGCTGGGAAGGCACAACGTCTGATTCAAGAGTCTTAAAAGATACACTTACTAGGGAAGATAAATTAAATACTCCAGATGGTAAATTTTATTTAGTGGATGGCGGTCTACCACTCAAAAGTACACTCATAGCACCTTATAGAGGTGTTAGGTATCATTTGAAGGAATACTCAAAACGTGCACCTCAGAATCCAAGATAATTGTTTAACCTTCGACATGCATCACTAAGAAACTCTATTGAAAGGGCGTTTGGTGTTTTAAAGAGAAGATTTCCAATAATTAGAAGTACAACCGAGCCGTTCTACTCATATGAAACACAATCACAAATATTTTTGGCTTGTTGCATTCTTCACAATTATCTACTTGAAGTTGATTATGATCGAGAACTTGAAGATGAAGTTGCACAAGAGGTGTTAAATGCTACACAAGATGTAGAGGATCATGCTCCAAACGCCATGGATGATAGAGGGGAACAAATAAGAGAGTCTATAGCAAATGAAATGTGGAGTCAATATTTGTCGCATCCAAACAATGAAATTAACATGTCTAATTAATTATAAGCTATTTTGGAGTTTTTGGAACTTGAAATTTGTTAATCATAGATATTGTTGGGCCTTTGGAAACTCACTGTTATTCAGTTTCTTTATGAAAATGTTAGTGATAATGCAGTTTCTTTATGAGATTTTTATATTTGGCTATTATTAGTATGGAACAAAATTGTTGCAGGGATTACACTAATGACAGAAATGGTAATCGGTATTATTAGCATATGGATTTGCTAGTTGTATACTTTAGCATATATTTGTTTCTTATAATGAGTGTTTATGTTAGACATTTTACTAATAATACATATTTGTGAATAAAACTCTCATATGTTTATGCAGAAATTAGCCATGAGCAAAAAAGATGGAACGTCCACAAGATTTCATTGGACCACTCCAATGGACACCGCATTTTTGCAGGCAATGATTACGAAGAAAGACAACGGTAATAGAATTGATGGTACGTTTACTCCCCAAGCTTACACCAACATGGTGGAGGAACTAGGCAAAGCTTTTGGAATGGACCTCACAAAAGACCATCTAAAGAATAGATTAAAAACACTCAAAGATCATTTTTCTAAGTTCTATGATGTTCTTAAAGGGAATTCAATGAACGATTTTTCATGGGATCCGAGCACCAAATTACTTGGTGCAGAGGAAGAAGTCTGGGAAAAATTGATCAAGGTAGACCTTGCATATAGTTGGACATTAATTTTTTTTAATTATCCTTTATCTGTAATTTTTATGATTTTGTAAACAGAAGAGTCCCGAAGCTGCAAAATGGAGGGATAAACCAATTCTTCATTACCACGAGATGCTAGAGTTGTTTGCCAAAGATAGAGCTACAGGTGCTAGAGCAGAAACTGCAAAAGAGAGAAACAGGAGACTGAAAGAAAATGATCATACACGGAAACAATTGATGAGATTGATCAAATGGTGGAAACCAACGATATTACCTTGGAGAATATCACTAGTGCAGACGATATTCATGTTGTATCAGAGACACCTGATTCGCAAGCCAAGTATCCAAGTTTTTCGAAGAGTAAGAAAAGAAAGCTTGAGAAGGATGATGAATTTACAACAACACTTATGAGTTCAATTAACAATGTTGCTGATGCTATTGGTAAAAGCACAAAGGTATTCAATCAAATTTTAATATTACTTTTTTTTCTAAAATTTATATATATATCTTCACATGATTTCGTTGCCTAATACATGTTGTTTGTTACTATTTTAGGATTTATGCAAGGTAATGGAAGGTTCTCGTGCATGTGTTTACTCAGAGGAGGAAATCTACAAAGAGTTGGAGATTATGGGCATAGTGTCAGAGGAGGAAATCTTCGATGTGTATCTTTTTTTGGTTGAGCGCCCGGAAAAAGCACGGGCTCTTTTTGGTTGTCCTCTTAACAAGCGGGTGAATATGTTACGTAGAATGATGGGAGCATGAGAATGAGATTTGAAACTTGTTTTGAAACTTTTGATTAAACATGTTTTTTTTTTGGAAACCGAATTGAACTTTTTTGGAACGTTGCATTTCTTGTTAAAACTAGTTGGTTATTTTTTGGAGACGTTATTGCTTATTAAAAGTGTGTGTTTGTTTTTTTTAATCCATTATGGATGAGGCGTAAAATTGTAAAAGTGTTATTTTCCTTTTCTTTCCATCCAACTTAAGAACATAATTATCCTTTCCTTTCCTCTAATTTCTTTCCAACTCAAGAACACACCTAATTAAAAAAAATTTCCTCCCTTCCCTTTCCTTTCTTATCCTTCCATCTCCTTTCCTTTTCTTTCCTTGGTTAAAAAACTCAAGAACAAGGCGTAATAGATATCTTTTTAGCATATTTAACTCCACTTTATTTATAAGTAAACTAGCTTTTATCCCATGTATTACGCAGGGTTGTTTTACATTATTCATTTGTAATACTTATATATTTTTTGAATTTTAATTTTATTTATTGTAAGGAAGTTAATAATATGTTTGGTAGTTGATGATGAAATTAATAATATACTTAGGATTTGATGATGAAAGAATTTACAAATAAATGAGATGTTATAACTCGGTTTAAAAGCTATCTGGGTTTGATGAGACCAATGACCCGCTTATTTTTTTTACTATAATTTTTTTTAATTATAAATAATTTCTTTTTTTTAATCGGATATTAATTTTTAGTATATCCCTATTTTATAGAATTTTCACATCAAATATTTGGTGTTATTAATTTTTAATATAATGAGATGTTATAACCCGTTTAAGGGCTATCTGGGTTTGTGAGACTCATACCCGTGAATTCGGATCAAATGCATGAGAAGCCTCCATTTACAAATAAAGCAACCTGGTGACTTGAGAGAATGAACTAAGCAACCAGAGAGGCTTTAAAGGGTTCGTTTATATATATTTAAGATTTAAGATATATTGTTGCATGCACAATAATTTTGTACTGAAGTCAATAATATATAGTAGAAAAACCGACAATATCGATGAAGTATAGTATTGTTATTCTTATTTCTTGCCCAGGTATAAAAGTATGTTGTCAATCGTTGGCCTGACTTGAGGTAACCTATGTACACATGCTAAGGCAATGTCTAAAACCTTGAAAACTTGCATACTATCTTTCCCTTCAAAAGGAAACTCAAAAAAACCTAATTTATTATTAGAAGCATTTTCTTTCCTTTCTAAAACCCTTTGTTTCGAGGCTAAGACGTTTGGTCCTCCAAGCATGTCCAAAAGTATCAATCCAAAGTCGTATATGTCACAATTTTGTGTCAAAAAACTGCTACTGGTATTTTCTGGTGATAGTGGTGATAACGGCGATAGTGGCTTCTGCTGACCAGCTTCAGGTATTTCAGTTGCAAGTTGGGTAAAACCGTAATTAGCAAGATGTATACTAAAATTGGCACCAATCATGATGTTGGAGGCTTTAAGACCGCCATGGACATTAATGACTAAGTTTTTGTCTTGTGGAGGTTGAAAATGAATGAAAGCAATGGCTCTTGCTATTTGGAAGATTATCTTGAACCTTTGTTTCCAGTTTAGAGGCGTGTGACCATGTCTCCTAGCTCCTGTGAAATTATGGCGAAGCGTGAAATTTGTTAGAGTTATGAACAAGAAAGATCGATACTTATTCATTGTAGAGATTGCTCTCGATAACTCCCTTCGAAGATGTTTGTGAACATAAGCAAATATATGAACATAATATAAACTGAAAAAAATGACATGTATTGTCTCAATAATGTGTAAATGTAATAAAAAGATTATTAAAAACATACCAAGAAGCAAATCATGAAGACTACCCATGGGGTAGTCACAAACAACAAACTTGAACCTTTTCGAGTAAAGATAGCCATTTAGTGGAATAAGATGGTCACATTGTTGGCCGATTGATGCTAGTCGTGCCACACGTCGTGCAAACTCCTTCCTCCCAACACAAACCATTCTAAACCTTTTAGTACGCAACACTTGCCTTCTATAAAAACCACTTTTTCAGTCATTCCCAATGGACTCTCTCCAAGTACACCAACCGATGCTCTCATCACATCCTTCATGGTCCACCCTAACCCGCTATCTTCTTTGTCATTACCACTATCACAAGATGTTGCCAACGACATATCATCCACACATCCAATTGAGATGTCGTCATATTCGTATAGAGATAATAATGATTGTTGGTTTTCTTCGCTATACCTAACCAATAATATAAACAAAAATATATGAATATCTGAATAGTTAATTACAGAAAACTAAAAGTATACAAGATTGCCACCTCATACTCCGTCTAGGTTTCGTGTTTATGGCTCTCGACAACATCGTCGACTTGGTGAATGACTGGGTGTAAATATGCGACTATTTTTGTTATAAACTTTAGTTGTTTTAATTGGTTTAAACAAGGCTTTTTGTAAACTACGTTAATCCCTAGAGTTTGTCGATGAGAAAATGATGGATTTGTCTATTATCTAACTTGTTGTCCAAAGACAGGAATCTTTAATAGAATTCTAATAATATACGTTTCTCAAGTTTCAAAATATGTGACACACGAATAAAAATATTTATGTATCAGGCGCTCTAATGTATCATGCGTTATTATCAATGTTTTAAAAATCAGATCGTATTGGCTGACCCAATTGGGAACCACATACATGTGTGCTTATGAACCGCTTTTATTTGAGCTGGCTGATTTTAATATAATGTTGCCAGTAACTAATCAATAGGGATTTCTACATACATATAACACTATAAAAAACTTTTTAAGATGGACGGCCGCCTCCCTTAAAAATCGCTATGTTCCTCCCAATCAACTGCTATGGTGCTCATCTGCCTCTTAACCCTTAACCAGGTAATTGTTTTCTCAATAGCAGTTTGCGGTGTTCCTTCTTTCTTATCCCATCTGCTAAACATGTATGGTGTTTGTATTTTATAACATGGATCAATTAGATTGATAGGATTGTTCAGATTTTTTAGAGATTAGGGCTCAGTTCTAGAGATTTGGGCTTTAGTTAGGGGTGTTCTTCGGGTTTCAGGTTGTTTGGGAAGATGTTAAGTTATTGGCTGAAAGTGGCGGCCAGTGCACCATGGTTGTTCTTTGTCGGGTGCAATTTCTTAGCTGGTTAATCCTTATGCTAAATAGCATATTAATGTAGGTTTGAGAGTACGTTGATGAAGTTAGATGTGTAGTAAGAAAACAACATATAAGATAAACATATACTAACATTCAAACAACATAAACAAAAAAAATCTGCAAATTCAAAACATATAAGATAAACAGTTGATTATACGGTTTTCTCACACTTTGTTATATTTTACAATGAACATTAAAACAAGAAGGGTGACGTGTAGGGGTGCAAACGAGCCGAGCCGAGCCAGCTCAACTCGTTTAGAGCTCTATTTCTAAAGCTCGAGTTCGGCTCGTGAGTAGTTTTTCAAGCTCGAGCTTGGCTCGGGCTTACTTTTGGGCTCATGCTCGTTTTAATTTTTACCTACCCACCCGCTTTAATCTTTACTAAATTCAGCGAATCTTGATATCCATATTCAGTATATACTACACTACATCTTAATGAAATGATACAAGATAATTGACTAATTAATATTTTGTGTTTTTTGTAATTTGCAATTTATGTGTAGTCTGCAAAGCGTTTTGTTGAGCTTAGTTGGATCTTTTTTTTTTCTGTAGGCTGCCAAAATCAGGTAGCAATGCCATGCTTTAGGGTTCGGTTTCGAGGCCAAATCATGTCATACAATTCGTGGTGTTTGGCAGCTGCGTAGGAGGTATTGCGGGTAAGAAAAGATAACCAAATAGTAGCATGGTGGCTGCCAAAAAAGTACTGCAAATGGGACAACATGTTTGAGTATTTCGGGCTCAGACATGGGGCTGGATCTAGGTAGACAAAAGCTACAATATACATTTTGACTTTACTATAGTTTTTTCAAGAAACTTGTTAAAGTTATGATTTTGGTTAAGATACGAAATACCCATGTAGAAAATAGTCAGAATACTAAAAAAAACATGGTAGTAATCAAAATCTGATATTTTGAATTGTTTGTTGTTCTTTTTGTAATGGTTATACCTATTAGTTACCATTTTTTCAACAATTAGTTTTTTTTTTAATATTTGTTTGAATGTTTTTTGCAGTTGAAGTCCCTCTTGTTAAACCTGGTGTTGTTCAACCAAAGCCTAAAGTGACTCCATCATCAGGTAAAATCTTGATAAAAATCTTGTTTTTTATAATAACTCCATTACTAAAAGATGTTGATAATAATCTTGTTTTTCTTTAAAGATCGTAACTTTATGACTAAAGATTTTCTTTCTTTAGGTTTGCTTGCCATTACACAGAAGACAGTTCATGGGTGGCTAATGGTAAAAAGTACTATAGATACTCTGTTAAATCAAACAAGACCAACAAGGAAGTTAACATTTCGGTTTCCAAGCTATACGGGCTTCTTTGGGGTCTCACCAAGGCCACAAGCGGTTCATAAGGGCAACCTACATGGGTTAGCTTAGTACCAGCTGGATAAAGCATAGAGCTTGTGTACATCCACACCGCTTCTCCTGCTGAGGTGTCGGGTTTCAAGCTACGCGTTGACTTAAAAGGTCAAAGAAGACCAAAAGATTGTGGAAATATAGAAGGTTTAGAGGAAAGTCCATTTTTTGTGATTTTTCTTCAAGAAGTTGTATTTTGGTTGTAATAAAATGGGTGTTATGTTTGTCAAGATATAGCTCAACCCATATATGATGTTTAGTGGTTTTCTCTACTTTTGGGTGTATTGGTAAGTTATTTGTGTCAATGTCTTGGTGAACTATTTTTAAGATGTATTTTGGTTGATTATAATGAAAGTCTGTTTAAGATATAATTTTGGTTGGTCATAATAAAAGTTTGGCTATTTAATACAATTACTAAAAGCTCTAACAAAACAAATAGATATATTTCATTAAGCACGAATTAGTTTAGAGGGGTAAAATAGTTATTCTGCATAGTCATTCAGATGTCCAACCAAACGACATTTACTGGTTCAGTACTTACTGGCTCAGAGTCTCTTAATCATTCAGACCTCTTATTGGTTCAGCACTTAATGGTTCAGTATTTCCCAAACTGCCCCTAAGTATCACATATGCCAAAACGAGAATACCCTAAAACTTTGTTCCACGCCTTTATGTGCGTAACGGATATTCCACCTCCATTATATGAAATGTTGTACTCTGAAAATAGGCCACAACTCACAGGTTACCATTTTAATAAATGGATCAAGTTATCGTAAACGGGTCAAATGAACTGCTTCAATAAAAAGGTCAAGTTTATCATTTTTAAAGAACATGTTAATCTCATGATTATCAATTTTAGTGAATGGGTCAAAAATATAACAAACGGGACAAAGTTATAATTTTGATGAACGCTGTTAAGTTTTACTTTTATAAATTCAGAAACTTGGTATGCGACACACATAAAACTAGTTTTAATGATTAACAAATCATTTTTTCAAATATTTTTTACAAGTAAGATTTAGACACCTTAATATGAAATAAAAAGTACTTTTTTATATAAAATAACAAAGCAAATTTGTTTTTCTGGGATTTAATTCGCTTTTATTATAAAAAAAATAAAAAATCTTCGAAAAGAAAATGCAACTATGACTTGTACTCTTATAATCTTAAGTGACCCCATTAACTTGTTAATAAAACATATAAAATAAAAATATATTATACAGGCTAATCATGTCCCTTCAATAAGACTAGAGTCTATAGTGGTTTATAAAGTTTGAACTTTGAATGCAAGTGTAAACATTCACACAACACAAAGGCTCCCTTCAATAACCATGGAAAAAACTATCTCAGTTTTCACGGTCTTCATGTATTTGTTTTTTGCCGTCGCCCCACCTTGTTTCTTTTCTGATCCGGTCTTGACCGAGTCATCTCCAGAATCGGATTCAAATGTTATCATTCTCCTGAACGAGAAGTCAAAGCTGGTCTTGGATGAAACACTTGGTGTTAACAAGGATGATCAAATGGCGAGTCCGAATTCAGTCCCGACGAAGCATCAACTTTATAAGAAAGCTACCTTAAAGTTACTCGGGTTGGGACGTCGTCTGCTCAAGATGTTTGAGAAGAAGTTCATGGTCCCACAGACCAAGATATCGTGTGGAAAGAGTGCGATCTTTTATGGAAAAATCTATATTTTGGATGTGCAAACGTTCAAGAATGATCAGGTTCCGACTAGGTTATGGTGACATGCGTGTGATATTTGGGTGAATGGATCTTGGAAACTATGTTTGTAGTTTCAAAAGGCAATGTGATAAATCATTAGGAATTTGACATGGATTCATGTTCTCTTTCTTTGTTGTTCAATTGTCAATGTTTGACAATTTCATGATGGAATATCATGTTTACATGTGATATCATAACATTGTAATGTTACCCAAAAAAAATTAGAAATCATCTAAAGGTTTATCTACAAACTGTAAGTGAGTGAGTATTGACACTTCGCAATCGTTACTTTCCCAAAGTAAAATAAAAAATAAAAAAAAAAATCATCAGAAAACGCCTTTATCATGCACAATTGTTATATTGGGTAACTAGGGTATTGACCCGTGCACGACACGGATGGAAATATAGAAATTGTTAAGTAAACACATATATAAATTCAAACTGCAAGTTATTTTTTAATATATTTTTTTGAGACAGCAACATGATTTTTAATGACAATTCATATTCATATGCGTACAAAGTACTGAAATACATAAACTTACAAATAATGACATTACATAGTAGAAAGTTTAGGAAGAGCATTTGAAACTTTAAAACTTTAAAACATAAACTTTAAAAAATAATATCAATAGAAAACAAACAAACTTCACTAACATTAGTCTTGAAAGCAAACAAATCATAAAATTAGCATCCAGAAAAGATTTCCTATAAGCATCCAATAATGATTCGGGCTTCTTTCTTCCAAGACCAGGAACACAGTTGATGGCATAAACATTAATACAACAATGTAACAAACACAGTGACCAACTGACTACGAATAATGTTTTACATTTCACATGAAAAAGTCGTACACCCTAATAAACTGAAGCACGTGCAAAGCGCATTTAAAAACCAGAACCAAATAGAAAGCTTTTTAAAATGAGTTGTTTTGACCAGAATCAAATCGATACGTTTGAGAATGACCCATTTTAGCACAAACCAAATTGATATCTTCTAAAATTGACCTTGTATGACCCGAACCAAATCAATGCGATTTTAAAAAGATCCGTTGAAACACGAATGGAATCGATGCCTTTTTATGTTGACTTGTTGACCATAACTAAATTTATACCCTTTTAAAACGCCCCATTTTGACCTGAATCAAATAAATCGAAACATTTCAAAAAAGACCCATTTTCATAAATAAAAATTGAAGTAACAAACTTGAAGATTAAGGCAAAAACTAAAGGGTAACACATACAACTTTCTTAGCTTTTGAAATCCTTTACACCAAATACGAATTCATTAGTACTGTTTATGAATATCCAATATATATATATATATGTATATATAAAGCTTTAATGACTTCAACTCACTTAAAAAGTTGAAATTTATGTGAACCTTTTACTTAATATGTGAACCAGTCATATTCTTTGATTTTTCAATAGACATTAAAACCAAACACCAAACAGAGTAAATACAAATTGAAACAAAACTAAATTGAAAAAAACTAAAACAAAACCAAAACAAAAATCCTAAATAAAGCCAAATACCAATAAAACTAAAATAAAAACCAAAATAAAAATGAAAAACTAAAATCGATAAATCTGAAACCAAGCCAAAAACAAAAACTGTAAAACCGAAACGAAAAATTGAATAAAGTTAAACCCATCTAAAACGAAACTAACACAAAAAAAATCAAACAGAAACGAAACTGAGACGAAACAAAATTTATAAAAACTAAAACCGAATTAAATGAAACCAAAATAAAAAAGCAACTACCATGAAACTTTGGAAAGAAAACCCAAAGTCATTAAGAAATATGTATATTAGTAGTATACTAAGTTAGAATATGTTAAACAATGTTGTAAAAGTCGTTAGGCGGTCCTAGGCGGTCGACTGGGGAGTTATGAGTACTCGGGAGTAGTCGATGATTACTCGGAAAATACCAAGGAGTACTCGGCCGAGGCGGGGAGTACTACTCGGCCGCCTACTCGGGAGTTTTAAAACATTGATGTTAAATGTAAATAGTTGAATGTAATTTAATTTAATTTTGAATTATTTTATTAGTAAGAAATTATGAGAATAAATGTTATTTATGGAAATAATTATTGATTTAATTTAATAGTATAAGTAGAAGTAGATATGATGCGTCTAAGCAGTCTTCCCTTGGTATAAGTCAAATGATTTTGCTGTGGGTATGACGGTATGAATGAGTGGTGGTGCCTTGTTGCTTCATTTGCAATAGAGATGGGATGTATTGACGACAAATTTACAGAAATTGTCCTTTATCATTCATCTAAATTTCACTCGTTGTCCCTAATCTTTAAAATTAATCTTTTTTGTCCTTTACGTTTCAAAATCCTTTATCGTTTGTCCTTTTCGCCTAACTCAGTTAAAAATCTTCGTTAACTCAGGTCATGTGCCTTGCACATGAGAGCAAATTGGTCATTTTACCTATTAAATTAAAAAAATGTTTTAATAAATAAAGAAAACAATAAAAAAACTACAAATATATATTTAATTCTTTCACTCTCCTTCTTCTTCTTCTTCTTCTTCTTCTTCCTCCTTCTCCTCCTCCATTACCAATCTCCGGCAGCCACCACCGCCACCGTCTTCTCCGACAAAGATCAAACCCCTCTCTCTCTCTCTCTCTCTCTCTCTCTCTCACGCAGACAAACACATCCACCATGACCATCACCATGAGTCAACCACCACAAACAAGCACCACTGGAACTGCAACTACCACAACCATCGCCGGACTTGCTACCACCAACCCTAACATCGCCACCACCTGACCTGTCACCATCTGCTTCACTCTCTCCTTTGTTCTATCACTATAATCAATCTGAATCATCAAACAAAGCTTTGAAACAACACCCAGCTCCACCATCTCTTGAAGCACACCATTACTTCCTGAAAACCTACAAACCAAACACAATATCCCCATTGCCCTATCACTTGCCACATGAGAAACCCTCAGGATCTTCTTTTCACCGCCGCCAGTCCCGCTGCGTGCTCCACTAGCTTCGCCGCCGCCAGTCCCGCTGAAAACCTCCACCACGGGTCAGGTGGTGACGGGTCAGTGGCAACGGGTCAGGTGGTGGTGACGGGTCAAGTGGTGGTGACGTTAGGGTTGGTGGTGGCGGTGGTTGCTTCTGAAGATTGGTAGTGGAGAAGGAGAAGGAGAGAGAAAGAATTAAATATATATTTTTAGTTTTTTTTATTGTTTTCTTTATTTATTAAAATATTATTTTAATATAATAGGTAAAATGACCAATTTGCCCTTATGTGCAAGTCACATGACCTGACTTAACGAGAAATTCTAACCGGGTTAGGCGAAAAGAACAAACGCTGTTGGATTTTGAAAGTAAAGGACAAAAAATATCAATTTTTAAGATCAGGGACAACGAGTGAAATTTGGGTGAAAGATAAAGGACAATTTCTATAATTATGTCTATATTGACTAAAGTAATTCTAAACGATCAATTATATTATTATAAAGGTGTATTGGTTTTTAATGGTCCCAACTATTGTCTTTTGGTCACTGTTGGTCCCAACTAATGAATTGGCTACTGATGGTCCCAACTTTTAAAGTGTTTGTTCCTAATGGTCCGCGACTAACAGAATTCTAACGCCGTTAGTTTCAGGTCGTCAGGAAAACATTTTTGGCCGGAAAATTCAAATTTATTGCCAGAAAACATCACCTAAACACCACAACAACCGCCAATTGACTCACCGCTAACCAACTACCACCACTTGAGCACCATCAACCGATTCCGTCGATGGTTCTAAGGTTTCCGGCGACCTCAATAATTTGGGCTTTTACTAGAAAAAGGTTCCTAAAGGCCCGATACGATGTTACCAAGATGTTTGGGACGAAAATGTTGAGTTTTCGGGAAAAAAATTGAGTTTTCCGGCCAAAACCGTTTTTTCGGCGACGTGAAGCTAACGACATTAAGACTCTGTTAGTCGCGGACCGTTAGGAACAAATACTTTAGAAGTTGGGACAATTAATAGCCAATTCATTAGTTGGACCAGCAGTGACCAAAAGACAATAGTTGGGATCATTAAAAACCAATATACCTATTATAAATATGTTTCAAAATAGTAGAGCTATGGATTATGACCGAACTCATTTTATAGGTTTTTGAAACAATATGGTTGGTTGAAAATGTGCAAGTGCCAATATATTATTATTATGTTAATCATAAGGTCACTTAAAGTGGCCACTAGGTCACCTAATTGCAAAATGTGTTCACATGAGCACCTGATCGAATTTTTTTGAAGTATAGGTCTTCAAGCATCTTTGAGAAATGATTGGATCCCTAACTGCTTGGTGATTTCATATAACCTTTGCAAAACTAAGTAAACGTCAAAATTTCTCAATTCAAAGATAAAGTGTGTTTTAAGTTTCTCAAGATTCATTGGGTTACCCAGAGTAGATCACACCCCTAAAAAGATGGGTGGGTTATAGGAAGGCATTAGGGAGTCTTAGCATTGCGTTATTAGCTAAGTGGTAGTGGTGATGGTGGTATAAAGTTCGTTCTTCTCAACTATGGGCTAGGGTGATAACCGTGTTCATGGTAGCATGAAGTGATATTAAGTGGTCCC